>NC_081422.1:40166412-40531412 GCF_949786415.1 Peromyscus eremicus | reverse complement strand
AGGTGGTCTGAGAAGGTGCGTTATAATCTAGCAGAGTGGTCAAGGACACTTTAACTATGGCAGCGAGGTGAGAAGTAGGGACATGGCGAGGCATTCTTGCTGTAGGGGGCCCTTTCCACAGGTGGTTACAGTGTCATAGGAGCTTGAATGTGATAGAGACCTGGCAATTGGAGACCTGGGATGAGTGGTGGCCTGAGGCCAGAAAAGAAACACCTAACATCCAGGGGAAACCGCCTTGGCACAACCTGCAGCCACTCCTGGCACGGCAGAGAGGAGGCAGTGAACAGCACGAGCCAACGAGCCCAGGCCCACAAACTCGATGCTAAGGATAGCAGGCCTTCTTTCACATGTGATATCGGACAGTGAATATGAGTAAAATGCTAAAATCCAGGATTCAAAAATACAAACTGGCTTTAGTGGGCGAGATAAAACAGGGATTTGAGACCAGAAATAGACACACCAGTTAGACTCCAACGCAGCAGTACATGAAATGTGAGGGCCTAAATTACAAACAGTGAAAAGGGGGAGGTAACAAATTAGGGTGCTATTTTGGAAATAGAATCTTAACACATGGTAACTGACAAGAAGTGCTGAGCAAAATTCAAAGGGAAATTAGGCTACCTCCCAGACTCTCTGCTTCAAACACAGAGGTCATGCAGTCCTCAGGGAAAGTGGACAAGCCGGTAAACTCCACTCGGTTTAGTTTCTGACATGTGGCTTAAGGCAAAAGTATCTAAGCAGTAATCTGAAACTGGATTCTAAAAGTCTCAAGAAGTAAGAGATTAGGCTGGAAGCTGGAGGTGAAGATGAAGGGCCCACTCTGATTAGCAAAAGAAAAACATAAACACAGGGAACCCAGACATTCCCAGAGTAAGGAGGGGCCATGCCACTGGGCAGACTAGAGGATACAGAGAGATGAGTAACTGGGACCCGGAGTGGAAGCTGGCACTACCAGCCTCCCTGCTTCCCTCTTCCACAACACACACATGTATTTTCCCCAAGTCATGTAAACTGCGAGTTTCTCTGTACACGACTGTGATGACATAGTTAACACAGAGACTCCAGCTACTGTGCCCATGAACACAGTGACTTCACATCTCACAATCTATTCTAAACATTCTGGAGCCCTGACAGTGAGGGGCCTTCTATGCAAAATTATTCATCAGAACATCACTTATAATAGTTACAAAAGAGAAAAGCCTTAAATGCACAGCAGAAATATTTAAATAAATTATAGCAAAACTATACAAAAAAAGATTATGAGCTGTTTAAAAATTATATTCATAGGTAGTTTTAAGTGAGATAAAAAGTACTTACAATGTTGAAAGGAAACCCAGCATACCCAGTTAAATGCATACAATAAAAAGTAGGGAGCGCCGGGCGGTGGTGGCGCACGCCTTTAATCCCAGCACTCGGGAGGCAGAGCCAGGCGGATCTCTGTGAGTTCGAGGCCAGCCTGGGCTACCAAGTGAGTTCCAGGAAAGGCGCAAAGCTACACAGAGAAACCCTGTCTCGAAAAACAAAAAAAAAAAAAAAAAAAAAAAAAAAAGTAGGGAGCAGGAGATGGCTTAGTGGGTCGGTCAAGGGTTTATGTACAAGCATGAAGACTTGCGTTTGGATCCCCAGCAGCCATGAAAAACCCAGGGTAGCAGCATTCATCTGTAGCAGCAGCACTGGGGGCATGGACACAGGAGGATCCTGGGGGCTTGCTGGAGAGCTAGTCTAGCCCAAACAGCCAGCCCCAGGTTCAGGGAGAGACCTCACCTTAAAACAATGGCGAGCAACAAAGGAAGAAGGCCAACCTCTGGCCTCCACACACGCTTGCACAGACAAGCTCATCTGCACACATGTAAACGCTCTCTTATACACTATACACAGAGGCAAGCAGGCAAACACAAAATACAATAAATGACAGGTACTGGGATCTCCTTAGGCTCTGTATGTTTTCAGCTTTCTTTTGGCATTTATTCCAGGTAACTATGCACACATACCACTTACGCTCTCTGTACTTATGGGCCATCTATATATCCTCTTAGGTAAAGTATCTTTTCACTTTTGCCAGTTTCTAACTCGCTTGTTAAGGCTTTCTTACTTGGAGCTTGGAATGCTTTATTCTAGAAGCAGGAGACCCTGTCTAATTGCAGGGCACTGACTTAAAAACATTCCATCCCCTATCAAAATCCAAAGACATCCAAGCCCCTTATCCAGCATGGTCTATTTACATGCACCCTGCATACATCCTCGACATTAAGTTATCTGTATTTTTTCTGGATGTGTAAGTGATGACTCCTCAGATGAGGAACCCACAGGCACAGTGGTCCAACCACATGCTCTTTAGTGAACGTCCGCTGGGCAACTACTTTCTCTCACAGCTGGTCAGTTTTGTCATCTTTTGAACACTTTGTTTGTAACAAAGGCCTGCAGCTTTGTTGCCCTGGCTTTGTGATGTAGCCCAGGCTGGCCTTGATCTCCTGGCACTCCTTCCTCGGCCTCCCAAGTGCTGAGATTACAGCACATTAGCATAGTTTTCAACACAGCAAAAAGGTTTAGTTTTGGAAAACCCCGTGCATCACTTTTTCCTTTTGTAGATTATGATTTTGGGGGTCAATTCTAAGAATTCTTTGCCTAGCTTCCAGCTTCCAAAAATTTTCTCTCCTACTTTCTTTTCCCAGAAATTTTTGGCTTTACATTTTACATTTAAACCTGTGATCTATTTAGAGTTGATTTTTGATGTAAGATGTGAAGTTGAGCTTAAAACTGTGTTTCGCCGGGCGGTGGTGGCGCATGCCTTTAATCCCAGCACTCGGGAGGCAGAGGCAGGCGGATCTCTGTGAGTTCGAGGCCAGCCTGGGCTACCAAGTGAGTCCCAGGAAAGGCGCAAAGCTACACAGAGAAACCCTGTCTCGAAAAACCAAAAAAAAAAAAAAAAAAAAAAAACTTGTGTTTCCACCTCTGGATGCACAGCTGCTGCTCCGTCGTTGGGTCCTGAGACAATCTGCCCTTCACCAGGCTGCCTGTCACCTTTGTCCAAGGTCATGTGGGGAAAAGCAATCCTTTCAAGCCTGACAGAGTGGCACCTTCCTCTGATTCCAGGGACTTGGGAGGCTAAGAAAGGAAGAGGAAATTGAGGCCAGCCTAGGCAACACAGCAGGACTCTATCTCAATTCACGGGAAGACAGCAGCCAGGGCAACACAGAGAAACCCTGTCTTGATAAATAAATTAATTAATTAATTATGGGGGAGGGCAGGAGAAATATGATTATTTGGGCAGTGGATAACAGACCGCTCAGTTTCTTCAGGTGAGTATTATATCCCTTTGTGGAGATAATAAATGTGTACCTTAGACAGTAGTGTGTGTGTGTGTGTGTGTGTGTGTGTGTGTGGTGTGTGTGTGTGTGTGTGTGTATACAAGTTCTACCTCAAAAACTCTACTGTAGACCAGGCAGTAGCAGCACATGCCTTTGGTCCCAGCACTCGTGAAGCAGATCTCTGTGAGTTCAAGGCCAGTCTGATCTACCGAGTGAGTTCTAGGACAGCCAGAGCTACACAGAGAAACCCTGTCTGGAAAAACCAAAGGAACAAACAAACAAAACACACAGGCATCCTTGTTTCAATTCTAATCCTAGGAAAAAATCATCTAGACTTTTGTCGTTAAATATGATGTCAGCTGTAAGGTGTTTGTAGATCCTTTCTATAAGTCAGGAAGTTAATTCACAGAAGGTTGAAGCCCAGGACTGATAAGGTGGCTCAGTTGGCAAAGCGCTTGCCATGCAAGCCAGAGGATCTGAGTTCAAACCCCAGAACCGACAAAAGAAGCCAGGCCTGTAACCTAGGACTGGGGGATGGTGGATTCATGAGGATCCCTAGTCTTGCTGATCAACTAATCTACCCAATTAGTAAGCTCCAGGTTCCACAAGAGACCCTGTCTCAGAAAATATGGTAGAGAACAAGAGAGAAGATCCAATGTTGACCTCTGGCCTCCACACACACTCATACAATACCCATGTGCACTCCCTTACACACACACAAAGGTTGAAGCCCTCTGAGGTTTTTATATATATATATATATATATATATATATATATATATATATATATATATATATATATATATCTGTCAAGGGGGCTGGGCGTGGTGGTACATGCCTTTAATCCCAGCTCTAGGAAGGCAGAGCCAAGCAGAGCTATATGAGTTTAAGGCCAGCCTAGTCTACATAGTGAGTTCAGGGCAGCCAGAGCTACAGTATAAGACTCAGTCAAAACAAACAATCAAAAAAACAAAACAAAACAAAACAAACAAAAGCCCTAAAGAACACTGGCCATTCTTGCAGAGGACCCAGGTCCAGTTCCCCATACCCACATGGTGCCTCACAACCATCTGTAAGGTCTGGTCTCCAAACACCAGGTACATGAGGTATAGAGATATACATGCAGGCAAAACACCCATACTGTTAAAAAGAAAAAGCAATCTGTTGTTTCCTTCTGTAATATATTTATATTCCAAGGCCATTCTATCAACCCAACCAGGACCACATGCACCTCCCTATTAAGTAACTAATTGTATGCCATCATCTCCACATCCATCTTTTAATGTTTTGCTTCCATGTATGTATATATGTATGTATGTGTACCACATAACATGTGTACCACATGCATGACAATTCCCCACAGAGGTCAGAAGAGGGCATCAGATCACCTGGAACAGGAGTTGCAGATGGTTTTTACTCACCACCATGTGGATGCTGGGAATCAAACAGAGGTCCTCTGCAAGAGCAGCCAGTGCTCTTAACTGCTGAATCATCTATCTTTCAAGCCCCTAACAATATTAAATTTAGCTATGAAATTTCTATCATACATTTCCTAAGGAAAAAAAACTTGATTATAAAGACAAGACAATAATTTTGTTTTGAATAGTCAATCTGACAGATAGGTTAGCAAATACAATAATGGCAGAGATAATGTCACAAACTGCTTCTATATTCTAACCACAGTGGGGACACAGGCAAAGTCAACAAACTTATTGGGACAGTGGGTACAGCTCAGTGTAGAACACTTGTCTAGCATGTATGAGGCCGTCCGTAAGTTTGATCCTTAGTGTGTGCATGCCTGTATACACACACACACACACACACACACACACACACACACACACACACATATACACAGAGAGAGAGAGAGAGAGAGAGAGAGAGAGAGAGAGAGAGAGAGAGAGAGAGCGCTAGGCATGATGATACATGCCTGTAATCTCACTCATTTGGAGGTTAAAGCAGACAAAATGACATGAGTATTAGGCCAGCCTAGGCGACAGAGCAGGGAAGGAGGACAGCCAAACAAAGTCACAATTGTACAGCATCATTATACTGTTGGTTTTTCTGTTTGGAAAAGGAAAAGAAACACCAAGAAGATTCAACTCCTTCAATGTGAATTAAAATAGCCCTGGCTGTCCTGGAACTCACTCTGTAGACCAGGCTGGCCTCTGATCAGAAATCTGCCTGCCTCTGCCTCCTGTGTGCGCCACCACAGCCTGGCTCACTTTTCTAATTCTCAACTATTTCATTTAAATAAAAATGGAGTTTTTGTTCTGTTTCTTGCTTTGGGTAGTAGAAAACTAGCTGAAAATGAGCAAATGCTCCTTTCAAAGTCCAAGATGGAGTAATTTGTCTGCCTTTTATACATTTCTTCCTACAGAGTTTTTCTGTTTTCTGTTGTTAATTTTGAGATGTCAGTTGAGTGTCATTCACAATGTAGGCCTAGTAACCAAGATGGCAGGCAGATACCAAGGCACTAGGTACCACAACCAGAGTCCTTCTAGAATCTTCCCATTAACCAAGATTCTACCAACAGTCTGGGGGGAGCATTTAAAATATTATCTCTTACATGATGCTACGAAGCCAGGGTGGAGGCTCCAGTGAAAGAAAAGGTGTACACATGCACACCATTCTTTGCAGAAGCAGCTACAAAGAACGGAATACGTGCTCACAACACCAGTCTTCCTTGCAGAAATCCTTCTTGTCCTGGCTTATTCTGGCCGGACTAAGCCACAAATTAAGGCATTTTTAATTTTTTGTTTCTTTTTTTTTTTTTTTTTCCGAGACAGGGTTTCTCTGTGTTGTGTTGCCTGTTCTGGATCTTGCTCTGTAAACCAGGCTGGCCTCAAACTCAGAGATCCACCTGCCTCTGTCTCCCTGCTGGGATTAAAGGTGTGCACGTGCTGCTGCAGCAGCAGCAGCAGCAGCAGCAGCAGCAGCAGCACCACCACTACCACCACCACCACCACCACCGCTGCCCAGCTTAAATATTATTTTCAAGATACTTAGAAATACTTCCTCTCATGAAAAGGGCACATCTTACAGACAACTAAAAGCAATAAGCATCCGTCATCTCTAACATAATGTAGGTTACAATTTCCCATCTCTGGCTTGGAATTTAATAAGCACTTAAGCATAGAACCTATTGTCACTCACTGATTTATTAAATAAACAGTAAGTTTAATCGTGACTAATCCTGTTGGTCTTGACTCCCCTGCCCCACCCTCCAAAAACATTATTTCTACTCTAGTTTTATCTTGTTTTTATCTGGAATACAACCACACACACCCCAAAATGAAAGGGGGGGGGTAGAGGAAAGTGTTGGCCTCACATCTCTGAGTAGCCAAAATATATCACAAGATTCATGTACCAAAGTTCCTGTATTGTGCCAAGGAGAAAGACCTCTCAGCTCCTTATTCAAATCTTACTTTAAAGCAGGATGTGGCGGTGCACACATTTAATCTCAGCACTCAAGTGACAGAGACTACAGTGACAGAGACTGGTAGTTGTTTGTGAAGTTTAAGGGCAGCCTGGGCTACATAAAGAGACAGAGTCTCAAAAAATAAAAATAAGAAAGAAAAGGAAAGGGGAAAAAACTTACTTTAAGCCGGGCGGTGGTGGCGCATGCCTTTAATCCCAGCACTCGGGAGGCAGAGTCAGGTGGATCTCTGTGAGTTCCAGGCTAGCCTGGTCTACAGAGCAAGATCCAGGACAGGCACCAAAACTACACAGAGAAACCCTGTCTCAAAAAACCAAAAAAAAAAAAAAAAAAAAAAAAAGACAAGAAAAGAAAAAGAAAACTTACTTTATATAAGTACTGTGGGATAATGCTCTTGTACTCTGTAAAAATTTGTCACTCATATTGGTTTAATAAAACACTGCCTGGCCAGTAGCCAGGCAGGAAGTATAGGCGGGGCAACCACACTAGGAGAACTCTGGGAAAAGGAAGGGCGTCAGGAGTCACCAGCCAGATGCAGAAAAAGCAAGATGAGAATGCCCCACTGAGAAAAGGTATCAAGCCATGAGGCTAAACAGAAATAAGAATTGTGGCTTAATTTTTTTGTTTTGTTTAGTTTGTTTTTTGAGACAGGGTTTCTCCATGTAGTTTTTGGTGCCTGTCCTGGATCTCACTCTGTAGACCAGGCTGGCCTCAAACTCACAGAGATCCTCCTGACTCTGCCTCATGAGTGCTGGGATTAAAGGTGTGCGCCACCACCGCCCAGCCAGATACTGCATTTTCAACCTCAAAGTAGTTTCTATCCATGCTCAGCGCTGTTGAGTGCAGTCGGACAACATAGCAATATGCTAATACTGTTGCAAATGACACAGTACTATTTCATGGACAAGGAAATAAGGCACAATTTAAAAAGTTCATCTGAGAACTTTTGTTTTTTTGTTTAAGACATGGTCTCAGCTATGTAGCCCAGGCTGGCCTCCCAAATGGTAGCTAGAATTAAAGGCATTCACCTGGTTGGTTTTTTTTTGGGGTGGTGGTGGAAGGGTTTTTTTGGGTTTTTTTTTGGGGGGGGGGTTGTTTGTTTGTTTGTTTGTTTTTTAAGATAGGGTCTCATTAAGTTGGCCAGGTTACCCAAAATTGCTAGGGCAAGTAATCCTGCATCAGCTCCACAAGGGCTGTGATTACAGATGCATATCACATGCCCAACTAAATCATTCTTCATTACTCATGTGCACAACATATGTAGTTTCTAGAATCCAAGACCCACTCTTTTGGAACAAGAGAAAAAGAAAAAGTCAATGAACAGAATGCTTGTACAAAGCTCTAGGTTTTTATCCTCAGTACCATAAAATGAGCCCAGCAGCTCACGCCTGTAATCCCAGCCAGCACTTGGGAGGGAAAAGCAGGGTCAGACATTTAAGGTCATCCTCCAGCACATAGCAGTTCACGGCTAGCCTGGGGTAGAAACCTTGTAGATGGAAGGATGGACAGATGGACAGATGGGAGGGAGAGAGGAGGGAAGGAGGGAGGGAGGGAAAAAAGAAAAGGAAATGAAAAAGCAAAAAAACCCAAAACATTAACATAGATAAACAGTTTCTCATAATAACATGAATGATATGCAACATTTTCCTGAAAGTTAAGATACTAGGGCATGGAAATATTCTCAAAGAATTTCAAGGAAAACAATACTTAAAAAGAAAAGGAATTGCAGAAATACAGGGCCAAGCAGCTCTGTGTGAGAACAGCAGTCAGCACTCTTGGGTTGTCGTTCTGTCTTGAGATGCTGAGGATGAAGCTGGGCCTCATGAACTCATGGTAAGTGGTCTTCCACAAGATGTTGCCCAAGGCTTTTTTTTTTTTTTTCTTTCTTTTAATTTTGCTACGGGAGTCTAAGTAGCTCAGGTTGGCCTTGAACTTTCTGCCTTCTTATCTCAGCCTACTGAGTAGTGGGCTTCTGGGCTGGCATCCCCAGGTCAGCCTTCACTGTGGTTTACAGAGCAATCAGAGCTCTCCAGAGACGGCATCAAAATCAAGCCACTACATGGTAATCTTCATGGGAGATTGTTAGGAAATTTCTCTACAATTTGTTAGAGAAAAAAGAAAAAGGAAAAAAGATCCAAATATACCCTCTTCAAGAACTCAAAACCTTTTTTTAAAAAACAGTTTTATTAAGCATAAGTGTAGACTTTTGTCTCACATGAATGAGCATATTTATTATAATGATTACATCACACAATTTGCCCTTAGCATATGGCAAGTTTCTCTAGAACTAATTTGTCACCAGGTCAGATACTAAAATTACTAAAAGCACACCAGATGACCTACAAAACAGAACACGTATAAATGATCACAGAGGCCAGAGTCGGCCTGGGATCCCCTGGAGCTGGTGTGTAGCTTGAGTTTTCTCTCCGGGTCCTGCCAAGTCCCAGCAGTCCAACAGCCCACTTATAAAAAAAAACACACAGACACTTATATTGCTTACAAACTGTATGGCCGTAGCAGGCTTCTTGCTAACTGTTCTTATATCTTAAATTAACCCATTTCTATTAATCTATAAGTTGCCACATGACTTGTGGCTTACCGGTATCTTAACATGTTGCTTCTCCTCACAGCGGCTGGCAGTGTCTCCCTGCCTCAGCCTCCACTTCCCAGAATTCTCTTCTTTGCTTGTCCCATCTATACTTCCTGCCTGGTTACTGGCCAATCAGCATTTTATTTATACAGAGCGATATCCACAGCACTGATGTTACAGGCAGTTCGTTGAAAAGGGCCTCATACGCCGATAGAAGTGAGCACTAGTCCTCTGCAAGAGCACCAAGTGTTCTTAACCACTAAGCCATCCCTACAGCCCCATGTTTCCAGTTTTGAAAAATTTAGTGGCAGAGCATGGTGGCATACACCTTTAGTCCCAGCACTCAGGAGGCAGAGGCAGGCAGATCTCTATGAGTTCAAAGGTCAGCCTGATGATACAGGAGTTTCTGGACAGTCAGGGCTATATAGTGAGACCTTGACTTAAAACCAGCAACAAAAATTAGTGGTAGAAATCAAACCGAAGTAAAGGACATTGTTGTTCCCACTCTACACACCCCCACCACACACACAACAGAAAGAGAAATAAATTTGTAACTACCAAGTTACAAATTTAGGTGGTTCTGGGTTCCTGGTCTAAAGTCATAATCTTGGTTGTAACCAAGGAAGAAACAACAGGGAAGCAGTACTTTTTCAAGGCCAAAGGCAAAGAGAACTCCTGAAAAATCTGCGATTCTGAGTTCTTACCAAATGCCCTGAACTTGCTCTCCAGTTGTCCTCATGCCATCTAACAGGTAAGGAAGCTTGCCCAAGTCAACCTACTGAGTAATTCTGCATAATACACTAGCAATAGGCCTTGCCCTCAGGCAGCTTCCATTAACAATACAAGTCAAACACAGAGATAGCAAAGCAAAGCAAAGCAAGATTAAGGGCCACATGACTCATGGGGGAAATTAGGATGTTTGAGTTAGAAGCAGAGAGCCATCACCAAGGACCACAATAGCCTAGAAAGCTTCACTAATGGTGGGCAGCAACTTAAAAAGGCTGTCAGGGACAGGTGGGAGGAGGGAATCTGTGTCCTGTCCCCACACAAAGTCCCGCCCTCCCCGCATGACTCTTCTAACATGGCTGTTGGCGAAGGATCTGAATCTGACGCCTTTCATCAGCGTTAAGCAATAAACATGAATAAGATGAAAAACACAGAGCAGCAATTCAGGGTTCCTGCCACTCCCAAAGAGCAAGCAAGAGAGCATCGAGGTCTAAACTGAGCGAGGCAAACCTCAGTGCTCAGCCAGGGCAGCTGTAAATGGAATGTCTAATGGATGTCCTAGTTAAAACCAAACAACATCCAGCTCAGAATCAGCTTCCTGTTTAAGTGGGGTGATTGCCCAGATGAAGAGGCATCTTCCAAGGCAAGAAAAAAGATGACAATCTAGCAGACAGGCACATGCACACAAACACACAAACCTTCACACAAACACATAAAGCAACAGAAGCACAGCAGAGCCAGTGATCTGATCAAAGGCTGGTCGGTCTCCTTGCCGACAGACAAGCCAACTCCTATGTAGATCAGATCACCTTTCCTCTGGTTTCACCTGGTTTTTCAAATACGAACACATCAAGAAACCATAGTACTGTACCACTCCAGAAGTTCTGAGTTTTCTGGTGTCTCTTTTTTGTTGTGTGTTCTGGGGCAAAAAACTGTTTTGTCTGATTCCTGAGTCCAAAGCAAGCAGAAACCTTAGCCAGAATCATTCATACCAGATGCGTGAATTTACATATTAGACAATATTTTTAAAAGCAGATGGCCTGGGGGCTGGAGAGAGATGGCTCAGTGGTTAAGAGCACTGGCTGTACTTCCAGAGAACTGGGGTTCAATTCCCAGCAATCACATGGTAGCTCACAACTGTCTGTAACTCCTGTTCCAGGGGATCCAACACACTCACACAGACATAAATGCAGGCAAAACACCAATGTACATAAAATACAAATAAGTAAATTAAAAAAAAAAAAAAGCAGTGGCCTGTCTAGGGTCTCACCTTAATGGTATTCTTGATCTCCCGGGTCTGAAGACAAGCTAGCCTGCAGGTTTTCTCGGCCTCCGCTGAACCCACTCAACCAAACAAAGAACCATTCAAACTTTTACAGAATACCAACTCTAATGATTTCTAACAAATCACAAACCTGGCTCTAATCTAAAATAAGAAACTCCAAGATTCTCCATTTGCATGACCCCTCTCACTGCTGCTACTAATCCTACACTTCTTTCCTCTAGATGAATCAAAGCTCACAGTCCTCGAATATTCTTGGAGCTGCACTGAGCCCACTGGAAGGGGGGGGCTCTGGGACTTGAGGATGTATTTAAAAGGGCTTTGTATGTGTGAATGTGGCCACATGTGCCATTGTACACACAATAACAACAACAATAATAATAATAATATCATTAAAACTAAGGAATAAAAGGTATACTTTAAAAATTAAACACTCAGCCGGGCGGTGGTGGCGCACACCTTTAATCCCAGCACTCAGGAGGCAGAGCCAGGCGGATCTCTGTGAGTTCGAGGCCAGCCTGGGCTACCAAGTGAGTTCCAGGAAAGGTGCAAAGCTACACAGAGAAACCCTGTCTCGAAAAACCAAATAATAATAATAATAATAATAATAATAATAATAATAATAATAATAATAATCACTCGGGTTGGGGATTTAGCTCAGTGGTAGAGCGCTTGCCTAGCAAGCGTAAGGCCCTGGGTTCGATCCTCAGCTCCAAAAAAAATAAATAAATAAAAATAAAAAATAAAAAAATCAACACTCAGTGGTCCATTAAAAGATACCCACCATCTATCTTCATTACAAACATCCAAAATAAAGTCCACCAATGAGCAGTTAGTTATCCAGGACCAGCTCTACAGGAGAGCAGCTGGCTATGGAGGATGATGTGTGTAGCATTGTAAACATAAATGCTTAGCTGGGTAGTAGTGGTGCATGATTTTAATCCCAGCACTCACAGGTGGATCTCTGTGAGTTCAAGGCCAGCCTGTTCTATATAGTGAGTTCCAAGACAGTCAGGACTACACAGAGAAATTCTGTCTTAAAACAAACAAACATAAATGCTTTCTGTTCTCACACTATAATTTTAACTTGGATTACTGTTTTCAAGATACTCATTTAAAACAGCAATTTTTTAGGGTTTTTTTTTTTTTCCCAAAATCTTTTAAAAGGTGCTGAGTCCTAAGCTGTCTGCTTTCCAACAGAGGTGAGGGAAGTGTGCAAACCAGTGAGCCCAGTGGCTGCAGCCGAGTCTCCTCCAGTGTCACCTACAGAAGTGTGACAGGCTCAACAGCAAAAACGGAACTGGGTGCTTTGGGCTCCAATCTAGGGCTCACTGTTAGCCGTGTGAAACACAACAAACAGTGAGGGACCGTCTTCCACAAATTAGAAGATCTTTAAAATACTGTGAGATAGGGCTGGAGAGCCAGCTCAGCTGTTCAGAGCATCACCTACTCTGCAGAGTACTGAGTCCAGCTCCCAGCACCCTCATCGGGCAGCTAAGAACCACCTTTGCTTCCAGCTCCAGGAAACCTGATGCCCTCTTTTGGCCTCTGTGGGAACCTGCTTGCCAGTTCATACAGACACACACACACCAATGAAAAATAAATATTTTAAAGTACTGTTACTAAGAAAAAGAAATACATATATATAATAATTACATATACAGAGTAATTCTACAGTAAATACATTCATTGTAATCAGTAACATTTGTTGAGTTCTTTTTTGAGGGGAGGCGGGGGGTAGTTCGAGGCAGGGTTTCTCTGTGTATCCTTGGCTATCCTAGAACTGGCTCTTTAGACCAGGCTGGCCTTGAACCCAGAGATCTGTTTGTTGAGTTCTTAATACACAGTAGGCACTTTACTACATGCTCTACACGATTACCTGATTTAATTCTCACAAGGACACTAAAGTGAGTAGCTGTATTATTTTACAGAAGAGTAAGGTTTAGAGCTGTGCCTGGCACTCGGTAAACAGAAATGTGTGAGCCAATAGTTAAGCTAGGGGCTGGGTGTAACAGCAGCGTACTGCCTTTCTTCTGAACCACTGCCATGTGTATGAATACCCATATGCCCATCCGCCAGAAACATGGCAGTGTCCATAGGTGATGCGACAGAAAGCAGCCAAGGAACTGTTACTTCAGGTAAAGAGATCAAGACAGATCTCCTGGGAAAGGTACACGTGAGACAGACCTTAACAAGTAGGGGGGGGGAACTGAGGACAGAATATTCAAATTCAGCTGAAGTGAAGTAGCATACAAGAGTGGGGGTGAATGAACCTAAAAAAATGTGGGAGAGGGGGTAAGAGCTCTGGCTGCTCTTGTAGAGAACTCAGGTGTGGTTCCCAGCACCCACATGGCAATTCACAACTACCTGTAACTCCAGTTCCAGGGGATCCACCTCCCTCTTGTGGCCTCTGTGAGTTGTTGTGGAATATTATTTTAACTAGGCAAAGATGTGTTACATTTGTTTATGCTGCATTTGTTTAACAATGTAAGGATGTGTGTTTAATTATGTAAAGGTATGTGGCGTTTTGTTTTTTTTTTTTTTTCTCCACCTTGCCTGCCTAAGGCACATGATTAGTCTAATAAAAAGCTGACCAGCCAATAGCTAGGCAGGAGAGGGATAGGCAGAGCTGGCAGACAGAGAGAATAAACAGGAGGAGAAATGTAGGCTCAAGAAGAATGAGGGAGACACCTGGGGCCAGAAGCCAAGCAGCCGCCCGCCAGCCAGCATGAGAAGCAGTGAAAGCAAAATCTACAGAAGGAAAGAAAGGTCAAAAGCCCCGAGGCAAAACGGAGATGACATAACCAATAAGAAGTCTCCTTGTCATGATTTGGGAGCTGGTTGGTGGCCCCAAAAAAAGAAAGCCTGGTATAGTGAGTACCCACACATACAGTACACAGACAAGTAGGTAAACATATACACAAATAAAAATAAATTTTAAAAAAATCATGTAAGATTAGGACCATACTGTAAGAAATCTGAATATTCAAATAGTTTGGATTTTAATGTCATAATCATACTTTTTGTTTAAAATAATTTTACTATGTATCCCAAACTGACCTTGAATTCCCTGCCTAAACCTCCCAAGTGTGGAATTACAGGTGTGTACTACCACACCCAGCTCTCACGAACTATTTCTCTCTCTCTCTTTTTTTTTTTTTTTTTTTTTAGTTTTTCGAGACAGGGTTTCTCTGTGTAGCTTTGCAGACCAGGCTGGCCTCGAACTCACAGAGATCCGCCTGCCTCTGCCTCCCAAGAGCTGGGATTAAAGGCGTGTGCCACCACTGCCCGGCTATTTATCTATTTTTTATGGTTTCTCTGTAAGGCGTACTTAAAGCACATCAACATGATATTTTGACATACAGTAGACATAACCATCATCTCACACAGTTACCCTCCCTTTTGGCAAAAGCACCTATCAAAACCCCTAAATAAAATCTATTATTAACTATAACTTTCATGGTGTGTACTGGGCCTCTCAATATATACTTACTTTAAAATCTAGGCTAGTATGAATAGTCCCCTACACAGAAATGAGAAAAATAGGAAAAAAAAAATGTGAAAGCAGTAAAAGGAAAAGAGAACAGCAAGCCAGGTGTGGTAGCACACATCAGTAATCCCAGCACTCTGCTGCCACGAGTTCTAGACCAGCGTGTACTCACTGTGAGACCCTGAACCTTGCTTTGATTCCCCAGGCTATGTTCTGACAATAGAGTTCTGCTTTTTTCGTCGAAAATATTTCCCTTTACTTTACCTACCCTCACCCTACTTTTTTTCTTTCTCCTTCTAATTTACCATCTTTTACTCTCTATTCCTCCTTCCATTCTCTCATTAGGGGTCCACTTCTGTCCTAAGTACTCCTGTTTTCTTTAGTTCTCCCAGAGGTTTTTTTCTATTCTCTTGAGCCTGTGACCAGCGGCTAGTAACTGCCATCAGGGATGACAGAGGCTCTCATGAAGTCCTCCATGTGCAAACCCCATTCACACTGCCCACCCACCATGCAGCCACCTGACTCCTGAAACCGAAGCCCGTTTATAGGCAGGTTGTGGATGTTCTCATTTGTGCTCTTTTGACCCTACCAGCAGAATATAAAATACACTAACAAGCCCATCTAGCGGGTTAGAAAGGGACACCAGAATGTGTCTCACGCACCGGCCATCTACATGTGTCTTGCTTTAAAATATCAGGACATGTATTACTACTTGATACATAGCACAGGCCTTTGCCCAAGCTCGGTACCACAGCCAAGAATCCAGGCATCATTAAAACGGATGAATAAAGTCAACAGAGATAAAATTTACAACACCTTTGAAAAGCTTTGTGTCCGAGGACTCCTTCCTCCAGTCTGCCTGCCTGAATGCTTTCAATAAGCATTTCAAACTCAGAGCCCAGCTCCTGTGAACAACGACCCTGAGGAAGGAAAGCTAGGTGGCTAAAACGTGGGAAGCGGAAGCCCTGGCTTACAAGAATTAATATCTCTCTGTTCGGCTGAGATGTGAAGTGCAGCAACGTGAAGAAAAACAGAAGTCAGTCAGTGACGGCATATAACTAAGCTAATTAAGATAAATTCTTTCAATTGTTTACTTAGTGGCCGCCAAATTCTATAAGGAAAATAAGTGTTGCTGTAATTATGCAGCTTTGTATCTCATTAGCTACCACAGCAGAAGATTATGTATTGTGCAATAATTATATTTGTTGAGCCAATAAAATCAAAAGCTACTGTCAGAGAGCTGCGTTTATATGCCCCTTCCAACAGTAAATCTTTTTTCCCCCTTTCAAAACTAAGACAGGCCCAGAGGAGTTCCTAAAACAATCTCCACATTCAAATTATAAACTATTTACTTCATCAGTTTCTTCAACCTATGGAGAAATGGTTTCTGATTCAGCAAAGAGCTTTCTCGCAACCTCACCAACCAGTTAGGACACAACTTCAGAGAGGGAGGGCGGGAAGCTCTAATGCTAAGAGGAAAACTACAAGAAAACTGCCCATTTCTAAGTGGCAACTCTCTTTCTCCAAGTCACCATTATAATCTACAGTTTGTCATGTAAACCAGGCTCCATTGCCATATCAAGTTAAAGGTTAGTCCTCAACTCTCTCCACTCAGTGAGGTTTAAACAGAATTTTCAAAGATGCGGCAACCCAATGCAGAGCATGGTGGGGCATGCCTTTAATCCAGCACTTGGGAGGCACAAGCAGGAGAATGGCCAGTCTACATAAGGAATCCAGGACCGCCAAGGCTACATAGAGAGCCTGTCTCTCTCTACCTTGGCCTCCAAATCCAAGTTATATTCTCCTACCTTCAATTATACTTTATAAGCCTAGTATACTTGCTTTCTATCAGCCACCTCAATAACGTGGGAAACAAAAGCCAATGTAAAAACTATTTTTATCCCCTTTCTATCCTCCGAGTCCTGGGCCCTGCCGGCACAACGGTTCTTAATTATTACTTAATTGACTTCAAGGTTACTTTCCTAGTACAAGACTTCTGGCTTGCCGGGCAATGGTGGCGCACGCCTTTAATCCCAGCACTCGGGAGGCAGAGGCAGGTGGATCTCTTTGAGTTCAAGGCCAGCCTGGACTACAGAGTGAGTTCCAGGAAAGGAGCAAAGCTACACAGAGAAACCCTGTCTCAAAAAAAAAAAAAAAAAAAAAAAAGGGCCTGGAGAGATGGCTTAGAGGTTAAGAGCACCAACTGCTCTTCCAGAGGTCCTGAGTTCAATTCCCAGCACCCACATGGTGGCTCACAACCATCTGTAATGAGATCTAGCACGCTCTTCTGTATACATAATAAATAAATAAATCTTAAAAAAAAAGTTTCTTTAAAAAAAAAAAAGATTTCTGGCTCATCAAATGAGGATGGCAAGCTTTGGAAATGTCAATTACTGAGATGGCCAAGAAGCCACAGGCCCTGAATCTAGTTTTTAGCAATAGTGTTGTCAATGACAAACAGCAGATGCCTGAGGAATTCTAGTTTGGGGATCCTTTATTTGCTATGAGACAAGGTCCCGCCCATAGCTCAGTGGGCCTCTATGCAGCTGAGGAAGACTGAGGAGGTAAATCTCTTGGCTCCACTAAGATCTGGGACCACAGGCCTACACCACAGCATTAGCTCTGTCTCTGCTTTATGAATCTGGGGAGCAGGAAGGTGGTGAAGAAATCTATCAAACTGCTTCTAAAGACTTAGTATCTATAAAAGCCCATCTCAGTAGAGCAAAAGACCTGTCCCATCCTAATTCTATCCATAGCAAAGCACAGTATCCCTATATTGCCAAGTCCTGCATAGGCAAGATTTGCATCCCAGTGACTAAATCTTAATTATGACTCATTTAGACAAGCTAAGACACACTACTAAACAACAAGTAAACTGCTGACTTGAGATCAAATGATACAAAACAGAATACAGTTGGCCAGGAAACAGTGTTCCCTCCTTGGGATCAAAAGATTCAAAGGCTGGTCACTGAAAGATAAACCTCTTCATAAGTTTGGGTTTCACCCAATCACTGGGCAAGCTTTAGTGAAACATTTCACTATTAGGATAAGAATATGTACCGTATCAAGCTGATGAAAGAATATGCTGACTGTACTTTCAGGAGAGGAGGCTAAAATCTTTTCAGATTATGGATTAGCCTATAGAAAAATGTCTGCCGTAAATCAAACAGTGAAGGGGAAGATGCATAGGAATCTCACTCACACAACTTAAGTAAAACATAGTTCTCTGAACAGATGAAGACAGATTTATTCTGTATCCCAGAATCTAATCAATATTTATTTGTATCATTCAGCTATTATTTGGCTTAAAAGGGATATTGGGAAATGTTATCATTTTTACTATCCCCGCCCCCCTCCCCGGAGCTGAGGACTGAACCCAGGGCCTTGCACTTGCTAGGCAAGTGCTCTACCACTGAGCTAAATCCCCAACCCCATTTTTACTATTTTCTACAGAGAAAATATTTTCCAGTTTCAAATAACCCTGGACTTTTGAATTATAACCTGTTTTTATGTTCAAGCTATCTGTGCATTATTTCTCCTGCAGTTGTACATAAAATGTTTTTACATTTAAAAAAAAGGACAAATACTATAGAATATACATGAAATATATAGAATATACAAATTCATAGAGACAGAAAGATTGGATGTTATCTCAAGATGGAGAAGAAAGGAATATAGAACAATGATTTCTTAAGTACAGGTTTCTGTTTCATGTGATGGAAAAGCCCCACAAACAGATAGTAGTATCAGGACATAATATCATGAATGTAATAAATCAATACAATTAATGTAACTAATGAATATCATAAATATAATTAGTGAATGGATACTGTGAATGTAATCAATGAATACCACAAATGTAATTATATCATGAGTGTAATGAATATCATGAGTGTAATTAATATCTTGAATGTAATTCATGCCACTGAATTGTGAACTTAAAAATGGTTACAATTGCAAATATTATGTTCATTTAAAAAAATAAGGCAGTGGTGGCAGATGCCTTGAATCCTAGCAGATGTAGGTGAAGCTCTGAGTTCAAAGACAGCCTGGTCTCATAGCAAGTTCTAGGCCAACCAGGGCTACAGTAGTGAGACCCTGACTCAAAAAAAAAAAAGGCAAGTAAAAAACTGACCTGATAGTGAGGATAAAAAAGAAAAATGTTATCTTCAAATCAGCCCCAAGAGTCACCCCACTACCTTTCTTGTCCTCAAACAATGAGACAGTGTTTGATAAGAAGTCTGGCAGAGGAGTTCTGGTTTTAAAGGTGACAGCTGGCCATGTGAGGTGACCACGTGTGGACTCTGCCCACCTCAGCTCTTCTAAGTTCCAAAGGCAGATCAGAAGCAAAGCCTTCTGTCTAAAAACAGTTTGGAAAGGACTGTCAATCTATAACCAAATAAATATCTGCTTCCTGGCGGGAAAAATGTCTGTTCAGCAGCCAAGAAGCATTGGAGAATGAGAGTGACATGTGGCAACCCCTTCCTGGCCTCCCAAGCCCACATGGGTTTGTGGTTATTCTTGTACTACAAGAGTATCACTTTCAGAGCTACAGCCTGCCAAGGCCCCAGGAAAGCCACGCTGGTGGAGCTGTGCTGGGCGTTTCCCTTGAGCTCCAGCCCCAGACAAGAGGGAAAGGCAACAGCCCTGAGGTCCCACCTCTGCCCTCTAAAGACCACAGCCAGAGCTCTGTAACCCAGAAGCCATTGTGATCTCCTACTAGAACCTTGCAGATGGCTTCCACGGGAGGCACTGGCGGGAGGCTAAAACCGGGGTTCTTGGCCACTAATTCTGTTGCAGAATTTGTCTAACTGTCCAAACAGTAAGTAAAAATCCCCTCCACACCCCCACTAAAAACGAGAGTGGGAGGGAGACCCATAACACTTTGACTAGCTAGCTATACAGTCAACTTTCTTAACCACTCCAGATTTTCTGAGAAACTGAACTAGTCTACACATGCTGCCTTAAGCAGTCTGCCTCATGACCCCAGTGTCTGTTCCCTAAAGCTGACACCTGACCTTCCTAAATATACACACACCGAACCCAGTCAAACTGGATTCCAAATCTCAGTTTAAAACCATATAAACTTTCCTTAGGAAAAAAAATCAAACCTACCTGACATAGTGGTGTACACTTTTGACCCCAGCACTCAGGAGGCAGAGACAGGCAGATCTCTATGCATTTGAGGCCAGCCCGGTCTACATAATGAACTCCAGGGCAGCCAGGGCTATATAGTGAGGCCCTGTCTCCAAAATTAAAAACAACATTTTTCTAATAGAAGGGAACTAGAATTCAAAAGTGGTGATTTGGCCAAGGTCACACAGCAGAATAAGAGGAAGAGATGAGAATTGGGGTGTCCTGACAGACAACAAGAGAGCCCCACTATTCACCAGTGCAAGTGTGGGGCACATGCCCCTCCATCTATCTGTCTTTTAGAACGCACAATCCCTCTCTGTTCTCCACAATAGGCTTTGTGGTAACAGGCACTAAGTCATAGTCAAGGGTCATTTACCAAGCATGACACACACTGCGGCAGAATGCCCGTGTGAAGCAAGCAGCAAAATAGTGTGAGACAATAAAGGCTTTATTTGAGACACATGATAGATGTTTTTACTTTACCACTCAACGAAGGAACTACCTGAGGGCAGAAATGCTTCACCCTAAATCAAGTGTACTGGTGCCATGAATATTTTAGGGTTAATATCTACAGTTCTTCTCCAAGAGCTTAAACTGGTACAAAAGACATAGTTTCATTTCCATATCAACAAATGTCCACTTGAAAATGAACATCGAGGCCAGCACGGAGGCGCTCACTGAGGTAATCCCAGCACTCGGAAAGATGAAGAAAGAGGATCAGGAAGTCCAAGGCCAGCTTGGGCTACTTAGCAATATGCTTCAGAATAAAAAAAGCAAAGTGGAGTGATGCTGGTCTGTAACCCAGTATTTGGGAAGCAAGGACAAGAGGGTATGAACTGCACAAAAAAGAGGAGGAAGAGAAGAGGGGGAGGGAAGGGAGAAGGAACTAGAGATCATTCTCCATTATAAAGGAGATCCTTTGCTTTAAAAACAATACTAAATAAATCCAAAAAAGGAAAACTATCACCAATTTTAATTAAATGCTATCATATCAAGAAGTCAATGAAATCTCAACAGTTGGGCAAGCTGATCTCCATTACCCTCTGGTATTCATTCTCCCCACTTACTTTACAACACTATTTAGCTTATCCTAGTTAGCTTCTGGTTGCCATGATAAAACATCTTACTTTTGAGGGCAAAAGTCCATCATTGAGGGGGTCAGGGCAGGAGCTCAGGCAGGAACCAAAGCAGAGGCCATGGAGGAGTGCTGCTTACTGGCTTGCTCTTTGTAGCTGAACTATCTTTCTTGGGGATCAATCCCAGAGTCTCAAGAGTATATTAGGCAAAGACTCTACCAAGTAAGCGACATTACTAGCCTCAGCTATCTTTCTTACAGTCAGGACCACTGAGCAGGGGTGGCACCACCATTGTGGGCTAGACCCTCCCTCATCAACCAGCAATCCAGACAATGCCCCAGAGACAAGCCCACACTGGCCAATCTAATGGAAGCAATTCCTCAATTGAGATTCTCTCTTCCCAGCTATGTGTCAAATTGACAAAAACTATGATTGTGTTATATCATTATCTTTTTCCCAGAAATTGTATTTCTTTTCTATTTCTTTCAAAGTATTTAGTTTTAGGGGCTTGCTGTGGGATGTCTTTCTGTATGCTGTGAATATGTGTTGCTCTGATTGGTTGATAAATAAAGCTGTTCGGCCAATGATGAGGCAGAATAAGGTTAGGCAGTACATTCCAACTGGAAGGAGAGTGGAAGAGGAAAAGGGAGGCGGAAAAGATGCTGCGATCCACCGTCAGGAGAAGCAAAATGTGAAAGTACTGGCAAGCCAGGAAGCCAAGTGGCAACTTGTAGATAAACAGAAATTAGTTTAGTTATAACAGCTTAGAGCTAGCAAGAAAATTGAGCCACAGGCCATGGCCATGCAATTTGTAATTGATATTAGTCTCTGTGTGTTTACTTGGGTCTGAGAGGCTGCAGGACTGGGCAGGACACAGGAAAACTTCCAGCTACAGGTGCTGGTCATGTAGCTCAGTGGTAGAGCGCTTGCCCAGGGACTTGTTCCCCAACACCACAAAAACAAGTGAAGTATTTATTTTAATAAAATTCATTCCAACTTTCCTGTAATGAATCCAAACATTTTTTTTTATTTAAAGGATTTCTTTTAGACTGAATTACTGTTGTTGTTATTAATACTATATAGTTTAAAGGTCAATGCAAATGTGTTACAAATTTTGATAATTAAATCCACACTGAATTATCTTAGAAAAGTTGTTTGGGCACGGTGGCACACTCGTGATCCCAGCACTTGGCAGGCTAGGGTCACCTGAGTTTAAGGCCAGTCTCAGCTACATAGCGAATTCCAGGCCAGCTGAGCTAAACAGCAAAGGTGGGCTGCAGAGACGGCTCGGTGGGGAAAAGCACTTGGCACTCTTGCAGAGGATGGAGGCTCGGTTGCCAGCATCCATGTGGTTCACGGCCATCTATATTTCCAGTTGCAGGGAATCTGACATCATCTGAGTTCAAAGACACCAGGCACACATGTGCACATACATACATGGGGTCAAAACACTTGTGGGCATAAAGTAAAATCTTGTTAGAAATTGTTTATAAGAGGCTGGGGCGATGGCTCAGTGGTTATAGCTGCTTGTTACAAAAATTGATTATTAAAAAAAAAACAAAGGCAAAAATTAAAAAGTCATTAAATATTTAACTCTACAAATAGAAAGCCTGTTAAAACTTTCTCTGTAACTCACCATTAAAGCAACATATTTTTCTACTATCTACTAAAAAAGATCATGAAGAACACACCCAGGACCAATGCCAGGACTTTTGGCCTACTCACTTGTAGTATCAGAACCTGTTTCCTTTAAAATTCTTCATGATTTTCCTGAGTTACTAATTTGCCTGGAATAGGAAGTATTTCTTAGAAATTTCAACTACTTAACACTAAAATATTTAGTAAGAGTTGATTCACCCACTCCCTAAATCCCTTCCTGTAGAGGGTAAGTTGGCAGAAGGTCCATAATAAGTACAAAAGATCTTTTCCAAAGTTGGCTTACCCATGTGCAAGGCAGATGTATACACATTTATTCCATCTTTATTTGATCCGCTACCTCAGCTCTGCCCAGTGGGGTTATAGGCTCTGAACTATCACCAGCCTTAAATCAGACTGAGTTACACACACACACACACACACACACACACACACACACACACACACTAATCCTTTCCTCACTTGGACTCACTTGGAAGCCTTCCACTCATGGTCCATCATGCCATGCAAGAGAACAGATCTGAACACATCACCATTTAACACAAGGTGAATCTGTTAGAACCCAGGGCTTCAAGTGTGCTCAGCAAGTGCTCTGCCATTTGTTGTATCTCCGCTCCTAAATATGTTTAGATAGAATTCACATAGTATAAAACCATCCTTTAGAGCTGTGTGGTTCCCCTTCAAAGAAAGACAATTCAGAGTTGTGCAACTATCACCACCTCTAATTCCAGAATATTCTCATTACCTCAGAAAGCAATCCTATGCCTACTGGTCATCATTCTCACTCTCAACTAGGTCCAAGGCCCTGGAGACCCATTGTTTTGCATCTCTACAGGCTTGCCTATTTGGGACATGTCATTCAAATGGAATCATACAATTCATGGTTTTCTGTGTCTACCTTCCAATACTAATGTGCTTTCAGGTGGTGTGGCATTACCAATAGAGCATTCCTTTTTATGGCCAAACAATATTCCATTCTGCAGAGATGTTACATTTTGCTTATTCATAAATTGCTCGACATGAGGGGGGTTTTCCTTTTTTTGCTTTTTTGTTTATTGTAAACACTAGTTATGAACATTTATGTAGGAGCTGAGGAGATGACTCAGTGAGTAAAAATGCATTCATGAGGATCTGAGTTCAAATCTCCACACCCATGTAAAAGCTGGACAGGTAATACAGGCATCTATGATCCCAGTGGATTCCTACAAAGAGACAGGAGGCAGAAACAGAATTCCTAGAAGCTCCCAGGCCAACTAGCCTTGCCTATTAAGGCAAAAAAACAACAACAAAGAGAATCTGTATCAAACAAGAGGAAAGGCAAGGGCCCACACCTGGGCTGTCCTCTAACTTCCACGTGTACACTATGATATGTGCACACTGGCATTCACACAAATGAATGTATGCACACACACACACACACACACACACACACACACACACACACACCACTCTATCTTACACACTCAGTACAACATCTGACTTTTTTTTAATTTCTTGGTGTATCCTTAAGAGTAGAACTGTTGGATCAATAGCAACTGTGTGTTTTCTTAAGGACTGGTAATTTTTTCCAGAGTGGCTGACATCAGTTCACCTTCCCACTTAATACACTTTATCTTCTCTATTCTCTTTACAAGACCTGACCTCCACTCCTTAAAAACAAACAAACAAAACACCTCAAAGGCTAGAATATGGGTCAGTGTACAGCACCTACTAGGAAACAAGGCCCAGGGCTTACTCTCTAGGAGCCAAAATAAAAACACAAACACCTTGCTTTTTCCTCGGGCCTCCTGTACATGTTCTCTCCTGTACAAGTTCTTCTTGTTTTTAGGGATGGTGGGGATCAAATCCAAGACCTCACACATGCATTCTCCCACTGAGCTACATCCCCAAGCCTTACATGTATTTTGGAATCTTTTCTTCCTTTTCCCTTCTTTTGCTGTTGTTGTTTTGAGGCAGGGTCTCCCTTTAGCCCAGGCTTGCCCTGAATTGCAGGGATCCTCTTGCCTTAGCTTTTTTTTTTTTTAATTACTTGCTTATTTTACTGGTGTTTTGCTTGCATGTATATCTGTGTGAGAGTGTCAGTTCTCCTGAACTAGAGCTGCCATGTAGATGCTGGGAACTGAACCCAGGACCTCTGGAAAAGCAGCCAGTGCTCTTAACCGCTGAGCCATCTATCCAGCCCCTTTCCTTAGCTTCTTGAGACCTAGAAATAGAGGCATGTATGTAGCACCAAGCCTGGTTGGGTTTTTTTGTTAGTTTGTTTTTATTTTTTATTTATTTATTTTTAAATGGGTGTAGTGGCTTATTCTTTTTTTTTTCTTTTTTTTTTTTTTAATGCCAAATGCCATTTATTGAAGGAGGGAGGAGGTCTTAAATACGGGGTTACAGCACAATGGGAGAACCCTGGAGGGCAGAAGTTTGCTACCGATGTTTTACAATCTTGCATCTAAGCTGTTAACGCCCATTATGCAGGATACACAGACAAGGAACTTCCCTTAAGCATTCAGGAGAGTGGAACCTGGCAGGGAATCAGCATAGGGAGGATATCAAGGTCAAGGTCAGCAAGCAAGGCAACAGTTACCCAAAACAGGGGCCAGGGCCCTACAGTTTCCCCTTTACTAAAAAATGAGCTTCTAACTTAGGTTGCATGGGACGTCAGCAGGTTACCTTACCCGTCATGGAGATGCCTGCCCAGGTCACACAGGTGCTCTGTCTTAGGTTGGTGAGCGCCCCCCAAGCATTACCCGCCTCTGAATACTCATTATCATACAGGCTCAATTGTGTGTGAGCTACAGGGTTAACTGCTGCCAAAGAACTCAAAGTGGCACTGGGCTTGCAATCTGTGTGTATGTGTGTGGCATGTATGTAGCACCAAGCCTGGTTGGGTTTTTTGTTTGTTTGTTTGTTTTTGTTTTGTTTTGTTTGTTTTGGGGGGGGTTCAAGAAAGGCTTTCTCTGTGTAACAGCCCTAGCTGTCCTGGAACTAGCCCTGTAGACCAGGCTGGCCTTGAATTCACAGAGACCCAACTGTCTCTGCATAGAAAAATCAAAGCAAGGGGTTAGGTAGATTAATATGGGAACAGGAGACAAAATAGACGGGATGGAAAGGCCTCAAGGCAAAAAGACCAGTTATTACCACAATAAGACAAGCATAGTGTGGTGTTAAGTGTTGGCAGTAAAACCAGACCACAGGGGCTTAATGACTTAATACTCTGCAATCCTTTACAAAAGCCTGTGTCTGATACTCATTCTGAGCTCTGTATCATGATAATGCTAGAATTCCTACATTCAGGGCCAACCTAGGCTATATACCAATACCCCAACTTACACACAAACACATAAGAAATCTCTTTTCAAATTCCTAAAGAAAGAAAAGGTTTTTAGATTGCAATCTTCAGTAGGTTTAGAAGAATAACACTGAAGGACCAGTAAGATGGCTGGTACACTCAGTGACGCCACAGTCCCCTGGGGAAAATACATTCAGAAAGATCCTCAGAAATTCAAGGTGGCAAGTGCTGTCAGAAGGCTTCTAAGAAGGACTCTGAGATCAGCATGGCAGGTCCCTTTAAAAGCATATTCCAATCCTCATGAGATAGGTGTTACCCACTTTCTGGTTTTGTTTTTTCACATGTTGTGGAAGCTGGCTTTGAACTTACCATGCAGCTGAGGATGGCTGTGAGCTCCAGATGCTGTGGTCTCCTCCTTCTGAATGCTGCAATTCTAATGGGGTGTGGGGGACACACACCCAGCTGACCTGCTTTATGCAGATAAACACGGAAGCAAAGAAGCTAAGCAGTTCTGTCCCAGTGTTGCAGCTGTACCTGCACTACTAACCAAGACAGTCTGACTCCAGACTCCACACTTGGTTTAATTACCCACTAGACGGCCGCCCAGTAAAGACTGATTACTATTGTCGGGCACCTAGAAATAAAAAAGAGTACATAGCATATTTTAAGACCCACCACTGAAGGATGACCAGGAATTACCCAGCTAGGCAAGGCACTTGGGGTGGAAAGCCAAGCACTTAGACTAGGGGTGGCTCAGTATCAGCACTCTAGAAAGCACAAAGAGGTCTGGGGAGATGGCTCGGTGGTTAAGAGCACTGGATGCTCTTCCAGAGGACTGAGATTCAATTCCCAGCACCCACCACCTGTGACTCAAGTTCCAGAGAATCTGATGCCCTCCTGTAGCCTCCACAGGCACTACATGCACATGAAGTACAGACACTCATGCAGGCAAAACCCTCCTAGACACCAAGTAAAAATCTGAAACAAGACTCTACATCCTACTACAGAGATATTTGCTCGTCTGTGTTCCTTGTTGTTCTATTCATAATAGCCAGACACTGGACATAGCAAGGATAATGAAAATGTAGTATTTCCATAATGGAATATGATTTGGCTCTTAAAAATGAAAGTATGAAATTTGCAGGTAAGCGGATGGAGCTAGAAACACTCATTCTGAATGAGGAAACCCAGACCCTGAAAGACAAACACAGCATGTTTCCTCTTATCTGTGGATGTTAGCTTTTAAGCTTTAGATATGTGTTGCATTCAAAATATCCAGATGTTAGATAGCTAGTAAGGGACCAGAGGAAGGGGGAGTATCTTCCAAGGAAGAGGAAATAATGTATAGTGTTATGAACCAGAACAGAAATATTCAATTAAACGGGGAGGGGAGGGAGAGCAGGTTAAAGGAAGGAAGATGGGGGTAGGACAGCTAACACTAAGGGCCTTTGAAAGCCATATGGAAGGAAACCTACTACTCTAGAAGCTTCCCAAAGTATGTGAAAGGAACTGAAATGGAGTCATATAATGGATGGGACAAGCCCCAACTAGACAACACATGCCACCAAGTAAATTCTCTAGTCCCAGGAATGTGTTATATCTTGTTGAGTTGTTAGCCAAAAGGGCCCCCTAGACAATCACCCCCAAACATTACAAGCTATTGCACCCAAGTAGGAGCTTGCACCCCCACTGACCAGCATTCATAGTGCTGGGAGGTTCTTTGTATGCTACCAAAAGAAAAATAATCATCAATATCACCTAGCTATAAATGCTGTAAGCTAAAGCAGTGACCTGCCTGCAAGGTATCCTTGCTACAATGGTGGCACGAATGTTACGGAAGTAACCAACCACTTTTTTTATTGCACTTGTGGCCCACTCTATAAAACACAACCCATAACTGACAATGATAAAGTGGCTAAGAATCTGAGACTAGATAGGCCATGGTCCAAAGGGGAAAACTACTACAATTATTCTGCTAACTGAGCATAGCAATAAAATGACTCCTAATAACATATTGCTATCTCCATTGAGCAGTGCATCACTCAAGCCTCCTCAGAGAAGCTACTTCTTATAGTTGATGGTAATTAACACAGACTCACAACTGTACAGTGTGCAGTGAGTGACAGACCTAAATGGTCTGTCTTTATCACACCTTCTCCCTCAGGGCTCAGGGACCTACGGGAAAGAGGTGGCAGGAGACTGGAACAGTCAGAGGTGGTGGATGACATCTTCCAGACACAACAGGGCTGATGTACAGATGAACTCAGAGACTCTAGCAGCACACACAAGACTTGCACAAGTTCAAGACAAATAAAATCCCAGCACTGCACAGAAGTAGACACAAGTCCTACCCCTAACCAGAAGCTATTTGCAACTGGCACCTGCTGGGACAGGGAAAATGAGCTTTCTCTAATGAAGTGACATTGGGGATTATCAACCTCGCCACTGCAGGTCCCATGCTCAGGAGTAGCTGGCCAACACAAATTGGACTCCATGTTTTTTGTGTGCTTTTTTTGCTTTTGTTTGTTTTTGGTTGGTTTATTTTGATAGAAAAAGAAAGAACATGAAGTTGGATGGGTAGGGAGGTGAGGAGGATCTGAGAGAAGTTGGAGAAGAGTAAAGTGTATGATCAAAATATATTGTATGGAAAAATTTAAAGCCAATAAATGCAAAAGATTTGGAGGAATAATGACAACAGTAATAATAACAGGAATTGGTATTTTAAAATATTAAGCGATCTCTGTATTCTAGTGCTATACTACACGCTTTTATAAAAGTTGTGTTGTTTCATATTGATAAGGTAAATTCCATTATCATCACTTAATATGGGAACAGTGAGGCTTAAAGAATGTGAAGTACAGAACCAGGGAGGTTACATAGCAGGGGGGACCCTAAGATGACTGTGGCATATAATAAGTTTTGGTTTTATTCAATCACTGGGCAAGCCTCAGTGAAACATTTCACTATTAGGATAAGAATTTGTACTGTATCAAGCTGATAATAGAAAAATTAATTAATTAATTAATAATAATAATAATAATAATAATAATAATAATAATAATGAACGTGAAGCAGTTTTATTCAAGGTTATGGAACACATGGAGTAGGCTGGGCTGAAGGATCTGGCACTACCCAAAAGAGCTCTGGAAGGCAGCTGAATACTCTATGTGGTTTTCATGATAGCTGAGGGTCCCAGAGACACAAAGTTATAATAACACAGCCACAATATCACTACTGTTCTTCCTAGCAGAACTTATTGAGAGCTTGTTCAGTTTTTACATCCCCAATTTCATTTAGTCCACACAATCCTGAAATGAGTACCATGATTCTCATTCTTACAGAGGAACAAAGAGAAACACCAGAGAGGTGAGGTATATCAGCCCACATCTCTCAAATAGAAACTAATGCAATCTGATTCAAAAGCTGGTCTTTCTGGTTTGGACAGAGCATAAAGAAAGAGGAGATAGATAGAATTAGAGGAAGAGTCAAGATCTGAGTCCAGCTGAACTTTCAGCCTCCAACGCCACCATGGTGCTCAGGAAATGACTATGGTGAACAGAAGGAAGAAACAAGAGAGGAGAGGCTTGTGAAGTTCGCTCTTGACTCCACCGCCCCAGTAGAATATGGAATCATGGATACTGCCAATTTCAATCTGTTTCTCCAAGATAAAGATCATAGTGGATGGAGAAGCTGTAACCATCATAATGAGCAAATGCACAATCACTGTAACTTCTGACATGTCTTTCCCAAAGGGTATTTAAAATGTCTCATCAAAAATGTATCTGAGCCTGGCGGTGGTAGCACATGCCTTTAATCCCAGCACTCGGGAGGCAGAGGCAGGCGGATCTCTTTAAGTCTCCTGGTCTACAGAGCAAGTTTCAAGACAGCCTAGGCTGTTACATAGAGAAACCCTGTCTCAAAAGACAAAGCAAAAGAAATCTGAAGATTAATCTCACCAAATGTACCCAGGTCAAAAAGGACGAGGAAAATGAAGATGAAAAGTTCTTTATTTGGAATATTTTATATGAATTCTTGAATTTAAATGGAGAATATCTACAACCACTTAAAATACAGGCCGTGCCTGAGCAGGGAAGGGTAGTGATAAGCAAAGAAGTCCAGCCCGGAGCCTCTAAGAGAAACCGGAAAGACACTGTTTGGAAGGAAAGAAAAATTGGAAGTTAAAGGTACTGTCAGGAGGTGTCAAACAGAATAAGACTTTCAGAGAGGTGAGCTTAGCCTAAGGCTGGGAACGCCTTCCCAGTGAGGTCAAAGCCACAGTGCAGGGTGTAGAATGGAAAGGGAAAAAACACAAGTGGGAAGTAAATCAGGGGTACAAGACAGGGGCATGTAGACTTTCTCTTTAGCAGGCCACATCCTGTCCCTTACTGTCCCTTTTTCTTTTTTTCCTTCTTTTTTTTTTTTCAAGTAGGCTCAGCAGAACTGCAAATGGGGTAATCTGGTTGGGAGGATAAGTCCTTTACAACACTGACAGTTACTAACCTTAAGTACTGGCCTCAAAGCCCACAGGAACACAGAACTTGAGTGCTTAGGCTATGGCAGGGCCACCCCAAAGATCTGGAGCACATACTGTGGCAGGCTGCACTCTCATTGGCCATTTCTCGGTTAGCCTTGCAGCTAATCTCCAAAGCCTTACCCATCAACGTCAGTCCTCTGCCATCAAGGGACCTCATCACAGAGCTCCACTGTGGAGGACAAGCCCCCATCTGACACTTGTATTAGACCTTACTTTCCAGAGTCTACTTCCAACATTAGTACCCAACTCAACATTAGTACCTGGGCCTCACCATGAGAAACCTGGCCTACCAACCCCTGTGAAGCTTTTTCACATGATACTTGCTGCAGGTCACTGGAATATATCATAAGAACTCAGCTGGTTATGGCAAAGTCACTACCTGGAGGAATCAGGGAATTCCTCCAGAGGAAGCCAAATCCCAAGGAGTTTTTGGTGTTACTTGCCTTGTTATATATCAGCTGTCTTCTGTTATGAAAATCATGTGCTGCCTTCACAGTTTTCTCAATTGACTTTTCCCTAAGAAGGGCTAACAGTGTGGACTGATCACTCTCTGGACATACACATTCCAGGTATTTGGAGAACAGCCTCGGGAAAGGCTTTCTCTGGAATCAGATATCTCCCTTGGCCACTTTCAAGGACTAGCAGTAATAACAGTCCACATGCAAGTTTCCTGATTTAAGGTAAATTCCACAAGGAGACACCACGTCGGTCAGGTGGACATTAAATAATAGCTTTACACAATTCAGCTCGGACCCTCCTTTTCTTACAGCCTTACTAACTTTATAGACCGCTAACTCCTTACCTAACCACTTCTAGGAATATTTAGATAACCTTCTGCGCTGACAGCTATGCTCAGCCAGAACCCCAGTTCAAGCCTCCCTGTAATTATCACCATTGGCAGCATCCGGCCAGATCCATCCCCAGATGGAGGAAAGTACCTTATCAGAGATACCTCCATACTTTCTAAGAACAGACTTAAGCATCCAGGCTACCCATTTGAGAAGGCCTGGCGGATATGCCAATTAAGCTTTACTACCTGCTTTCCCAAACCTTACCTCTAGTTCCAGATCTCCCTTTAATTATCACCAAAGGCATCTAGCTGTACACAGGTTGCCTAGCGACTGAGCACACTTTCCCCCACCCTTCAGAAAAACCGGCAGATAGCTTGGACAGATAGGAGCCACAGGAAAAAAAAAGAAGACAGTTCTATTTTCTCCCATTGACCTAGCAACTTATAGATTCTTAACATTTTCTACTAATCACGTTTAAGAGTTTAATAGTTGAGCACATAAGATCCCTCTTCTTAGATACTACCCGAATTTAGCCTTTAGTTAATTCATTTCCCCATTGGTCACTTCCCTTTGGGGTTGCAAATGATAATTAACGGTTATTGCCTCTCAATGTGATTCTTATCACCCCTCCATTTGACCCTGGAAGCCTGGCTTTATATACCAGGACTTCCAGAGCATGGGAGGACAGAGAAGAGAAAAGAGAATGGAAGAACTAGATGGGTAAGAACTTGAGAGGAACAAACTGAGAATGGAAAGAACTAGATTGAAGGGCTAGAAAAGAGTACTAGAGGAATGAGATGGAAGATGAGGAAGAGTCAGATGGGAAAGCCCTAGCTGGGTAAGAACAAGGTAAAAAGGACCTAGATGAGGCAGAATTAAGACGAGAGAATTAAGATAGAACTTACGAGGGAACAGTAGATAAACAGAGAGAAATCAGGCAAGAAAGGAGCTAGGCACGAGAACAGAACTGAAGCTGTGTATATGTGGATGTTATGCCAGAGGAATTAAAGCAAGTGGACTATAGAGCTCGGTGTGCTGAGATTCTATTTCCTGAGAATAGTCCTCGCCGTTAGTAGTTCTCTCTCCTGAGCCCCTGGGATGTATAATATTAAGGCTGGTCCCTCTAATATTATACAAGAGACACTGTCAGCACTGTGAACTAAGGAAGCCTTTCCTTTGCACGGAAATTACACTTCAGCTTTCTCCATATTTCTACCATGTTTCTACCCAACAGTCTGAATATGTTACTCAAAATACTAGGTCCCACCAATAGTAAAAGGTGGGGCCTCTAAAATAGAATAACCCAAGTTCAATCCCTGGGACCCCACCCCCACCCCATGGTGGAAGAAGGGAACCAAATCCTATAAGTTGTGCTCTGACCCCCACAAGCACAAGACAACAATCCAGGGCACAATCAATCAACCAATCAATCAGTGTAATAAAAAAAAATTAATGGAGCCAGGCATAGTGGCCCATGACTTTAATCCCAACACTCAAGACTGTAAGGCAGGCAGATCTCTGGAGTTCAAGGCCAGCCTAGTCTACATATCTAGTTCCAGGCCAGTCAGGGCTACCTTGCCAAAAACAAAAACCAACACAACAAAGGACCCTATGTTCCCTTACTCATTTTTTCTAGCTGTGTCATCTAGCAACATGATATAAATATCAAGCTTTAATTTTTTATTGAAAATAAAACCTTAGCTGGGGAGCAGCTTGGTGGTAGAAAGCATTTGCCCAGCATGCTCCAAGTGAAAGCTGAGAGAAAGAAAACGGGACTGCATACACTAATTGTTCTTACTTCTAAAGCAAACACATTACACTTCTAAAAGTAAACAGGCAGAAGGGTTATATTTTAAAATACATAAGGGATTTCAACCCAAGGGACTTTGGAAGCAGAAGAAAGGAAACAGGGAAAATCACATGGAAAGCCCTACTTAAAGAAGCAGAACTTAAAGAAGCAGATGTTACTTTATCCAGTAACATCAACTCCCACAGCCCGTCCAGGCACTGGGGAGTCAAACTAGACAGGATGACTTCAGACCCCCAAGGGCTTAAAGCCTACCAAGGAAGGTGGGCAGTAACAACAACAGAAACAAATGACAATTACAATCGCCATGGCAGTACAGAACACGGACTCTGGGATTTGAATGACTGGGTTCAGATCCCAACTCTGCCATCAAACAGCTGTGTGACTGGACAAGGGACTTCGTAGCCTTTGTTCCAATGACCTCATCTATAAAATAAGAGCATTTTAAGTCCGATTATTTATTCACCGATACCAACTCATTCAGTAGCCATGAAAACTAGCTAAGTTCCTATGTGTAAGTACTTAGCATGACCACCGGCACACAGTAAACATTGAAATGCCTGCTGTTCTTCTTGTTCACCTCACTATTAGTTCAAAGGAATGGATTCTATCTTGATGCAAATGGAAGTCGGGAAAACCCTAGTTGAGAAACTGACACCTAAGTTCCAAACACGAAATCAAACACAAACCAAACATGAAAAGAGAAAGCATGCCCAGCAGAGAGAATAAATGCAAGACCCTAAGCCAAAAATGAGCATGGCAAGTTAAGGATGCAGGAAAGGCCAGGGAAACTGAGGCACTAAGAGGAGGAAGATGAGGCTGAAAGACCTAAAGGCCATGATAAGCTTATCTTTCCATCTGAACAGTGAAGGGTTTTACACAGAAATAATATGATAGAGTAGTTGATTTTTTTCTTTCTTTTTTCTAGGGTCATTCTGCTAAAATGTGAAGCCAGCTGTGACTAAGGGAGATGACACAGGCCTAAAGAAAACGGGTCTAGACTTGGAAAAAAACAGTCATTCTGCTGACACAAAAATGAAACCTACAGACAAATGAGAAGACTTCTAAAGAGGATAACAAGCACAGATGTGGTGAGAGGTCATGAATTAGTAATAGAACAAATTAATACGATTAAATCATTTCTTTGGGCCTAGAGCGGGGAGAAAGGGCGGCATTGTTCACCCACAGCTGGAGATCTGCATGTCATCTAAGAGAGAAGAACAAAGATGCAGGACAGTGAGGACACTCATGACTCACTGACAGTGACCAGCCATGGTGTCCATATGGGACAGAGTAATGCCAGGAAGAATGTCACCCAATGGGAGTCAGGCGACCCACGCGGCTGGCGGCTCCAGTGAACCCAGACTGTATTAGCCGACGGCAGAACTAAAAAGGCAGGAAAACACACTGAGAGTACAACGTGCAGGCTTTTCTTTTCTGTTTTCTTTCTTTTTGTTGCTGTTGTTTTGATTTGGTTTTGGCTTTTCGAGACAGGATTTCTCTGTGTAGGTCTGGTTGCCCTGGAACTCACTCTATAGGCCAGGGTGGCCTTGAACTCAGAGATCCACCTGCGCCTCCCAAGTGCTGAGATTAAAGGTGTGTGCCACCACATCCAGCAGGGTTTTTAAAAAACATACAGAGTGAGTGTGTGTGTGTGTGTGTGTGTGTGTGTGTGTGTGTGTGTGTGCGCGCGCGCAGGTACAGAGCCCTGAGTCCAGAAGAGAACATCAGATCCCTGAACTAGGCTCTAGGTGTCTAGGTGGCTGCATACCACCACGTGGGTGCCCCCTAGTGCTTTTCTTTCTGGGACAGAGTTTGGGGCTAAATTACTGGAGAGAAATTCGAAGACCCAGCTCAGACAAGAATGATCAAGTCCAGGGCAGCACATGGGAGGACATGGAACACTTGTAACCCCAGCAATCTGGAGGAAGACTGGGGGACCAAGTGTAGCCTGGGCTACTGAGGACACAGAGACCCTGGCTCAAAGAACTAAAGGGAAAAATGAAAGATCGTGTCAGAATATCAAGATGCAGACAAGTGATGCCCATGACACCAAAGACCTACGGGGTCAAGGATAGAAGAGGAAATACTTATAAGGATAAGAAGTCTATTTTCACTACATTCTTTTTTTTTTTTAAGACAAGATCTCACTATGTACCTCTGGCTGTCCTAGAACTTACTATGTAGACCAGGTTGGCTTTGAACTCAAATCAGCCTGCCTCTGCCTCTCAAGTGTTGGGATTAAAGGCATGTGCCCCTATACCCAGCTCATTACATTCTTTAATAGGACACCATAGGAATGTTTTTAAAGTGCTCAGAATAAAACTGGATATGTTGGCTGGGTGGTGGTGGCACACACCTTTAATCCCAGCACTGGGAGACAGAGGTAAGTGGATCTCTGTGACTTCGAGACCAGCCTGGGCTACAGAGCAAGTTCCAGGACAATTAGGGCTGTTACACAGAGAAACCCTGTCTTGAAAAACCAAAATCAATCAATCAATAAATAAATAAATAACAAAAACAAACAAACTGGATGTGTTACTTTAAAAAAAAGTCAGTCGGGCATTGGTGGCGCACGCCTTTAATCCCAGCACTCGGGAGGCAGAGCCAGGTGGATCTCTGTGAGTTCGAGGCCAGCCTGGGCTACCAAGTGAGTTCCAGGAAAGGTGCAAAGCTACACAGAGAAACCCTGTCTCGAAAAACAAAACAAAACAAACAAACAAACAAACAAACAAACAGTTGTGTTCCCCTCCCTGCTCCCTGGCAAATAATTTTTAAGAAGTTCCCTGAAGCCAGCCATGCTTAACTAAAGCTGATACAAAATCCAATGGAGAGGTCCCTTCCTACCCCATTCTCTGGTCTCATTACATACTGTCTACGCCAGCTTCAACTCCTGATCCTCCGGCAGCCACAGACTCCAGGGGGAATGTCACCTCACCCAGCTGAGAAGCGCCCTTCATCCGGTGTCTTGGTTTCTTTTCCTGATCCCATGAAAAAGCACTCTGACAAGAGCAATTAAAGGGAGAAAGGGCTGGTACTGGCGCATGGTTCAGGCTATAGTCGGTCATAGTAGGGAAGGGAAGCAGCAGGAGCTTCCCGTGACTGCTTCCTAATGCTAAGTTCACGTTCTCCGTCTTACACAGTCCAGGACCCCTTGCCTAGGAAATATTCCTACCCACAGTCAAGATGGATCATCCATGTTAATTAACACAGCCCAGATAATCCCCCAAGGGCATGCCCAGAGGCCTATTTCCCAGGGGATTGAGTCTACATTCTGTCAAATTTACAATTAACACTAACCATCACACCTGAGGATCATTTGCCACAACTAAAAAGCAAACAGCACACATAATGATAAAAACTAAAGGCTAGACAAACCCCAGGCCAGAAGAAAAATCTATATTACCTAGTTGATGAAAGACTAGTATTCACAGAACTACACAAAGACATCTTAAAACTCAACAACAGTAAGAACAAAAAATTCAATTTACAACTGAGATCCTGAAGATACCTTAGCTGTAACGGTGTTTGCTGTCAAGTTTGACGACCTGAGTTCAACTCCCAGAACCCACATGGTAAAGGAGAAAACGGACTCCCATAACTTCCTCACAGTTGGCACTCAAGTGGCACACACATATCACACACACACACACACACACACACACACACACACACACACACACACGAGAAAAAGAGGGAGGGAAGGAGGGGAAGTGGGGGGATTGAGAACAAGAACTAAGGGAGCATGGGTGAAAGGCTAGACATGGTGGTGCCTGCTTGTAGGAGGCTGAGGAAGAAGATGAGTTTGAGGCCAGCCTGAGTCACAAAAATGAGCAAAAGATTTCAGCAGATACATCAACAAACACTAAATACATATTGATATGGAGTCACAACACGCCCTCACGGTTGGGCATGGTTGCGTATGCCCGGTGGAACCTAGTCACCTCCGCCTAGTTATTTCTGGGTCAAAACGTCTCGTGTGACCAGGACCCTGTGGCTTTGAGTGGTTGTGTAAAGCGCACAGCGCAACCATGTGATCTACGCGCATACGTGGAGTAGCCACATGGGCCTGTGTGCACAGGCGCGGCCCAGCCTTTTTAAGCTGCCGCCATGATTCCCGGCTCTAGCTTTATTCATGTGTCTTTCCACAGGTATGTGCACATCTGTCTCTCTCCCTTATTTTAATAAAACTCTTGTTAGTGGATTCTGTCGTGTTTCGTGACATTTCCTCTCAGGGTAAGAGTGCTGCAAATAACCAACACATATGGCCAATGAGTCTATAAAGAAGCCAACAGCTAACTGCAGAGTAAAGCATGACGCATCACTACACATGTGAGAACGGCCAGAATCCGAAGCATGGTGACAGGAAATGCCGGCGAAGATGAGGGGCACAAGGATGGATGCTGCTGACGGTGAAGAGAGATGGCACAGACTTTCCTCTAAGAAACCAGCAGTCATCACACAACTAACCATCCATTGGTCACAGGGCCCAGCAACTGTGGCCTTAGTGTTTATTCAAAGCTGAAAAGCTACGTCCAGACAAAAACTTATACACAAATTTTTCAAGTGTTTTTTATTCACAACTGATAAAGCCTGGAAGCGAACATGAAGGCTTTAGGTAAGCAGATGGAAAATAATGTGGGGAGCAGCTGTAGAATGAGATGCAGATGCCAAAAAGGAATTGTCTATAAAGGCAAAAAGAAACGCAGGGGAACTTCAATGTGTAACACCAAGTAAAGCCTATCTAGAAAGGCTATATTCTAGAGCATTCCAATATGACATTCTGGTGAAGTCAAAGTCAAGGACAGTTAAGATCAGCAGTTGTCAGGGATGAGGAGGAAGAAGAGATGAGTAAGTAAAACCCACGAGATATTTCAGAACAGTGAAATTGCTCTGAATGATACTGTAATGTGAGTATAGGAAGATTAAGCCATCAAGGCCGGCATTAAAGTCATTACCATCTGAGTTACAGAATAGCAAACTACTATCAGCAATGTAGTGCATTTGAAGGCTGGGAGCAAACACTCTTGGGCTCGCTGTGGCCCCTCTGCTAACTGGGAGTGCCCTCTGGGGCACCTTTACATTTCCTCGCTGTCAACTGCGGATGATGGTCATAGAATTGTTAGGAGAACAAAGTTAGTTCTAACATGGAAGTGTTGGGAACAGAGCGGCTGGGGCAAATTCAGTGTTTAGGGGATGTCACCCTCCGTCATCAAAGGTCTGTGAACCTAACAAATCAGCACTAGAAAGGCACCTATGCGTCTATTTCAAGGAAGGAGTTCAAGGAAAGTCAAGACTACACAGAGAAACTGTCTCAAAAACAAAACAAAACAAAAAGCAAAGGGGGAGGGGGCACACCTTTAATCCCAGCACTCGAGAGCTAAAATTTCAAAAGCAGCACTAGAATAAAATAAATCCCTAAATGCCAGGCAGTGGTGGAATATGCCTTTAACTTCAGCAGAGGCAGGGAGACCCAGCCTGGTCTACAGGAGTGAGTTCCAGGACATCCAGGGCTACAGAGAGAAACTCTGTCCGGAAAACACACACACACAAATAAATAAATAAATCCCCAAAAATTTACCTATAAATATTTTCTAGTTTGTATATACCAGAAAAATATGGAGGAATACAAGCCAAACTGCTAGTAGCAGTTAACTCTGGAGGAGGAAGCCACGACCGCAGTTAGGATCTGGCTGTCTTCCTTTGTTAATGACTGTATACAAACTCAACACTTAGCATAATTTCTTATTTGCTTTAATTTAAAAAGATAAATCCTTAGTGCTATAGTATATGTATACATATATGCATAATGCAGATTACACTTTCAGTAAATCAAAAGGCTAATGTTTCAGTACAAGTACATCCTGGGTAGGGAACACGTGCTTCATGACTTCCTGACTGCCCCTTGGCAATTACTTGACCCCAAATATTATGACATCTAGATAACGTATTCTCATGTTATCAAAATTTTCCTAAGAATTGTTAAAATAAAAACATGTCAACTTTGTCCTTTCCAAATGGGCCACCAGATTCAGATTCCAATGGCCAGTCCCAATTCAAGAGCAAACTAACTAAACCTGTCAAGATATTTAACAACATAACACAAAATATTGGCCCAAAATGGAGCCCATATGTCCAAAACATGCCTGACAATAACAGGCAGCAACTGTTTAAAAGTCACTAAAGGAAATACAGCAACTTAAAATAAATTCATTTCAGTTTCAATTCTGAATCATTTCTCAGCCACTAACCTGGAAAAAAAAATTTTTTGAGCCATTTGTCACTTCTGACTAAACAATCATTAAGTATGGGTAACCCTATATAGCCTCAAGAAGACCACCAGTGGCCTCCACTCATGAGGATTGCTATGGGTTTGAGGCAGTGTGAGCTACATAGTTTCAGGCTAAAGAGTCTTTCTCTGTATATCTGTCTGTCTTTTCTCTCTGTGTGTCTCTGTCTGATACTTATACACACACTCTCTCTGATACTGATACAAACACACACACACACTTCTAGAATAAAGATTTGTCTAGGAAAAAAAAATTGGTTCATACAAGCAGTGGGAAAGTCTTGTCCACACAACTCAGTTACCAGTTTAATTCCCTGCACCAACATGGAAATTACTCAAGTTCCTTGAATTAAAACACATAGGCCAAGATTACCAACAGAGACATATAAAGTGGTTCCTTTCATGAGGCCGGGCTGTTCAAGTTTGATGACTCAGAAAACACAAGGACAAGTTTCCTATAGTGTTCACTTCAGAAGTCAGCTGTTCTAATGAATCTCAGGACTGTGTTCGAGGGGATTTTGTTCCTTACAGTCAACACAGTGTATTCCCCATACACTGTCTGCCCAACACTGTCTTCAGGATGCCATCGCAAAGCGACTTCAGGAAAGTGACAAGTAAAAATCTCCAGTCGTTCGAGTACCCTTTCCACTCTGAAAGTGAGCTCAAACAGGTTCCAACTGACACAATCAGTATCCATGACTCAGGAGACCGTTAGCTACAGCCAGGTCAAAATGAATGAGCTTGGTTGGCATCCACCCCCACCCCCAACCCCACCCCCACCCAATAAAAGACTCCTCACCTCACAGCACACCTCAGATCCTAGAGCACCGTGCTCCCAACCACAGAGTGCCACCCTCTCCTGACCAGCCCAGGGTTTGCTGCAGGTGACCCGCAGCGGCTACTTTCACTTTTTCAAAAAGTAAACCACCTCCCTTTTCTGGTTTGCCAAAAAGGCTGTATTTAAAAAAAAAAAAAAAAAATTATCAGGAAACCCATGCAAGCCTTCAGTTTTTGTTTTTTTGTTTGTTTGTTTGTTTTTGTTCTTGTTTTTAAAACTACCTGTAGCTGGGCACGGCAGCACATACCTTTAATCCCAGCACTGGAGGTAGAGGCGGGCAGATCTACATAGTAAGTTCCAGGACAGCCAGGGCTACTTAGAACCTGTCTCAAAAAAAAAAAAAAAAAAAGAATTTATTTATTGCAAACGAGTGTGCCATCTTATTCCCAGTATTTTCATATAATTAATTACAAACTAAAGAAGGTTTGTGGGTTTTTTTTTGGGGGGGGGAATAATTTTGTACTCCCCCCACCCACCCACCCAGTACTGAGGAAGAAACCAGAGCTCTACACAGGCTAGGGAAGCACTGTACTAAGCCACACCCCCAGCCCACAAGAACTTTCTTAAACTGTCTCATTTTGGGCCCGGTGTGGTGGTGCATGCTTTCAATCCCAGCACTGTTGAAGCAGAGGCAGAGAGCTCTCTGTGAGCTGAAGGCCGATCTAATCTACAGAGAAAGGTCCAGGCTAGCAAAGGCTACATAGTGGGACTCTATCTTTAAAAGAAAAAAAAAAAAGAATGGCCAGGCAGTGGTGGTGCACGCCTTTAATCCCAGTACTCAGAAGGCAGAGGCAGTTAGATCTCTGAGTTCAAGGCCAGCCTGGTCTACAGTGAGTTCCAGGACAACCAGGGCTACACAGAGAAACCTTGTCTGGAAAAATAAACAAAAAAATTATCTCATCTTGAAAAACAAAGACAATTTTGTATAGAAAGGTATACCATTAATAACAAACTGGACACTCCACAGCTCATATTCAGTCAAAAAAAAAAAAATCACCTTTCAGACACACTGACACCTTATTACATGCTAGTAAATCTAGTACCAGAAAAATCTAGGAAAGGTAAGTCTATAGAACAACATTGAATATTCATGGACTGGCTGGGCTACCGTGGTGTTGACCTATAATCCCAGGTCTTTAATCCCAGGCAGGACACAGGCAGGCAGATCTCTGTGAGTTCGGGGTCAGCCTGTACTACACAGTAAGATCTTATCTCAAAATTCATAGACTAGGGGGCCAGCAAGGTGGCTCCCTGGATAAAGGCACTTACCTCCAGGCTTGATGACCTAAATTTGATCCCACGGACCTATATGGTGGAGGAAGAGAGTCCACACCTGCAAGTTGCCCTCTGTCTTACAAACCCACAGACATACAAATAACAATGTAATAAACTTTTGTTTGTTTGTTTTCTCAAGATAGGGTTTCTCTGTGCAGTCCTGGCTGTCTTGGAACTAGCTCTGTAGACCAGGCTGGCCGCAAACTCACAAAGATCCGCCTGCCTCTGCCTCCCAAGTGCTGGGATTAAAGGCATGAGCCACTACGACCAGCTTTTAATAAAAAAAAATTTTTTTTAAGTATAGAGTCTTTTAAAAGTATTCAGAGCCAGGCGGTGGTGGCACACGCCTTTAGTCCCAGCACTCAGGAGGCAGAGCCAGGTGGATCTCTGTAAGTTTGAGGCCAGCCTGGTCTACAGAACGAGATCCAGGACAGGCACCAAAACTACAAAGACAAACCCTGTCTCAAAAACAAACAAACAAAGAATTCAGAGTAGTCAAGAGAAAGACAACTAAAACTAAGTCAAAATTCTTTAGTATTTTTGATGTTGGAATCACTGCTAAGCTAAGATCCAAACCAGCCCCCCAAGCAGTTATCGGTAAGGGCCAAGGAGTTGTTGAGTAACAACTGAGGCTCGGCAGCGTAACCTACCGGCACACTGGGTGCCTAGCATACAGAAGACTCCAGGTTTTAATCTTTTTTCCTTCTACATTTTCTTTTTTTAGTATTGCTTCCTTCCATTCTTTTTTCTCAAGACTCATTTTATTATTTTTTCATTTGTATGTATGTGTCTGTACGTGAGTATATACATGTGACTGAAGGTATCCACAGGGCCAGAAGAGGGCATAAGAACTCTTGGAGGAGTTACAGGCAGTTCTGAGTCATCAGAGGGGGCTGCCGGGAACAGAACTCAGATCTTCTGTAAAAGCAGTACGCAATACTTAACCTCTGCGCCATCTCCGCAGCCCCTTGCTTCCCTTCTTAATCCTTTTCTTTACTCTGAGATTGCTGACTCAAAGCGATCTTTGTAACAGAGATTAGCTCTTCAACTTTCCTGCTTCTCTTCAGGGCATTTTACCTTTAGCAGCAATTCAGTATTTAACCCCAAATCACACTTCTCTGCTGCTAATCAACACTGGCACGGCCTGAAATTACAGTTCCACGTTGATGTGGTTTCAATATTTGAGACGGCAGCTCACTGTGCAGCCCAAGCTAGCCTTGAACACACACTGATCCTCTAGCCTTTGCCCCAAAATGCTGAAATTACAACTGTACACTGCCATACCTTGCTTTTTTTCCCACTCTTCATAAATTGGCCTTAATCAGGTTTATCCCATGAGCCAATCCTTTCTCAAGGTCTGGTCATTTACTTGTTATTCTTAAAAAGCTTCATTTTGCCTGGACTTAGAAGCTCTCAGGATGGACAGACTTCATCTCCTGGCACTCTGTTCCTGGCAGTTTGTCCCAAAGTGTAGCATATCAGAGCTTATTCCTTATCTTAGCAGGTTCCTTCCTCAGAGCCACATTTGTGTCACAGGACACCATGGCTAAGACACTGACCTGGGGCTTCTTACCTTTGCTATCTGAAGCCTTTCTGACACAATGGCAGACATTATCTTCTGTAGAGAGTCCAAAAGATACTGCTAGCTTTTTTGGGTTCCAGACAATGAGGCCCGGAAGTATCTGTTGATCTAGGAATACTCCCTTGCCTTTATTATTAATTTTACAATAACTAAGTCAAAACTGCTGAGCCAGGCATCACGGGGCTCCCCAAACCGACCTGCACTCTCTTCAGGTGGCTCTATCACAGGAATACCCCTTGTTCAACAGAAGTGCAGTCAGCAATGAGTCAACACACCCTACTTTGATTGTGATCATATAGTTCTATTCTTCACCCATAGCACCAGCAGCAACTTCTGTGGCCGTGTGCTTCGTTTGTCCGTCACAGACAGGACAAAGCTTGCATTCATCTCTGCTTCCTGAGTTTCTGACAGTCAGTGATGGGAAGATCTCCATCGTCTTTTTTTTTTTTTTTTTTTTAAGATTTTTTTTTTCATGTGTTTGAGTATTTGCCTGTATGTGTGTGCATCGTGTGCATGCCTGGTGCCCAAAGAGACCAGAAGAGGGCATCTAATTCCCTAGAACTGGAGTTTTACGGCTGTGAGCCTTGTGAGCTGATACACACTCAGTGCTCAGAACCTGAGTTGGACAACACCCCTAGACCCCACGTGTCTTGGAAATAGAGAACTGACTCTTGTAAGTTGTCCTCTGACATTCACACACTCTCTATGGCACACATACATGTGTATGCCAGCACACACACACACACACACACACACACACACACACACACACGTGCGCACGTGCGAATAAAACCACATCGAGTATGGGTAGGGCTTTTGTATGCCTGAGCCTGTCATGAGAAACAATATGCAATGACAGTTTCTTCTTTTTTTTTTTTCCCTTTCTTTTTCCAAGACAGAGTTCCTCTGTGTAACAGCCCCATCTGTCCTGTAACTCCAGATTTGTGGCCTCGAACTCACGAAGATCCACCTGTTCCTGCCTCCCCAATGCTGGGATTAAAGGCATGTGCCACCACCATGCCCGGTGATGGCAGTTTCTTTAAAGTGTAAGCATAAACCTACCAATTACATGACCTAGCCATCCTACTCTAAGATACTTACCTAGGAAAGATGAGAACACGCGGGAGAAGAGGAACCACACCCCCATACCAGTCTATTTGTGCTCAAGACAGCTTGATCTATGACAGCTAAAGACTAGAAAGAATCCAAATGCTCATCCACAGGTGAGCAGGTAAGCAGAGGCGGCTGCATCTACACTCCCTAACATTACTCAGCAGCAGAACAAAACTTCCAAACACATGAGAACAATGAATGAGCCATAAGCACAGGAAGCTGGAAGAAGTCTACAAGACAAACTAATCTTCAATGACAGCAATGAATATTTTCTGGCAGTGGAGCATGCTGGGAATGAATGAAAACGACATAGAAATCTGTGGTAAGAATTGTTCTATATCCTGAAAGTGGTCATTAAATGGGACTGTATGTTTATAAAATATCATTTATATACTTAACATGGCTCAATTTTATTGAATGTAAATTATACCAAATTAAGAACACTGAAATAGCCAGGCATGGTGGCACACATCTGTAATCCTAGCACTTGAGAGGCCAAGGCAGGAGAATTCCAGTGAAAAATGCAGACTCCCTGGCGGGAAAGACAGACTGAAAGAAAGCAAGAAATACTTAAGAGAGGCTCAGAGCCCAGTTCCATCTGAGTCCAGATCTGCGGCTGACTCCATCACACTTTATTAAAGTTCATTAACCTGAGTGCGTCAGTCCCCACCTCCTTTTTCTGAACAGAAATAGTAACTCTGGCCCCAGAGGAACCCATTCAGACACTACAGAGGCAGTCTGTTAAAAAGAACGTAAAGACTACAGTCACGACGTTCTATCGTCCATAACGAAGCAAACCACTAAGAAAACACAACAGCATCAAATCGGATTAGACACACACCAGAGTCAAAATGGCTGCCTAGAGCTTCGAGATCAAGTCAGAATGCCTCAGCCATTCATGTCCTTCATGAGCTGACCCCATCTCATCCACAGTAAACTATACTGCCCACCAATCTAAATGCTCCACCCTTTTATTAAAATTACACTTATTTATTTATTTGTTTGTTTATTCATTCATTTATTTATGGTGTCAGACTTGGGGTAGGTAGTCTATTCTTTCTAATACCATGTGGGTCTCCAGGACTAAACTCAAGTTACAAGGCTCGGTAACAAATGCAATCCCCATGGTCCTCCAAATCTATCTGTGCCCATACTATTGTCAAAAGTCCAGTTTCATAATAAAAAGACTTATTTCTAAACCAAAACGTTCTCTCTTAGGTCAGCAAGATGGCTCATCTTAGAAAGGTACTTGTTGCCAAATGTAATCATCAGAGGCGGACACCTAAAACTTGGTGCTCTTAACCTCAGCCATTTCCAGCCCCCAGATGAATTTTTGTTTGCTTGTTCATTTTTTGGTTTTTTGAGACAGGGTTTCTATGTATATCCCCGACTATCCTGGAACTAACTCTACAGACCAGGCTGACCTTGAACTCAAAGATCTGCCTGCCTCTGTCTCTTGAGTGCTGGGATTAAAGGCGTGGGCCAGTACACCCTGCACCGCCACACCCGGTATTTTGTTTGTTTTTATTTTTTAAATGAAATGCAAGTAAGCAACCCAAAGGGCAATTTTTACAATTTATTTCTATTTCATGTGCACTCGTGTTTGGCCTGCATGTATGTCTGTGTGAAGTTGTCAGATCCCCTGGAACTGGAGTTACAGACAGCTGTGAGCTGCCATGTGGGTGCTGGGAATTGAACCCAGGTCCTCTGGAAGAGCAGTCTCTGGAAGAGCTCTTAACTGTTGAGCCATCGCTCCAGGCCCCAAAGAACAATTTTTAAAAGCAAACACTCTGACACAATATTACAAAGATAAACTAATTTGATACATGCTGAGGAAAAGATTGCCCTTGTTTTCTATAATAAAACTACTGTGTTTCTGTGAGAGCAGATTATGTGTGTAGTAGTCCCAAATCTGAGTTGAGGTGTTTCTGGAGTGTTCACCGGGGCACACTGTTTTCTGAACCAGGGCTGCACTCAAGTCCTGAGCGGCAACAGTGCTGGGAGGCTGGGCTCCGATTCGTTATGCTTTTGACTCAGGAACCCTGCACCCGTGTCTCATGGTTCCCACATTATGTGGGTTGTGACCCACAGTTTAAAGAACTGTGGCCTAGGTGACCTGGCTAAATGTCTACCTGGTCTCCATTTTGTTTGTGAGAACAAGATGTTCACAGGCTGAAAGTCCCTCTTGAGGCAGGCTAGCCAAAACCGGTGGGATGTAAGACACCTGCCCAAGTGACCCCCAGACAACCTCTCCCTCCACGGCAACGTCATCTGCATGTACAACAACACATACTCTGGTGTCATGATCGTGACGACTGCCACAGTGACGTCTGGAAAGAACTGCTTAATAAAAGAGTACAAAGAGGTGGTGTCCAAATTCCTGAAAAATCAGAACAAGAGAAGAGTCCTCCCTTTCTGATTCATCTAGCCCTCCTCTTACAGGGTGAAAACTAAAAAGTTTAGTTTACTCTCCCACTTCTGCTAGTCTAGTCTCTGTCACGGCCGCTGGTGTTCCATCTTGTCACTGGTTCCACAATTCCTAGTCTGGGGTAAAAACTCGTAACAATCCCATCCAGAGAAAGCAAGAAGACGGAAGAGCAGATGGGATAAGTTGTTGGATATTTTGTCTTCATGGCCTTTCTGGTTTTTTTATGGAACTTTTCAAACACATATATGGGTAGTAAATAAAATAAAATAACATAGCCACTCAGTGGTTATTCCCAAAAGGTCAAGGAGCTATCATCACAATTTAGGATTCCTGCAGGGTGGAACAGCTTTCCTTTCCTCCACTCCATGGTGTTTTACCCTTCAATTTCACACACTCAGTGAAATTTCTAGGTGTGGGTCAAAGGGCATCTTCTTCCTTCCAATTAAAGAAAACACCCATCCCATTTCCAGCACTGCTGCCTGCCACTCCCCAAGAGCTTTTGGCACATTCCAAAAGCATGTGCTCCAGTCACATGGCTGCTCGGTCATGCTCAAGCTGCCCCATTCACCTGCTACTCGGGGGCTTTCGTCCCTAACATTATGTGCGCGGAAATCACATGGCCACTACAAGCTTCCTGGGAAGTTCGAGATTTCATTTTATGTTATTACATTTGTCAGTCTCCCATTTCAAGTGAGTTACTTTTTTCTTAAATATTCATGAACTAATGCATAGTAGTGGGTTTACAAGCCAAAAGAAATCAGAGCAAATTGCTAAGAGTTCAACATTAGTTTTTTCTTCTTCTTCATATATAAGTGCATATATTTTGGGAAATCTAACACTGACTGGAGATGTGGTTTTCTTTCTAGCTGGGAAAATACTGTCACAATGAAAAGATGAAGCAGTTGCCATTTAGAAGTACACACTGAAGTGGATGGGTGACAGGGTGTCTCGAGTGACGAAGGAAGTGGTCAGGAGTAAGGCTAGGACTGGCCACACACACACACACACACACACACACACACACACACACACACACACACACAGAAGGTCTCACTGTGTAGCTCAGGCTGGCTTTGAACTCACAGAGGTCTGACTGCCTTTCCCTTCCAGGCTCCACCACTCTAATTCTATTTTGTCTTAGTCACAAGAGGAATAAGTTCAGAAACTAGGCAATAATCACCTCAAATAAAACAGATCACTAGAGAATACCATAAATGTAGATAGTATAAATGTATCGACAGAGTCATTTCCCTTCATATCAAGCCTAAACGAACAGACACAGGTGAACAAATGAAGGAAAGTTTTTCTTTGATTATTTTGGGTGCCAGGAAACTGAACCTAGGGCCTTGTGCAACTAAGCACAAGGTTTACCACTGCACTACATCTTCAACCCCTAGAAGGAATTCTTTTCCGACAGATACGATCTCATCACTGCATCTAAGCCCCAGGAGCTGGTAACTACAGGATTTCAGTAGGACCCACTGCATGGAAGCCTTCCTAATTACCCACTTCCTTGGGCTCAGCACTAGGGAGGAGAAACAACAACCTCTGCCCTTGAGGAATTTAGACTCAAGCTGGTAAAATAATACACTGAAGCAGTTAACCCCCAATATGAGACATCGTACAAATAAGCACTGAACTGTGTTAATCCGGCTTCAAGCAGTACAGTCCCTAAGAAGCAAGGAGCAGCAAGTGCTAAGTAAGTGAGAGGGAACATAGAAAAATTATTAGTAGGGGCTGGGAGGCTGGTTCCACAGTCCAGAGGACCATGTGGGCAGCTCACAGCTGTCTGTACTCCAGCTCCAGAGGATCAGACACCCTCTCCCAGCCGCCAAGGACACCTGTACATACATGCAGATAGCCACACACAGATACACAAATAAAGTAATTATTAGTAGAAAAGAATTATGAAGAAAAAGAGTAAGGGAGGAGGGGGGAGGGGGAGGGGCTCCAGCACATGAAGAACAGACTGGAAGTTGAAGGCACAGTAGAGACAGGAGGAACTGGCTCTAGAAAGCAGCGACTAATGTCCAGGGCAGTGCCTGGAACACAGTGACACTCAGAAATGTGTGGCCAAGAGCCAGAAGCAGCGACATACACTTGTAACCCAGACCTTGGGAGGCCTAGGCAGGAAGACCCCAAGCTCAGGTCAGCCTGGGCTACATAATGAAACCCTGTCTCAAAAACAACAATGGAAAGCGCTAACTACTAAAATGAGTATGTCCAGAAATCCCTTAGGTTCCCTCATCACTAATTTTACATTGCCAATTCTAAACAAGATTTCTTCATTTTTTATTTTATGTCTATGGGTGTTTTGACTGCATGCATGTCTGTGCACCCTGTGGTGCCTGAAGCTCACGGAGGCCAGAAGAGGGTGTTAGACCCCCCCGGAACTGGAGTTACAGATGGTTGTGAGCCACAGTATGGAAAAGGAGCTCCAAAGAGCAGCCGATGCTCTTACAGCCCCCTCCCCACATTGCCACTTCCTAAAGATCGTTAATTAAAAGTGGAAACAGCATTTTCCTGACATGGTTCATCTTTGTAATGTTACTGGGCATCATCTGTCCAGAAGAGAACAGACGCTAACTAATGCAGATGGATGCGTTTACTAGCTGCCAGCAGGACTGGGTTATCTATCCCTGAGGTCAGCCGGTCTCCTCAGCTGCTGTATAATTAAACGGCTCAGACACAACTGCAACAATTACGGCAAGAGACAGGAGAATGTAACCTAGCAGAAAAGCCCATGACTCACGCTGAAGCAGTTTCCAGGAGATTATTTCATCAAAACATCAACCTCCCATATTAACACTCGCCTACAATGGTCCTTGAAAATACATCAAAGGCGTTACCCAAAAGTTTAAGATTGCAGGGCAATGCTGAGATTGGGATAGAGAGGTACCTGACATTTTGAGCCAAAACTATGTTAAGTCAAAGAGAGTCTTCCTTCTTCAAATTTCAGAATGGAGGAGATGGCTATGATTTTACATTTCCGTTTATATGGATGTGAGATAACACCTCCTAAATTCAAAGCTCAGGGTCCACACTACCATCTCTTCAGGAGAGCTGTATAACCTCTATGCAGAAGGACTTGGGGACAGAACTAAACTTCTATTCAAGCCACACCCTTTAAAAATATTTCACATTTTTGATAAAATCTTGCTCCTGCCGGGGCAGTGGTGCACGCCTTTAATCCCAGCACCTGAGGCGGATCTCTGGAATTTGAGGCCAGCCTGGGCTACAGAGTGAGTTCCAGGAAAGGCGCCAAAGCTACACAGAGAAATCCTGTCTCAGAGAAAAAAAAAAAAAAATTGACATTTTTATCTGGACAGTGATGGTCCACGCCTTTAATCCCAGCACTGGTGAGGCTGAGGCAGGCTGACCTCAAAGTTCAAGGCCAGCCTGGTCTTCAGAGCAAGTTCCAGAACAGCCAGGATTGTTACACAGAGAAAGCCTGTCTTGAAAAACCATATATATAAAACCATATACATACATACATATATATATATATATAATATCCAGATATAATATATATGTGTATAGAGAGAGCACACATGTGTTTGTATGTGCACAGGTGTGCATGTTCATGTCACAGCACACATGTAGAAGTCAGAGGGCAAGTTTCAGGCAGGAGTTGGTTCTCTCCTATCATGCAGGTTGTTGGGGATTGAACTCAGATTCAGATGGTCAGGATTGGTGGTACGTCCTTTTACCATTAAGCTGTCTCTCCAGCCCTACCCCTATAATATCTACACATTCAGCACCTCCATTAGTATTTTTCTTGGCGTTTCTTCTAGTCTTTCAGTTCAAATTATCCCCAGCAGGCAAACTGTCTGGCTACACAGTGATGCCTTTGTAGGGAACAGTGGTAAGATTCTGGTTAGGTCCAGCTGAAATTGGAATTCCGGTACTCAGCTCTGACACTCACTACCTGGTATCAGTAAGAGAGCAAGCGAGAGCTTAAGAGTCCTACAGACCCACTTATACTTCTCAGCTCCACTACTTAAAACACGTAAAGATTTGAACAACTTACAACTCTACACCTGCTTCCCTCCATGGAAACTAGACCCTCTCACTCTGCAATGTTGTTGAGGGCCTAGGAGGAGCTACATGAAGTGCAGAGAATGGAGTGGGACTTGGCAGCCGGTGGTAACGCTGTTAACCAGACTTCCAAATAGTATTAACTGTAGAATGAGAGCAAGAATCAGCTTATTTCTTCATCTCTAGACCTCATTTGGGAAGTGAGTTACCTACCCTCTTAGAATCCAAGGCTGTGTTTTGAGGCCCAAACTAACATAACAGCCAAGCCTTGTTATTAACATGTTATCATCTCCTCCCTAACCTTGGGCTTCTAAGAAAATCCTGTTTTCACTGTTAGCCGAATTCCTCATTTATGGCCTAAGGCCAAACGCATTCCCTGGACAAATCTTGAATGCTATTTGGCCTACAGTCTTCTAGGGAGGGCCGAAAATCCCAGATTTCTCAAGAGCCTCCAAGTTTTGGCTTAACATATTCTGTACTCCCAGGCAGCAGTGGAGCCTTGAAATTCTTCCAAGCCCACATACCTTTGCGTCCATGTCACGGCTGATGCCCAGTCTTCTCATGCTTAGCAAGCAGGACCCTGATTTCGAGGATGACAGGTGCATGCCTCCCTCTCTCTAAGGCTCACCTCAGCCAGGCTCAAAGCCCGCCTTCTCCCACTTCTTCCTTCCAGACACACAGCAGCTGGGCTCCCGACAAGCGGAGGTACCCAAACGCCACTTTTCTGACTGGTCCCCCTCTACCTGAGGGACGAGCTTCCTTCTCTCCAGAGTGCTGTACTAGGCTCAGGCAGGAACTTGGGGATGGGGCACTTGCCTGGCACACATGCTGGGACCTGGGTATGATTCCCAATTACTGTAAACATAGAAATAATACAAAATTCTGTGTTTACCTCATAGGACCACAGACGGGCTAAAATAAGAGACTTGTGAACATGTTATTTAGTTACTAATCAATACACAAAACCGTAACAGAGAAGCATCCTCTAGTGCTAGGGCTGTGGCTTAGGTGGTAGAGTGCTTGCCTAACTGGCACGAGGTCATGAATTTGATACCCAGCTGGCATAAAACCCTGTAGTGGTGGCACATGCCGACATTCCCAGCACTCGGGAGGTAGAGGGAATTGGATCAAATGTTCAGATCACCCTCATCTATAAAGTAAATCCAACACCAGCCTGGACTACAGGAAATTCTATCCCAAAAAATAAAATAAAAAAATTACTCTAGCTTGCTTTCTTTCTTTTTTTAATCAGCAATAGATTGAAAGTAACTCAACGGTTTTCGGAGACAGGGTTTCTCTGTGTAACAGCCTTGGCTGTCTTGGAATTCCTTTGTAGACCAAGCTAGCCTCAAACTCACCGAGATCCACCTGCCTCTGCCTCCCCAACACTGGGATTAAAGGTGTGAGGCACCATTGCCTGGCAAACTGTGTCCTTTCATGTAAAAGAAAAAAGGAAGGAAGCCGGGCAGTGGTGGCGCACACCTTTAAACCCAGCACTAGGGAGGCAGAGGCAGGTGGATCTCTGTGAGTTTGAAGCCAGCCTGGTCTACAGAGTGAGTTCCAGGACAGCCAGAGTTATACAGAGAAACCCTGTCTTGAAAAACAAAAAACAAAAAACAAAACAAAAAAAAGAAAGAAGGAAGGAAGAAGAAAACTACTCACACAGCAGATAAAGCAATCCTCAAAATACAAGGAAGGAAGGTACAGATTTACACTGGGGTGAGAATCTTCTCCCATCTTAACAGAGGGAATAACAGACATATCCACTTCCTTGTACACATAGGAAATATCTCGGGAGAGCTGCAAGTGTACTCTGTGGTTGGGTGCTTCCCTACCATGTTCAATTGTTAACATCAGAAAAAAAGAAAAACATGCCAGGTAGATCTCCGTGAGTTCAAGGCTAGCCTGGTCTACATAGTGAGTTCAAGGCCAGCCTGGTCTACATAGTGAGTTCCAGGACAGCAGAGGCTACATAGAGTGACCCTGTCTTAGAAAGGGGGGGGGGGGGGAGGAGTTGGGGTTTTGTTGTTGTTGTTTAAAACAAAAAGGGAAAAAATCTACACACTTAAGACACTGATGGTAGACATCCCCTGACTCTGAGGGCTCTGAGGAACATGGGCACGACACCTCCCCCTGCCACTGCCACCCTCTGCACCCTTTAACCCTTTGAACCCTTATTTCCATAGTGGTGTAGGAAAATCATCTCTTGGTGCACTATAGGCCTGAGAAATGGGCTGAGGCGGTAGTGAGGACGACAGCATATCTGACACTCACTTCCTGGACCAGCCTCAGCATCACACTTAACCACCCAAAGCAGACTATGCTCCCTTCCATGATCTCACTCCATCAAGTGACTGCAGTTCATTTATCCCTTCTAGTCAAACTTCCTGACTTGCTAATTATGTGTCTACGTGCGATGCGTTTCCACGCTCAATGTTATTTATAACTCTTGAAGCTTAGTTAGAAGGGGCCTCTGAACTGTAACACTTCCTACCTTCAGGGCATGGGGGGTTGCATCTCATGCTAACTTTTCTAAACAAAATAGGGACTTCTCCCTCTTAATCACAGTGACTATAAGACAGAGACAAACTATTAACTTCAACTTCAAAGATTAAATGTGTATAATGCAGAGCACTCCCCTGTTTAGAGAGATTTCCTCCAATCTGGCAGGACATTCCTCCAAACTTTGCTGAATAACTTTTGCATGGGGGGGAAATAAAATTTCTCAAAGCAGGGGTTAGAGAACTTGCTTATTGGTTAAGAGCACCAGCTGCTCTTGGCAGAGGACTATGGTTCAGTTCCTAGCACCCACATGATGGCTCCCAACCATCTGTAATTCCAGTTCCAGGGGATCACATACCCTCTTCTGACCTCCAATGGGCACCAGGCATGCAAGTGGTACAGACAGACATACAAACATTTATACAAATAAAATAAAACTAAACATATTTTTTTTTCTAATTTCCAAACATAAATTTTAAATGACATCGATTGCAAGAGCTCTAATCACAGTGGAGCGACACCCCCAGGACCTGAGACACTGCTCAGGAGAGCAGCCACTGCACCTCTTTCGGGCTCCCCTATGGTAAGTGGGTTATTTTTGGAGCAAGTCTATGAAGAAGCACTTTGTTGACGCTGGGCTTCATCCTCTGAATATTCCTTTCACATTCAACCTTGGTCCTCTCCCTCTCTGGCACTGAGCTCTAAAACCTCAATGGAATACATAATGAAACACTGGGTTACTTCAGGGCAAGAAGGTTAAGCCTACGAAAGCTTTAATTGGAAAGCCTCTTCCATGAAAGCATATAGAAATTCGCTGGCTCTTCTTTCTCCTTTCCTACTGTTCTAACGGGTATCTGCTTTTTCTGGAGCCAAGAACAAAAGCTGGCCACGAAGCCGAGCTCCGGTACAGACAGGTGTTTTGCAAGCACAGTAAATCTCAAGGGTAACAAATCAACAGGAGATAACTAACATCTACCAGCACGCTGCTCACTGGTGTGCTTAGGACACTAAACTACCTAAAAACCTCCAGTTAAGAAGAACATTGAGAAAAACTGAAAACGGCAAGAAAAGGAGGCCCATTCTCAGCCCATCGAACTGCAAAGGAGGACTTTACCACATAAAACTCTTTATTCCAGGGTTATTTTCAGTGGCACTTAATTAACTCCAGGGTGGAGACTGAGGGTCCCAAACAAACCTACTTGAGTTATTTTTCCCCTTAGATAATTCTGGAACCCAAGGTTAGGCTTATTAAGGAAGAGCCTGAAAGCTAGTCAAAACCCATTGCTGTTTTTAAAGAAAATGAGTAATCATGCAGAAATACACTTGTAAATTTGAGGTTATTTTAGAATTAATGGAACTGCATAGAAGCACTCTAGAACATTCCAATCAAAAAGAAAACAAGAATGTTATCATAAAAAGCATGCCTCCTTCAATGAGCTCTGTTCTCCAGACTGCCGGTGACTAGCTTTGCCTCTAACTTCTCTAATGGAACCCTGAAATCGGCTTCTGCATGAGAAAGACACTACAGAAAAGTCCAAGAGAATGCTTTAGTTCACAGTTTAGGAATTTCTAATATTTTACAGAGAAACAGAGGCTACACCAAAGAAAATGTGATTTTTCAGCAGTGTTTCCTGAACTCCACCAGAATGTACGCAATGAATCACTCCAATACCACGTGTCACAGGAAAGGAACATGTCATGCACAAGGTGGGAAATCAAGGTCCCTACACTGAACTTTGTAACTTTTTTAAGGGCGGTGAGGGGGTGAAATGAGGTCTCACTATACATTTAGCCTGGGCTTACCTGGAACTCAAGACAGACTAGACTGGACTTGAACTTGCAGCAATCCTGCTGCTGGGAACACAGCCTTCCCCATCTTACCCAATCCCTGCGTAACACTGTAAGGTAGATTAACTTTCAGCTACCTCCCCTGTAGACAACTAGGTGCCAATACAATATCTTAATGCTTGTCCTGCCTCCCCCTCCCCATCTCTCTCTCCCACTAAAAAAAAAAAAAAAGGGGGGGGGGTTGAAGAGATGGCTCAGTGGTTAAGGCTGTTCTTCCAGAGGACCAGGGTTCAACTCCCAGCACGCACACAGAAGCTCACATTGTCTGTTACTCTAGTTCCAGGGGATCTGACACCCTCACACAGATATACAGACATATATACAAGTAAAACACCGATGCACACAAAATAAAAATAAGTCAATTTTTTTTTAGTGAAAAAAAAGTAGCCGGGCGGTGGTGGCGCACGCCTTTAATCCCAGCACTTGGGAGGCAGAGCCAGGCGGATCTCTGTGAGTTCGAGGCCAACCTGGGCTACCAAGTGAGTTCCAGGAAAGGCGCAAAGCTACACAGAGAAACCCTGTCTCGAAAAACCAAAAAAAAAAAAAAAGTAAAGAAAAAACATTTCTCTTCTAGAAGTTCCTAAGGTCATGAAAGAGTTGGGTTTTTTTAATTGATTTTATTTCTATTTAAACATGATTTAATAGTAAGTTTGTGTGGTTATGTGTGGATGTGAGCAGAGGTGCCATATTCCAGAAGAGAAAGTGAGGTCCCTGAAGCTCCAGATACAATTAGTTGGGAGTCACCCTATGTGAGTACTAGAAACTTTTTTTTCCTTTTTTCTTTTTCAAGACAGGGTCTCACTATGTAGCCCTGGCTGTCCTTGAGCTCACTATGTAGACCAGGCTGACCTTGATTGAACTCACAGAGATCTGCTCATCTCTGCCTCCTGAGTGCTGAGATCAAACGTTTGTGCCACTACACCCACCTAGAAACTGAATTCTGAAAGAGTAGTAAGAGATCTTACCGGCCAGCCACCTCTCGAGCACTGTGGTGAGTTGTAAAGACATTAAGAGCCAGAAGCTAGAGCTGTTTCGCAGTTGGTAGAGTGCTTGCCTGGCATGCCCAATGGGTCCAATCCTCAGCACCACAAAAATGAGTGGGGCATATACCTGCAATCCCAGGACTTACGAAGGAGAGTAGAAAGGCAGGAAGAGGGTCATACATAACTACAAGGTGAGTTCAAGGCCAGCCTAGTCTACAGGAAACCCTGTCTCAAACAAACAACAAACCAAAGTAGATCAAGCCAGAACTAAGCACATTATAGAAAGTTCTTCAGAAACCAAGGTGGAACTAACTGGGAGCTCCCTCCCTGATGGTTAGCTTTCCTAGTGCTCAAAGATCTTATGCAGGCTGCTGGAGGAAAGTCATTAACTGCCTTAACCAGCTGTGAACCCTACAAACTAAATTCAAAGCTGCCAGACAAGATATGCCCACCGGCACAATAATGGCATGACTGTTAAGGAGTCAATCAACCACTCTCGAATTGGATCTGAAGCCCGCTGCACAGGAAGACTCCCTCCTAGTACTATAAGCCTATCGAAAGCCCATGCCTGGGAAGTCCAGAGGCACTGGCATGGAAGACTTACAACTGCTACGGTGCTAAAGGGACCCGGTGTCACACTGCCTTCTAAACATGCATGTTTACACCCACAGACTAGGGCATCTCTCAGTCACAGAATCTTCCCTTTGAAGTGGGCAGTTGTTATGGCAGAGACTGCCGAGTGGTCAAGTCCTGAGAGGAAGTGAGAGTATAAATGGGACATCTGTACCAGCCCCTCCAAGGCTCAGGAAGCATGATGGAAGAGGACGAAGAATGTAAGAACCCACGAGAAGGAGTGGTGTGAAACACTGTCCTCTGGACAATGCCATGACTCTTGCCATGAACTCAGCAGCGGTAGCTACCTGTACAAGGCTGAGCCCATGAACATGCCATCAAGGAAGGGCTATTGGCAGTTCATGGTTGCCAGAGGTCATATTCCTCCGTGGTGTAGCCACTGGTAAATTGTCCTTGATCAAGTAAGTAACCCCTCATCCAAGCTCCTATAAGCAACCCTAATTAAATGCAGTGGGCCAGAAATATACTTACAAAAAAGACATGAAAACAGGATAGGAACTTGTTATAAGAAAGAAAGTGTTTAGTGTGAGGGGCAAGAGAGAACAGCAAAGCAGGGGTCATGCAACATGCACACACCTATACATACATGTACAGATGTATGAAATTGTGAAAAAATAAAAATGTAAGTACCAGGGGCTGGAGAGATGGCACAACAGTAGGAGCACTTGGCTGTTCTTCAAGAGGACCTGAGTTCCAGTCTCAGCACCTACATGCCAGCTCACAACTGTATGTATCTCCAGGCCCAAGGGATATGACGGCCTCTTCTGACTTCCATGGGCACTAGGTACACACATGGGCACAGACATACATACAGGTAAAACATCCATACCCATAAAACAAAACAAACAACATTTTTTTAAATTTAAGTACACATATATATAAAATTTTTAGGAAAATTTCTTCAGCAAGTAACATCCCCAGAATTATTTCTACTGTACAGGCTGACTCAGAATAGATTAGTGTTTAATGAGTAGGTTAAGTAGCATCTCCTACTGCAAGGACAAAAAGTATTACTAAGGGAGGTTACAGGACTTCTCACCCTGTGGTATACTATATTTAAGAATGCTTAAGAACAGCCCACCAAGTGTCCTTTTAAACTTAACATTATCAAAGCAAGTAAAGAGAACATATTCAGTGGGTGGGGAATTGTAACAACATGGTACTTGGACAGGACTGGGGACTGAATTTAGGGTAATATGCGTGCCAGGAGAGCTCTACCTTTGAGCATCAGCCCTGGCTAACGCTGCTTTTTAATCAAGAAGGAAAAGATTGAATGTAGTGACTGTCACCATAATACCAGTACTCAGGAAAATGAGGCAAGATGATTACCCCACCTTCAGGGTCAGACTGGACTATACAGTGAGACCTTGTCTCAAAATAAAAATAAAAAAAGCCAGATGTGGTGACACATGCCTATAATCCCAGGACTTGGGAGGTGGTGTTTAAAGGATCATAATTCAAGGTCAGCCTCAGCTTGGAAAGAGTTTGAGGCCATCTTACCAAGGGAACATGAGAGTCTCCCTCAAAAGGAAAAAGCAATTATTTTTACAATCCTAAAATCTTAAAAACAAGTATACAACTGTAATCCCAGCACTTGGGAGACTGAGGCTGAAGGATTTCATGTCAGAAGTTAGCCTGGGCCACACAGGAATCCACAGCTGGCTTGGTTTTCTCTGTAAGAAAAGCCAGCAAGACAGCTAAGCAGGGAACAGGCATTTGTTACACAAACCGGGCAGCTGTGTTTAATCCCTAGATCCCACGGAATGGTGGATGGAGAGAACCAACTCCACAGAGCTGTCCTTTGACTACATGTGCACCACAGTACATGCACCCAAACATGTACATACACACACATACACACACACACACACACACACACACACACGCATGCATCATGGTATGCACCCAAACATGTACATTACACACACACACACACACACACACACACACACACACACAAACATGCATCATGGTATGCACCCAAACATATACATTTTACACACACACACATGCATCATGGTATGCACCCAAACATGTACATTACACACACACACACAAATATATTAATAACAATAATAATTAATAATAAATTTTAAAGACCCAGTCTCAAAGTGGGGGTGATCTGGTTATAAACAATTTTTTCTGAAGAGGGAATCATCACTTTCTTTGTTAAACATTTTGTAAAATTTTATTATTTGTTAAGATGTGTATTAGACAGAAAGATAAAGTTTTAACAACTTTAAGGATATAAAAAAAATGTCCTGGAGAAAGAACTGAATGAAAATAAGAAATCAGCCAGGCGGTGGTGGCGCACGCCTTTAATCCCAGCACTCAGGAGGCAGAGCGAGGCGGATCTCTGTGAGTTCGAGGCCAGCCTGGACTACCAAGTGAGTTCCTGGAAAGGCGCAAAGCTACACAGAGAAACCCTGTCTCGAAGAAGAAAAAAAAAAAAAAAAAAAACTCAGTGGGTCATGGTGATGCACGCCTTTAATCCCAGCACTCAGGAGGCAGAGGCAGGCAGATCTCTGTGAGTTGGAAGCTAGCCTGGTGTATAGAAAGAATTCCAGGACAGCCAGGACTACACAGAGAAATTCTGTCTTGAAAAACAAACAAAAAGAGAAAAAAAAAGAAAGAAAGAAAGAAAAGAGGAAATCAGTCCAACGAGCATACAGGGAAACGATCAGTTTACATAGAATTTCAGAGTGAAATTGAAAAATTCCTGTGCTGCAGGTAAAATGACGACAAAGTTGAAGACAGTCCACAGAATAAGGGAAAATATTTGTAAATCATATATTTGATATGGAATATGTATCTAGACTATACAAAGAATTCATAAGCCAAATATAGTGCACATAGTACATGTCTATAACCCCAGCAATGGTACATGTCTATAACCCCAGCAATGGAGTGGCTAAGGCAGGAGCATCGTGGGTTTGTAACCAGCCTGGGCAACATGCCAAGACTTTCTGAAAATAACAACAAAAAAGTAAAATTTTTAAAAAAGAAGGACTTCTGTAACTCAACAAGGAAGACAACCCAATTTTCAAATGGGAAAAGGATGCAAACTGACATTTCTCCAAAGGAGACACACAAAACCTTCCTTCGCATGTGAGCAGATGCTCCATGCCATTAGTCATGTAGCACGCAAACCCAGAGCACTTGGGGCGCCACCTCACACCCCGCAGTTGACTGAAAGCAAAGTGAGACACTACACTTTGATGGAGAAACTAGAGCCCTCAGAAACTGCTGATGGGGATGCAAAGTGGGACAGTCACTCCGAAAGCACTTGGCAGCTCTTGGTGAAGTCACCGTATGACCAAGCAATTCTACTATGAAGTATACAACTCCACACACACACAAAAAAAAGTACATAAATATTCATAATAGCATTATTTATAACAGGTTAAAAAGTAAAAACATCACAACATGCAATCAAAGCAAGGATAAACGAAATGTGGTCTAGCTATACAGAGGACTATTACTCAGCCATGAAAAGGAATGAAATTCCAAAAAAGGCTGGGTGGCTGAACCTTGAAAAAAAACTGTGCTACGTGACAAAGGTCAGACAAAAAATGTTAAGAATCATATGATTTCATTTATATGAAATGCCCAGAAGAGGCAAATTTACAGAGTTGATTGGTAGCCCTTTCAGATTTAGGGAAAGAAGTTGAAGAAATGAACAGTGACCATTGATGTGTGTGGCTCTTCTTTCCAGAAGAATAAAAAGTCCTAAATGGACGGGCGGTGGTGGCGCACGCCTTTAATCCCAGCACTCAGGAGGCAGAGCCAGGCAGATCTCTGTGAGTTCGAGGCCAGCCTGGGCTACCAAGTGAGTCCTAGGAAAGGCGCAAAGCTACACAGAGAAACCCTGTCTCGAAAAACCAAAAAGTCCTAAATGGGTAGTGGTAATGGCTGTACAACTGTGAGTATGTTTTTAAATTTCCACTGGATGAGCCATGCTGCATGTGAACCAGACCTGAAGGAGCAGTTGATGGTACAGAATGAAAAACACTGGATGCTCTGCCAAGTTATGTGGTTTTCCCAAAGTCAAGCCACCATGACACGGGGCGCTGAAAACACATCCTAACAGCCACCGAGCTGTTCATTACTACATATGTTCTTAGGCAGCTCTGACAGGCTAAACAGGTGCCCCCCAAAGAGCTGGAAAAGTAGAAAGTATGGTACCAGTGCAAGAAGAGAGAGAGAGCCCAGTGGAGGTGGCACACGCCTTTAAACCCAGCACTCAGAAGGCAGAGGCAGGTGCAACTCCAAGTTCGAGGCCAGCCTGGGCTACAGACTAAGTTCTAGAACATCTAGGGCTACACAGAGAAATTCTGTTTTGGAATAGAAGAGAGAGAGAGAAAGAGAGACAGAGACAGAGACAGACAGAGACAGAAAGACAGAGAGAAGGAAGTTAAACAACTGAAATGGGGTTTTTTAAATCTAGGGCTGGCAAGATGACTCAATGGTAAAGTTGCTTGCAGCTAATCCTGAGGACCGGAGTTTGATCCCTGAGACCCTCATGGTGAAAAGAGAGAACCAACTCCTGAAAGGTGTCCTCTGACCTCCACCCATGTGCCCATGGCACCACCACACACCCAAAACCATCTTTTTAGAAAAAAGAATGTAGTGTGTCTCCAAAAAATGACTTTGTGGCCTCCAACATGAACGACCATTGACACATGGTAGAGGCTGTGACTCAGTGTAGCCGTCCGCCTTTCACTGATGGTGCAACGAGAGCAGGGCGCTGGCAGGAGCTGCTGACTCAAAAGGAAGACAATGAACTCAGAAGAGCCAGTGGGCTCCAGTCACTGGCTCCTCTTCTACATGTCAGAGGCTCATGAGTAACAAGCTTCAAACAAGTTATTTTCTCCCTCAGCATTGTAATATTCTTTAAAGAGATCCGAAAATACCATCGCAACATTTAATTGCCTCCCAGAATTACTACATCCACAGACGCTATTTAGGTACAATATGTAAAAGCCCTAATTCTGCAGCTGCCTGGGACACAAAGATCACGGCCAGATACAACTACCCCATTGGGCTAGCATAATGCGGCTATTGAGTCAGAAGTGGAAAGTAAGCCAAGAACACACAATCACTAAAAACATGATTTCACAGGTTTAAAAAAAATGAGCCACTGAAAAGCTCCTGTATCATCAGAACATTGCTTATGCAACATGGGAACATTTTGACAGAAGGAAGGGACAACAGGAGGCAGGAAGAGAGACAGAAGTAAGGAGTCCTGCAGGTGCCCAAGCAATCCCAAGAAACACAAGCTCTGCTCCTGCCTTCCACAATCAAAACAATTCTGTTTCTCATGGCATCCGAGGAAGACTGCCTGCCAGACACAGAAAACAAGTCACTACATGAAAATGTCAACTTGTTCCATGGAACACCACACTGGCAGTGAGCGGATGTAAACCTTTTCATCTAGAGACTTGGGCTGTTTCCTTCCCAGTTTTTTAACATCGTGGCCCATTATCAAATTCAGTTCAATTCATGCACAGCCTAACATATGTGGACAAAAATATCACCTAAAAGTATATAGGAGAGTAAAAGAGTCTATAAAATATTTTGTCCTCAAACTCTTAGCAGCTTTAGCTTATTTATAATTTTAAATTAATTCAAGTACAAGCACATTATGTATGAAAATGTTATAATGAAACCCATTATTTTGCATGCTGAGTTGACTTTTTAAGTTCAATAATTATTTCATGGAAGACACAATCATCTTTTTCTTTTCTTTTCTTTTTTGTTTTTTTTTCGAGACAGGGTTTCTCTGTGTAGTTTTGGTACCTATCCTGGATCTCACTCTGTAGAACAGGCTGGCCTCGAACTCACAGAGATCGGCCTGGCTCTGCCTCTCAAGTGCTGGGATTAAAGGTGTGTGCCACCATCACCTGGCTACAATCATCTTATATTTATTGCAATTTGGGGTAATGAAGGTGCTCACTAGTTAAAGAAAAAAAATTAACTAACTCAGATGCTCGCATGACAAATTAAATGATTCTTCCCTTTCTCTCTGTACAACAACTGAGGCCTACAACATGCACTGTCCCCAACCATCAGCTACAATCTTCTATACCTGTCACTTCTGCTGACATTGATGCCTGGCGGGCTTAACAGTAATTATTTCTCCCGTGCTGGGCTGGAACCCATGGCCTCACACATGACAGACACACACTCTATCACTGAGCCACACACCCGCCCCCTGGTTTTCTGTTGTCATTACCTATTCATACTAATTGTTCTTGGTATTACAGTGATGTGATTTCATTAAATATCACGTAATCTGGTGAAAGTTAGGGAGAAAAGACGGACGTGCTTCTGTGAAAACTAAGCATTCAACTTGAAAAAATTTAATAAAGTCAAATTAGATATGGATGAGACATGGGCAAGAGACTGGAGAGAGACCATAAAAATCAAGGACTTAACTCATATCACTTTAACAATGCCCTAAGTTCCTAGGTGGTGGCGCACGCCTTTAATACTGGCACTCGGGAGGCAGAGGCAGGAGAATCTCTGTGAGTTCGAGGCCAGCCTGGTCTACAGAGTTCTCTGTGTACACAGAAACCCTGTCTTGAAAAACTAAAAAATAAAATTCATAAAAAAAAAACCCACAATGCCATAGTTTTGCTTCAAAAACAAAGCAAAGTTGGAAATCATAATGAATTATAGGTGTGCTTAATGGAAAGATGAAGGAATGCCAATCAGGGCAAAAAAAAAAAATCCCTTGGCCCTACAGCCAAATATTAGTCAATGTGCTTTCTAAGCCTACTGCAAGGGAAACAGGAGGCAAGGAAAGCTACAGTGATTTAAACAAAAAAAGTATTGGGCTGGAGAGATGTCTCGGTGGTTAAGAGTGCTTCCTGCTCCATTAGAGGACCAGAGTTCAGATCCCAGCACCTAGACTGGCTCCCTCTACAGACCTCCCAAGAGGTCTGACTCCCTCTCCTTACCTCTACGGGCACCTGAACACATATACAAATAAAATAAGTATGTTTAAACACTTTTTTTTTAACTTAAGTGACACCAGTGGCTGAAAGTGTAGCTCAGTGGGAGAGCACTTCCTTGAACTTGCAAGGCTCTGGATTTGGTCCCCAACACTACACATACATGGGGTAGGGGCAGGGGGTGTCACATCATTGACAATATATGGATGGATTCTGTTCATACCTAATTCAAAACAAGTGAGTAATAAAAACTAATAGTAATACATAAGCCAAAGCTGGATACAGTGGCCTATCCCTACAGGCTAAGGCAGGAGAGTTGGGATTTGAGGTCAGCTTAGGCTACATAATGAGAACGTGTATCAAAAGTAAATAAATAACAAAGAAGAACAAAAAGGTTCACGTGATCAACAAATAGCCTGCCCTGTGAACGTCTCTTTCTCCTTCAACAGTTTCTTCCTGCCATTTAAGTCCCTCTGTGAGTGGAAGAGGCAGAAGGATGATTCACACACAGGCGGCGAGGGAAAGGTTAGGTATACATGGCTGGCTCAGAGAAGGGCAGCTTAGAAGCTGAAGAGGCAGCTGATCATCCCTCGCCTGAACTGTACTACATCTGAGGCACTGGGTCCGCAGGTGCAGGAGACCCTCATGCCAACAGGGGCAGAGGGGCCAGGGGAGGCAGGCAGCCAGAGCTGCCAGTGGGCAGAGGCCCTTCTCACCACTGCTGGAGAGCAATGTGGCAATATAAGTATCCGGTGTCTCACAAACATGTGTGCCCTCTGGCCCAGTAATTTCACTTTTAACAATCTACCTAAAGCAAAAGATCTAAAATACTCCGAAGAGCCAGATGCCAAAGCAGTTGCCACAGATTTATGAAATGAAAACACTTAAATTGTGAAAAAGGCTCGGGAAAAGAAAGAAAGAAAGAAAGAAAGAAAGAAAGAAAGAAAGAAAGAAAGAAAGAAAGAAAGAAAGAAAGAAAGAAAGAAAGAAAACAATGCCACAGAAACCGTAGTCACATCACCAAAACTCTATGAAAACTGACGCTTCCGACTAGCTCAGGCTGACAGTACCAAGTGGCACAGAGGCAGAAGCATGGCAGTGCAAATAGGACCCTAACCAGTTTTCAATACACAGGCTGCCAAGAGTATTTTACAGTATCAATAACTACCGCCTCTGGGCGGCAGGATTATGGATGACATTTTCCCGTCTGCTTCTTCATAATTTCCTGAATTTTCCCAAAGTTGTTCCATGAGCACAATGTTATTTTTATGAACAGGAAAAAAAAGGGAAAGGTGGTAGGAGAGAAGTGGTAAAAATAGACAGTGTGGTTGAGGTAAAGGAATTTATCGTGCCTAATCTGGCTTCTCTTCCTTCCTCCATTAGGTTCAGCTACACGTATTCCAATGCTCCTTTAACTTAACCCCTGTCTACCCTAAGAAGAATACAATCTAACTTCTTGTACCAATAGCTGCTACTTTTTCCCATAAATATAACACAAGGAATACCAGTTGAATTAATCCATGGAAGGCTAGGCCCAATTAAAATAACTCCTGAAGACCGCTGGCCAGTGATGGAAAACTGAGGGTTTCTTTCTTCCTTTTTTTTTTTAAATTGGATCACGTAGTTATAAAGCAAAGAACAAGAAGTCTGAAGTTCTTTCAGGAAGGGCCTACGGCCTGACAGTGTGGGGTCTTCAAAGGAAGAGAAGTGTCTCAAAGCAGAAAGGAAAAGCTGGACGCACTGGCAGACCATACTGATCATATCTAGGGTGTAAACTAAGGGAAGTAAGCCCCATGAGGCTTGGATTTGAAAGAGCTTTCCACTGAAAACAAGGCGTTCGGGCTAGAGAGATGGCTTAGTGGTTAAGAGTACTGTCTGTTCTTCCAGAGGACCCAAGTTCAATTCCCAGCACTCACATGGCAGCTCACAACTGTCTGTAACCCTAGTTCTAGGGGACTCAACACGCACATATAGACATACATGCAAGCAAAACACCAACGCACGTAAAAATAAAGAAGAAAAAGAAAAGAAGAAGTTCGTAGGACTGGAGATGCTGCTCAGTGGTAGTGTTTTTGCCAAGCATTCTCAAAGCCTTGGGTTTGATCCTGAGCATCACAAATAGCATCATTTAATAGGAATTTTGCCTGGAGTGGTGACATATGCCTATAGTGCCAGTCTTCAGGAAGCTGGATGGAGGGGGATCACATGAGCCTCTAAGTTCAAGAACACTTTGGGGAACATAGCGATACACCATCTTCAAAAATAGTCCAAGAGTTACTAAGACTCCATCAGGGCCAGACACATGGCTGAAAAGTAAGGGTACTTGCCACCAGGCCTGCCAACCTGCATCCCATCCCCGGATCACATGGTAGAAGGGGATTTCAACATGAACACGCACACACATGCACACACCATAAATGTAATTTATAACTTTAAAAAATTAAAATAGCTGGGGGGGGCACACATCTGTAATCACAGCACTCGGGAGGCAGAGGCAGAAGGATCTCTGTGAGTTCAAGGGCAGCCTGGTCTACAAAGAGTTTCAGGACAGCCAGGGCTGTTACACAGAGAAACCTTGTCTTGAAAAGCAAAACAAGAAAAGCAAAAAAAAAAAAAAAAAACCCAAGTCTTATTTTTCCATATATTTTTAAGATTCATTTTTTATTATTTTTATTTATGTGTATGGGGTGGAGAACATATGTGCACGTGAGTGCAGGTGCCCACAGAGGTCGGAGACATCAGATCCCCCTGGAGCTAGAGTTAAAGAGTTACAGATGGCTGTAAGATGTCGGATATGGGTGTTGAGAACTGAAATCTGGTCCTCTGTAAGGGCAGTATAAGCTCTTCACCATGGAGCCATCGCTGAAGTCCTTCCAAATATTTCATCACTCAACGAATACCTAAACTACACTGAGCACTTGTGGAATAAACTTTTTGTACACTGTGAAGACACGTCACTCTGATTGGTTTAATAAAAAGCACAACAGCCAATGGCTAGACAGGGTTTTGAGGCACAGAGGATGCTGGGAAGAGGAAAGGTGGAGTCGCCAGTGAGACAGAGAGGAGGCGGCATGGGCAGTACAAAGTAAAGGTAACTGAGCCACGGAAAAGAACGTAGACTAAAAGATATGGGTTAATTTAAGTTATAAGCGCTCGTTAGAAACAAGCCTAAGTTTATTGGCCAAGCTTTCATAATTAATGTTTTCATGTCACTATTGGGGAGCCAACAGTCCTGAAGAAAAAGTCCAACTATAAGCACTAAGTATATAATCATATTAAATTATTAAACTGTACCACCCTATCAAACAATAGAAGTTAGACATTTGCCTTTTTTAATTTTGCAAACAATGATTTTCAGAAATATTGAGTATGTTGAAGCACTACCAGGAAATAAACAGCAGCCAGCACTCACTGATCCCAGAGACCCTTATAAATGTTCATGAAACACGCCGGGCTTGATCCCAGCACTCAGGAGGCAGAGGCAGGAGGAGCTCTGTGAGGTCAAGGCCAGCCTGGGCTACAGAGTAAGTTACAAGAAAGGCTCCAAAGCTACATAGAGAAGTCCTGTCTCAAAAAACAAAAACAAACAAACAAACAAGTTTATGAAACACAATTAAGAAATCGCAGAGGGCCAACAAGAAAGCTCATCAGGTACTGGTACCTGATGACCCAAGTTCCAGCCCCTGAACCCACATGGTAGGGAAGATCCAACTCCCACAAGTTGTCCTCTAACTTACACACACAAATAGTAAATAAAATACAATCCTTTTTTTTAGGGTGGGGTTTGAGACAGAATTTCTCTGTGTAACAGCCCTGCCTGTCCTGAAACTCAATTTGTTCGCAACCACCACCCAGCATACAATCTTTTTTTAAAGAAACTGGAGATGTGAGCAGAAAACTCACCTCACTAGATATGCTTAGATCATTCAGTTGTACGAGTGCAGGTGCACACATATGTGTATGGGGGGAGGAATATGCATGTGTGTACAGGTGAGTGTACCCATGCATGCATGGAGGGAGGTCAGAAGTCAACACTAGGTGTCTTCTACCACTCTCCAACTTCATTTTTAATTTTTGTAATATTTTATTTTTATTATTTGTATTTATACATGTGTCTGTGTGAACATACACAAGTGTGATGGTGCCTGTAGAAGCCAGAACGTTATCAACTCCCTGGGAGCCGGAGTTACAGATGGTTGGGAGCGACCTGACGTGGGTGCTGGGGTCCAAACTCAGGTCCTCTGGAAGAGCAGGATGCACTCTTGACCACTGAGCCGTTTCTCCAGCCCCCACCTTATGTTTTGAGACAGAGTTTCTCACAAAACTTGGAGCTCAGCAATTGGGCTAGGCTGGCTGGTTATTGAGCCCTGTCTCTGCTCCAGGAATTAGAGAGCTAAACTCAGGTCCTCACACTCTCACGGCAAGGACTTTACCCGCTGAGCCACCTCAACAATCCCCTACTTCTACTTTTCCAAAGTTTACTAGACTGGTCATGGTGTTGAACTCTAGTCCCCGCACTCAGAAAGCAGAGGCAGGTGGATCTCTATGATCTACATAGTACGTTCCAGGACAGCCAGGGCTACATAGATAGATCTTGGGGTAGGGGTGGGGTTTACTAGATGGATGGGTGAGTAGGTAGATGAATAGAATGAATAAATGAACCACTGTATCAATGGCCAATGACTACCCTCTTGAAATTTGCAAAAAAGTGAGTGGTGAGTGACCCACCTGTAATTCCTGCACTAGGGTGCCTGAGGACTGTCAAAAATTGAAGGCCAGCCTAAGTTACCTAGCAGACCCTGTCTCAAACAAACAAACAGAAAAGGGGCAGGTGATATACGCCAGTGTGTAGAATAATTCTCTAGCATATGTGAAGCCTTGGGTTTGGTCCCCAGCACCCATAAACCGGATATAGTAGTCATACCTATAATCCCAGTACTCGGGAGGTAGAGGCAAGAAGATCACTACAAGTTCAGGGCAGCCTGGCCTACACAGTGAATGTGTATGCAGGGCTATTATCTGATGGGTGAGGACAGGGTAGGGAGAGCATGTATAGATAGCTCACAGAGCAGAAATTCAAGCCAAATTCAGAGGAACGCTAGATAAATGTTTCTGTTAGCCCTCACCTGATCATCAGGGTATGCGTCTGACTGACCAGTTCTCTTAATGACATGGGGCTATATAGTCAGAACCTGTCTCAAAGGAAGGGAGGAGGAGGAAGGAAGGGAGAAAGGCAAGGAGAAGCATGGGAAACTACACATTCACATTTGTGGAGAGCTGTGAGAAAGGACACAAGGCTTGCAAGCAGGTGCTAGAGCTGAAACTGGGCAGAACTTCTCAATCAAAACCTAACTTGAACTAACTAGACAAAATTCCCCATCTAAGTAAGCCCTGCCCACACAGACAAATCTAAAGAGGCAATGGGGTCTCTCCTCCTTCCTATTGATTCTCTGGGAAATGTGGTAAAGTACTCACAATCTAATTCCTACTTCTCCCCCCCTCCCCTTTAGACATGGTCTCATGGAGTCTGAACTAGCCTGTACTCCACTAGGGGAGGCTGACCTCAAACTGTTAATCTCCCCACCTCCAACTCCAAAGCGCTAGGATTACAGGTGTGTAGCACCACACCCAGCTGATTCCTACCTCTTTGAAAAGCTTAATTTTGAGAGGCGGAGTCCTTGTCTACCATGGGTCACACACTTGCTAAACTGTAATACGTTACTAAAATAACTTCACAATGGCTCATCCAACAGTTCTGTGCTAGCTGATAGGATTCTACTCTGAACAGATCTAAACACAGGCCTTTCCAGCTCATTCATCACAGACTGCTGAGGCTTCACAGTGACGTTGCCTTGGCTATTTATTTAGCAATGATTTATTATGCAAGGACAAAAGCCCAGGAGACTATATATAATTTTCAGCCTCTGGATGCTATCATAAGCCATCCACAGGACACTCCAACTCTGCCAGTACACCAGTAAGGGAGTCACTCTGTATTAGGAGAGGCCAGGGAACCAGCTGATGGGTAAGGAACAATCACACAGAGATAGGTACAGCTCAGGCAGAAATCAGAACCAAATTAAAAACTTAGATAAATAGTTCTCTTGCCCTGGCCTCTATCACCAGGACACATATGTATCTAGTTGTAAGATGGTGCATGGTAACTGGTAGCGGGCTGGCCAGTGAAGAAAGATCACCTGGCAGAGCCTCCTTCACAGGAGGATCAAGCCAGCCTGAGAGTACAGCTAGTGTTCCTAGGAGTGCACTCCATACAGTGACACAAGAAAACTATGTGTGTGGTCATCCCTTTTGGACTTCCTTTGCATCTGTCATGAAGAGGGGGCACTGAGCTGGGCAGTGGTGGCACACCCCTTTAGTCCCAGCACTTGGGAGGAAGAAGCAAGCTGATCTCTGAGTTTGAGGCCAGCCTGGTCTACAGAGCGAGATCCAGGACAGCCAGGGCTATATAGAGTAACCCTGTCTTGGGAAATAAACAAACAAACAAACAAACAAACAAACAAACAAGAGGGGGCACTGAGGACTGAGTGAGACTTAAAGGCAAACTGGTAGAGGACTGCAGGGCTGAAGCAAGGATGACAAAGCCTAGTGACAAGACCGGTGTGGACAGTGTCGTATAGTTCATCTTCCAACACGGAAATGTTTCATGCTCTCTCACTTTGGAGGCTTGTTTTAATAAAGCAAACATCTTCAACTTTGGTTGGTAGGTATGTGTTGTTTTGCTAATCCAAAGAGCAAACGTTCAGAGTGTGAAGGCACTGTCTTCTATGAGTTGAGAAGTCTGGGACACGCAGATTCTAATTCCAGCATCCTTCTTTTGTTTGTTTGGTTGGTTGGTTGGTTGGCTGGTTGGTTGGTTTGGTTTGGGGTTTTTTGTTTGTTTGTTTGTTTGTTTTTATAATTAATTTAATTTTACATATCAGCCACGGATTGCCCTGTCCTCCCTCCTCCCGCCCCCCTCCAGCATCCTTCTAACTGGCTATAGCACTCTCGGAAAATGGGAAAGGGAAAAAGTTACGGAAGACAACCATGAATCTAATAAACAGTGTTCTAAATGATCTTAATGCTCCATTGAAACCTGAGACTCAGGGCCAGAGAGTCTGAGGACCCGAGTTCAATTCCCAGAGCTCAAAAGGTGGAAAGAACCAACTCCTGCAAGTTGTCCTCTGTCCTCTATACAAGCATGATGGCATGCATGACCCACCCCAACACATACTGAGTAAATTTTTTTAACTGAGACTCTAAATTCTGTTACGTCTTTCTGAACTCTGGAAATGAATTTGAATAGAACATCTAGAAGACCTTTCTGTGCCCATTAAATTCAACAAGGCTTTGTTGATTGGTTATGTTTAGTGTACAAAATGTATGGCATTCTCTAATAGAGTGAAAGAATCTATGCTGTTAAATTGGACTACCTCTCCTGCCTCCAAAACTAAATATGCATGGATGGCTTTTTTTTCTCTTAGCCATAAAGTAATCAGCATGGGATTTTGAAAATACACCAGCCAGAGGTGATCTGTGCTCAGTTATGCTGCAGTCTGATGTTATCTCCTGGTCATGACCAATTTCATAATGCAGAGGAGACCTGTAGAATCTGCCTGTCTCCCCGTCTGAACTCGTCCCTACTGCTATCTACTAAAGCCCTAGACACGTGGCCTTGGGTCTAATCTTTGGGTGGTCCTTTCTGGTTCCAAGGTCTTCGCATTTGCCATTGCTTTTGTTTAGAATGCTGTCTTCTTCGTCTTTCTTTTTTCTTTTTTTCAGAGCTGAGGACCGAACCCAGGGCCTTGTGCTTGCCATTGAGCTAAATCCCTAACCCCTTCTCCGTCTTTCAAAGCTGGATCTTCCTCATCATCAGCTAAAGTTCCATCTGCTTCCTATGGCCTTTCTGAAGCTGCAGCCTTCCTCACAGTCTCCAGCCCATTCATTTTCTCCTGGGAATTGAGGGTTTTTGTTTGCTGTTTTGCAGGTCTCTTATCTATCTCCATCTATTTGAAAGCAAATTCTAGCTAAATGTGGCTGACCATGCCTTTAATCCCAGCACTGGGGACAAACTGATCTCTGAGTTCAAGGCTAACCTAGTCTACATACCAAGACCTTGTTTCGAAATAAAGAAATGAAAGTAAGTTCCGGTTACAGGTGGGGTTTTGTCTGTTTGTTTGTTGTGTGTGTGTCTCTTTTTCAGTAGTGTATTCCAAAGCTAGAATCCATCAAACAACCTGCATGAATGAGTGAACCGGTATGGGGAAGACTCTACTCTTAGCAGAAATGTCTTAGGTACCTTTTATAATTTCAGAGCCTCTTGTGAATGAAGAACATTTCTTTTTGTTTTCAAAGCTTTGGCTTTGTCCTCTTTTATGCCATGCACCAAAACACACCAGCCAGGCTGATGCTTGGAAAACGAACCAGCAAGCACTTCTGGCCCAGAGACAACTGGTCTGGGCGCCTCTGGCTTGAGCCAGATCTATGACTTTCTAGGGAGTTGGCACCAAAGTCAGAATGTTAAAATAAACATCTTTGATGCTGAAAGTGGAATATTGGTGCTCTGACTCTGCAAAGACCAGTTCTAATTGGCCTTAGCACCTCACAAAAGGCTCAAGCCAAGGAGTAACCCCAACACAAGGAGACCAAAATGAACTTAGTCACCCTTCAGCAGTCACCTCTAGATTGTGTAGGGATGGGACTGTCATCCCTAATGTATGGCACGCAAAAGCTGGTTTCAATCTCTTCTCTTTCTTATATTTACTAGTGACTCTGTTCCGGCTTTCTAAAGGGCACACGCATGAGCTCATCTGCTTCATTAAACTCTTCTTTAAAGGCAAAAGTCAGGCTCTGAGTCCTTGTGAACGAGTCTGCAGTAAAACACACCCTTCACAAATGCATGTGCTGACAGTCTTAGGAATGAGGACTAAGGGGAAAATGTTTTCTCCGTGACACATTTCAATTGTAAAGTCCTAAGCTGAGGATACATCCTCAATGGTAGGATACTTGCCTGGTATACATGATGTCCTGGGCTGGAGGCATGCAAATAAGCTATCCCTTCTACGTAGTACACTGCATAATGCCAAGTGCAAATCCTTTTGTTTTTGGGTGGTAGATAAGAGTTTGGAAGGTGGGGTTCTGATTTTGTTTGTTTCTCTGATTGCGACAAGGTCTATGAAACTCAAACTGGCCTTGAACTTGATTCAAACCCATGATCCTCTCTCTGCCTTAGCCTCCCAAGAGCTGGGATTATAGGCATGTGTCACTATACCCAGCTACAAATGTGTAGGAACATTTTTCATATTTTCCATAGAATTTAAGTGAATCTCCAAAGAAAAGATTACATGGGGGGGGGGGACCTAAAACAACAACAGAAACCTGTTTCATCATCAGTATAACAAAACTTAGTTACAAAAAGAACAATGAAAATTGAGTCCGGGTGAGAGGCTCCATATAATCCCAGCATGCCAGAGAAGACAGGAAGACAGTGAGTTGGAGACCAAAGGGGGCTATATAGGACCCTGCCTCAAAAAAATAAAAAGAGCCGGGCGGTGGTGGCGCACGCCTTTAATCCCAGCACTCGGGAGGCAGAGCCAGGCGGATCTCTGTGAGTTCGAGGCCAGCCTGGGCTACCAAGTGAGTTCCAGGAAAGGCGCAAAGCTACACAGAGAAACCCTGTCTCGAAAAACCAAAAAAAAAAAAAAAAAAAAGAATAATATGGGGTTGGAGAGACAGCTCAGTGGTTAAGAGCACAGGATGCTTTTCCAGGGAACCAGGGTTTGATTCCCAACACCTATAAGGCTGCTGCCTCACAACAGTTCCAGGGGATCTGATGTCTTCTTCTGGCCTCCAGGGGCGTCAGCTGCGGGTGGTGCAGAGGCAACCATGCCAACAAAGCACCCATGCACATTAATTAGTGAATTTGAAAATAATTTGAAAAGTAGAAAGGAAAAGGCCATGTGTGGTAGCACACACCTATAATCCAACACATGAGAAACTGAAGCAGGAGAGATACCAAATTTAAGGCCCCTGTGGGCAGCTACACACTGAGTTCCTGGCCAGCTACAGAGAGAATCTGGGGAAAACAAAAGGATTGAGGACATACTCAGTGGTGCAAATACTGGGGTAACAATTGTGTTCAATCCCCAGTACTCACTAAATGAACATTCTGAGACAGCCCAAAGCAAAGGCCAATGTTTTTATCAGATAAGTCTCTTGTTTAAAAAAAAAATTAAAAGTAAGTAAAATAAAATGAATTGTAATGAAAATCTATCCTGAATGACTTTCATTGCCCAATGAGGTGGTTCATGCCTAAAATCCCAGCACCCGGGGGTCTGAGGCAAGAGGGTCACCAAGAGTTGCAGACCAGCTTGGACTACAGAGTATTACACCAAGGAACTTTAAGGCACTTGAAATGGTAGCAAACTGGTATTTTTCTTGCACGAAAGCATAACATGCAGCTTGTGTCTGCCTATCCAGAACCAATGGCACTTCGGTCAAGAGCTCTTCCCAGGGTGTAAAATGCACAAAAGGGGGACTAGCCAGTCTTACTCATCTTACTGACTCTAGCACCGGATGAGAATGATGACGACACTTCTTACCTATTTCTTAAGTGCCAAACACTGCAGGGACAGCATTACACATAGCAGTTAATCTTCGCAACACTCCAAACTGGTGAGGTGAGTGCTACTGTCATCCCATTGTATGAGGAAATCCAAGCACAAAGAGGTTTAGCCAGTCAGGATCCCAGCACTGCCCCACTACTAAACAGCAGAGGACTCAAACCAGGCAGAGCTGAAGCCCTTACCAAGAACCAGTGGCCGGCGATTGAACACGTTGAAATAACAATTTACAAATATTTTGGCCAAAAGCGTTCCTAGTCATGTGTAGCTTTAAATACACACAGAATGTAGCTAGCTATTCTTTGTTCCAGCCTTCCAACTAGCTTGAAGGTACAATTAGGCACAGGAAACAGAGTATAAGTAATGGGAGAAGGGGGGAAAGTCTATTTAAAACAAACAAACAAAAAAATCCTAATACTTTAGAGTGTTCTACCAAAAGAACAGAGAACCTTGGGCTATGTGTCTCAAAAAAGGGGGGAAAAAAAGAAAGAAAGAAAAAAAAAGTCAAAGCAGGTAGGACAAAGACAAGGTGAGCTGCTGACCAAAGCCTGTCGCTCCACTCCGAGAGCCCTTCTGCAGTGACGCTCGCTCCCTCCCGCTCGCGCGCTCGCTTGAAGCATTGCGGTGTTGCCGGGCCGGCAGGCGTCAAGTCTCAGCCCCTGGAAGCCATGCTGCGAAAGGACCCAGCAAGCACACGGGAAGAGAGCTCCTGTTCTCTCCACAATTCTGCTCGCCCCTGGGTCCTGCTCTGGGAAGTTGGAGTTAACAGAGGGTCTGGAGAGGAGCCAGCTTCACTTACTGTTGGACAGAGTGCAGTAGCTCAGTCCATAAATGAAGTTTACTTTAGCTTCTTAGTCCTTGGAATGGGTCATGTAGGAAGAGGGGGGGTCATAAACAGTTCTCTGATACACAGAAAATGCCTATCGCCTAACCTCTTCCTACCAACCCAGGTATCGTCAGGATTCTCTGGGTCTGATTTTTGTACACCATTAGAAGAAACACTCAGACCATTCAATGACATAAAGGAGGAAAGGAAACAGAAGGAAAAAAAATCATACACCTTTAAAAGAGGGGGGGGAAATGACCGATTGTAGGAGACTAGGAAGAAAAACCATTGTTTGCCTCCATTTGACCTGACTGCAGAAGATTTACACTGCAGGACACAGGGAGAAAAGTCCATCTCCCTGAATAACAGACGAAGCAGCTCCCGCAACTTCTAGTACCTAGGCACCTTCCCTGCCATTATATAACCAAACCGTGGCCTTAATAGGCCATCCTACTGCATGTCAGCAGCTGCTGGGCACATCTCAGCTGTCAGTGTTGAAGGACCCCTTCCAAAATGAATTCAGATAAGCAGGGAGCAGGCCAAAATATGCCTGTGGTTCACCCTGAGCACGTGACAGCTCCTTGTGAACTGAGCTTCACTCATGTCGTCAGAGTCATTTAAGTAGCAAAAAGATAAGGCACTTGGAACTGGAACTAGGAAACTGCACACTGCTACAGAAGCACAAACAAGTGCTGGTGTGGTCTCTTCCACACATGCAACTCATTGTCCCAGCCATTTCAGCCTCACTCAAGTCTGAATATTTCCATACATAGGAATTGCATAACTGCACGCCACAAACGATCAAAGATAAAAACCAATATAAACAGTGACACCCGTCTATAAACAAGCCAATGCTGTAAAGGCTGCAGTCCTAAAGGATAGCAAGGTCTCAGAGAAAAACTACACAGACACAGACAAACACAGACACACAGACACACACAGACACACACACACACATGAAAGCAGCCAGACCAACCATAATTAGGCACTGGCTTTGCTGACTACTGAAGACAGAAATGTCCCTTTTATATATAAAGCCAAGAATCAACTGTTTGCAATTACATTTACAAGACACTCAACCCAGCCTGTCATAGATTTTTTTTAAAATCAATATTTTGGTATATCTAAGAGCTGGAAGATTCAAAATTGTTTAAATCATAGAAAACAGAGCCAGACAACCAATTATGTTTGTGGAGTCCATTTCCCAGAGGTCAGAGCAAAATAATCACAGAAGCAGAGGGGGAGGTGGGGAACAAGGACCAGACATGTTGTTTGTAAACACAAGCTTGGCTTGGTCAACAGTAAACAGGGCTCCACACCCTGCAGGGGGTAAGGAGATGCAGCCTCCCAAACTACAGCTGCGGGTCTGAGGGTTGGCAACAGGAGAGACACACTTGAGTCTGTCACTTGGCTCTGAAGACTTGAGGCCCTCTGGTAAAAACTGACAAAAAAGGCTTGAAGGGGTCCCACCAGAGGAAGTGAAACTGACCAATCACTCCTCCACAGCCACCCACCCAGCCACCCTAGGAAGAAGGGCCCCTTGTAGTCTCTGACAGAGAGAGACGGGAGGGAAGGAACTTCAGGTTGCAAATAAGCAGGAGACAAGGCCCAGATAGGGAGTGACTGCCATAAAGCCAAAACAAGGTAGGCAAAGATAACCAGAGGCTAGGGTGAGGAGGTGCTAGGGTGAGGAGGTGAGGGGAACTGGTGTGTCTTGGGTAGGAAGCTGCAGACGCTGTAAAGGTTTTTCATTAGCCAGGCTGAAGAAAAACTCAAGCTACTGTTCTAAATATAATGAATGACTACATTAAAAGTATCCATTCAAGTGAGGTATTGAGCAAAAGAAAAATTGGGAATTCAAACGGGCTTTGTGGATTCCATTAAAACTAAAAGATTCGATACTCTCAATGAAGAAGGCTATGTAAAAATGCTACCTCTATTTCCTTAAAAATATATATTTTATGTATATACATACACGGCTTCCTAATTGACCTTGGCCAATTTCACCACTACAGCTCCTCAAATCCCTTGGGAACCAAAGGGCCCAAATGAGTGTAATTCTTTAGTGTGAATCCCACGGTTCCTTTCCCTACTGAAAAGCCCACCCTGGGCTCTACAAAGCCCACAATTCCAGACCCTCTGACAACTAAAAATAACCAGCAAACCATCTATCCTAAACTGTTTAACCCTTGGTTAGCTAGTGCCACCAGAAACCCGGGGACCCTTGGGACATCCGTTCTTGAGTCCCTTCCATTTTTCCCCTTATTTCCCCGTTTTCTTCGCTGCTTCCTCCAGTAATCAAGTGTGCTCCTCAGGCTTCCAACTGACACCATCTATCAGTCTTAAAAAAAAAAAAAATCAAACGTGAATTCCTATCTCTGCCATAGGTGCCAGGTCCTTCTTATCCTGCACCCACCGCACACCCTCAGTCCGTGCCCCAGCCGTCCCGCAGTCCCTGGGAAGCCCGAGGTGGCCAGTTTGAGAGTCTTCCCCCATCCTATGGTCCACATTTCATATGCCCCTGCCCTCATTCTCAGATGGTTTCCTAATTGCTGGTTCCGGAGTCTTCCTGGCGTGCAGTCCGCGGGCCCCCTGAGAGTTCCAACGCCTCTTTTCAGTCACCCCCACCTAGCACCCGGCGCACAGCCCTGAGGACCCCTTAGGTGCCCAGCTGCTCAGTCCCCCCGCCCCCCTCCGCTGTGAGGTCCCTGCCTTCTCCTGCCGCCACCGCTGCTGACCCTGACCCGAGCCCCCGGCAATCGCGTACTCCCTTGGTCCGGCCGCCCTGCAACGCCCCCCCCCCGTGCCCGCCTGCCCGGGTAGCGCAGCCCGCAGCCGCGCGGTCCCCGGAGCCACTACCTTGGCCTTGGTGACGAGGTGCGTGGCCCGCTTGACCACAGCGAAGTTGCCCTTGCCGATGGTGCGGTCGATCTCGTAGTAGCCGATGCGAGCGGGCATCGGCCCGCGGGAGGCCGGGGCTTCGGGACTCGGCTGGCCGGCGGCCGGGGGCACAGCGGCGGGGGCTGCAGGGGGCCCCGCGGCGGGCGGAGGCAGCAGGCGGCCGGCCGGCCCGGCTCCCCCTGCTCCGGCCACGGCAACCCCGCCAGCTCCGCTCGCCGCCGCCGCCGCCATCTTGTTGTGCAGTGAAACCTCCGGGGCCGCGGGGAGCCGGCCGGGGGGGAGGGGGCGCGGGGGGGCCGAAAGAGGGGGGTTGCCGACAGACGTCACTCCGGGAGGCGGGGCTCCCGCGCCGCCGGGCGCCCGGCGCCATGGCAACCGCGCGTCACGTGCGGACGCGCGTCACTGCCCGGAGCCATGGCAACCGTGACCTCACCGGGCGAACTCGACCTTCCCGCGTGGGTCCCTGTTCCTGAGGCGCCGGCTCCCGAGTGCCCCCCTCTGGGGAACAGGCAGTGAAAACGTCTAGGGTCTGCCGCAACTTCTAAGCTTCCGCCGCGCCTAGCGAGGTAGGGATACGCGATGAGACACCCCAGAACCAGACCCCCCCAGCGGCCCCTGGTTCGCTGATGGGATCCCTGCTCTGACCCGTGTCCCAGTTCAGTCACCACCAAACCTCCCTTAAAAGGATTTCCTCATCACCAAAAATACCAGCCTTGTCCCACTTTAGCCCTGGAGGCCACGGAGGCAGGAATAGCTACAGTATTTAAGCAACTGTAACCAAGTTGGTAGCAAGGCAAGGGAATTGTTCAGCAAAACTCTTACAAAACCCAGCTCACCTTGGACAATCAATCTAATAGTCATCGAACACGGAAGAATGGGGAAGTTAGAGTTTGCATATTCAAGTGCGATAAACCTAGCCCAAACACGCATTCCAGTCATTAAGTGGGTGAGGGCCAGAAAAGGTACGTCACTTTCTTTCCTGCACCTCCTTCCCCACCCCCCACCACCCCCCATCCCGTCCCGGAACAGTTCTATAGCCAGTGTTTGTCAGAATTTCTGACTCCTTTTCTGTCGTTGGGTTAGTACTGGTGAAGTGCTGATGCGCTTTGCCTCAAGAGCCATGTCGTGTTTAAAGATGAGCAATCTGTTAAGCAAAATAAGTAAATAATATAAATTCCACCCCTACTAATGAGTCTCCAAGGACATTAAAGGTGATCAAATTAATAACCCCAAGCAATAAAACTCATATCCCTCTTTCTTCCCTCCAGTTATCTGACATTCCACATCCTGGGCTGTTCCCAAGCCTCCCCCTCCTCCGTCCTTATTAAGTAGATTGATGTAGCTGCCCCTGGTGGGGATAGGAAATTGGGCTGTAAAGAAGAGATAGCCTTTGGCCTGTTAGGAAAGGAAGAGAGAAGGCTGTGAACATTCCTGTTAAAGCGTATCCCGGACATCCAGTGCTGATCTACCCACGCCTACTCACACTCCCTCCATGGCACAGAAGTGTTACCAGGTCACTGCCTGTGCAGTATTAAAAACTGGCATCCAGGTCACTGGGTATGTGAGAAGGGAAATTTGGACTTACTCTCTCTGACCAGAGGACATTTCCTAATGCTCTGATTCCCCCATCTGACATGAGTAATGGCTGGGACTAGGATGGGACAGAGGGGTCATCCCACAATTGCCTTGGATCAGTTCCCTGGTGGCTGTTTCAAATTGCCAACACAATTAACACTAATTGGCTCCTTTACCAGCAAATAAGGACAGGGATTTAGTAGACCTTGCTTCTTAGCCCCTGAAACCTATTCGTCAAGTGAGATCACTCAATCCCAGATGAATGGTGGGGTGTGGCCAGCCACCCTTGCCACTTCATGGCCCTTGCTTGCCTCTAGTAAAGCAAATAACTGGAGCTGGCACTAGAATGAGTTTACCATCTCCTTGGTGGTGGAGGCAGCTCTGCTGGTGAAGCAAAGATAAACAGTCTTTCTCTCTTGAAGCCTTAGAATTAGTACTGAAACAATTCTTGTCCATGGCTATGCACTGGATATGTAGACCAGGCTGACCTCAAACTCATAGAAATCACCTGCCTCTTCCTCCCGAGTGCTGGAATTAAAAGCCTTTGGCCACTGTGCCCAGCTGAGCAAGGTCTCAGTCTGAAGCTAACTTCAGACTCCCTGTGTAACCAAGGACAGTCTTGAATGTGTGATCCTCCTGCTTCCACCTCCCAAGTGTTGGGATTACAGCTGTGTAGCTATTTGACTGTTCTATGTGGTGCTGGGGATCGAACTCAGGGCTTTGTGCATGCTTTACCACGCAGTCTTACTAACTGAGCTGCATCACCAGCCTGTTCATATTCTAATTCTTTTACTCTTCCCACCCTCCCACCCCTGCCACCCCATCTCACCTCCACTCCCCCCACCCCTGCCCCCACCAAGAAAGCACCGAGGAGGACCTAGAAAAATGGAGCATCGCTTTAGTTTCCAAAGAGACCTATCTTGCTGGTTCCCTAGCAGTGAGGGTGGGATAGCCAGACACTGTGTCATGGATGTTTCTTTGTCTTTATGGAATGGAGCCAGAAAGTGGGTGAGAAGAAAACAGAAATACTGAAGTCGTCAGCAAATTCACCAAAGGTGACCAAAGAAAAAGAAAAATAGTTCAGATGAAGAATATTGAGTAGCAAAGACTAAGTTAACATTGGGAAGTAAATCACATTAACACCAACAATTGGGAGACTAGGGGTATTGTGTGGTAGAATACATGCTTGGCATGCTCCGAGACCCGGGTTCAGTCCCTAGCACCACAAAAGAGTAATATTAATAGCAACAATTTGCCAGGCACTATATTGCACAGTATACACATCTGAAATCACTTCAGACTCACAACAAGTGGGGTGGTGGCAGTGCGCGCCTTTGATCCCGCCACTCAGGAGACAGAAGCAGGTAGATCTCTGAGTTCTAGGCTAGCCTGAGTGAGTTCCAGGACAGCCAGGACTACACAGAGAAACCCTGTCTCAAGAAAGAGAAAAAAAAAAAGACAACAACCTCTAGAGAGATGTTATATTATTATCTGAATTCTGCAGATAAGGAAAATGAGAAATGGAGGGATTGGAGGAATCAGTGAATTGTGAAAGATCACAGAGCAAGCAAGAAAGTGATGGAAGTGGAAGTCTGGAGCCTCTTTCCCCAGTTGTTATAATCCTTAGGAAGGAAGAAGCCAGAAGGAAAAGTGTCTTTCTTAAGTCAGGGGACTGACCTAGCATTCAACCTAGTAGTTTCCATTTGGAATGCACCCGAAAAGCTCATATGCTAAAGGCTTGGTCCCCAGCTTGGCATTATTGGCAAGTTGTGGAAACTTTATTAAGTGATGGGACCTGGCAAGAGGTCTTGGTGACTGGGGAGCGTGTCTTTAGAAGGAATTGTGGGATTAGGAAATTGGCCTCCCTCTCTCTCTGTTTTGCTTCCTAGCCGTGAAGTGAACAGTGTTGCTCTGCCGTGTGTTCCCATGAGCCGTGATACAGGCCCAGTAGAAACAGGGCCAAAGGAAACCTTTTCTCTTCAGAAGTTGAGTGTTCTATGTATTTGTTATAGTAATTGAACACTGATAAAAACAGCAGCTGAGAAGGGAAGGTTGAGGGTTCTTAGAAGCAAGACAGGGGCATCTGAAGTATCTGAGCAGCAGACAACACAGCTCAATGAAGGGCCTGTGATAGTTTTGCTTATAAAACACCTCCCAGGAGACTTGCTCTTCATTAGGAAAGAACATCACTGCCCTCACGAATTGTCCCAGTAAGGGTATCCCTGCTCTTTGCAGAGGACTGACTTGGGTTGCTGAAATCTCAGAGACATGGATGGCATTTAGTCTTGGGTAAAGAGATAGCCACAATCGGTCACTATATCCAACTACTTATTTTCTGAAAAAGCAAAGGTGCATTCAAGGACAAAAATGAACCTTGCTCCAGTGTGATATCATTCTGTCTGGTTGCCAAAACCTGAAAAGCCCAAACCCAGGCATTCTTGGTGGAGATGATAGAACAGAAAGTGAGATGGCTCATCGGCTCACCAGGTGAAGAGTTCACGGCATGATAACCTCGTGACCTGAGGTTAGCGACCCATATACATGAGCCAGACGTGGTGTCTTGAGCCTGCAATCCAGCACTCCTATAGTGAACTAGTAGAGGCAGGAGAACCATGTGGAAGCTCAAGGGACAGTGAACTTGGAGGACAGACTGTGACAGGAGCAAGCCTCAGCAGGGTGAAAGGCAGGGTGAAGCCGCCTCCTCTAAGTTGTCCTCTGACCTCTACCCTGTGCCGTGGTATGTCTATAATAATGGAATACATATGCTCGAGAGTGTGTAGGAATGCATATGCACAAGTATATACACATACATAATAATGATAATAAAATCATAAAAGGGGGACCATGGCGATGGCTCAGGGGTAAAGGTGCTTGGTGATCTCCATCTGATCCCTAGGATCCTTATGGTGGAAGGAGAGAACCAATTCTTCCTACAAGTTGTGGTGACCTCCACATGTACCATGGCATGCACAGGGGAGACACACACACACACACACACACACACACACACACACACACACACAAATAAATAAAGAAATGTAATTGAAAAAATTGGGGGCTGGGAATAAAACTCTGTAGTTGAGTGCTTGTCTAGCATATATGAGACCCTAAGTTCAAGTCATAGCATCTCGAAAAGAAAAGACATTCATGATTCTGTAAGTGGTACAAAATCTTAGGACCTGTGCCAGGTGTAGTCCATAATCTGAGCACCTGGGGAGCTGAGACAGGAAGGTTGCCATATGTTCAGGGCCAACCTATATTAAATAGTAAGACCCTGAAGAAGTAGAAAAAAATACAATTTTAAAAATTTTATGCGTATGAGTATCTTGCCTGCAAGTATGTGTATATATCCCATGTGCCTGCACTAGCAAAGGGCATTGGGTCCCCCGGAACCGGGGTTACAGATGGTCATGAGGCACCACCATGTGAGAGCTAGGAGCCAAACCCAGACCCTCTGCCAGAGCTGAGCCACCTGTTGGCTTGTTTGTTGTTGACAAGGTCTCACGATGTAGCCCAGATTGGCCTGGAATTCAGTATAAACCAGGGTGGCCCCACACTCACAGTTTGACTGCTTCTGCCTCTGAGCACTGGGCTTAAAGGCTAGTCATGACACTTAGCATGCTTGGCCATTGTGAAAGGTCCACTTAGCCTCTATACGAGGCATTTTACCAGAAACTGGAAGAAAACTGCATCCTCACCATATTACCTCATGGATTTTCACAGCTCCGAGACCTTAGGGAGGGTCCAGTCACTGAACATCTCTGGAAGTAGCTGACATAAGGACAGGTAGTTGACATGTATACTTTATTCAGAAAGTCCATATATCAAACACATTTTGCTGTATGTTTAGGAACTTAATACCCTGGCTAAAAAAAGTTTGATAGCATAAATATTTGAGAGTTGATTGAATGAGGAAACCTCAGCATAAAGTATATACATGTTTGTGGGAAAAAGTGGTCCTATGTGGATTTTTTTTTTCTCTACCAAATACTCCATAATATTCTATATAACCAAACTTGGGAGCTAGAGAGTGTACCTCAGTGCTTTTGCATGTGTAAGGACCCAATAAAACTTGAAAAGCAAAAGAACACTCTCCCTTGTCTGCAGAGACACCTGCTGGTGGAAGCTTAAAGTACATGTCACCCTTTTCTGTTTTACTAGAACCCTCTAAATTCTTTCTGTTTAAACTTAGGCAACTGAAAACCACAAGCCCACATCAGGAGCCAGAAAGTTGGAATCCAACTGAAGCCTGCTGCAGGAAGCAGAATTTCTTTATGATCAGAAAGAAAGTACAGTGGAGATTAGGGAGATGGATAATGGGTTGAGCGCTTAGCACATAAGCATAAGAACTCAAATTCAGGGAGCATGGGGTTCACCCCTTTAATCCCAGCACTCAGGAGGGGGAGGCAGACGAATTGTGAGTTTGAGCCTGTGGAGGCCAGAAGAGGGCATCAGATTTCCTGGAGCTGGAGTTACAAGCAGTTGTGATATGGATGATGGGAACAGACTTGGCTCTCCGAAAGAGCAGTGTGCACTCTTCACTGGGGAAACGTCTATCCAGTACTTCCTGTTTCTTTTAGCTCCTTATTCCTACTCACTCTGTAGCTTAGGCTGTCTGGTCCTTCCTCGGCCTCTCTAGTGCTGGGTTACAAGTGTGAGCCATTCCCCGGCTTCTTTTTATTCCTTAGTAAGCTTCTATTATTGAGGGGTTTTGTTTGTTTGTTTTTGTTTGTATGTTTTGTTTTTTGTTTGTTTGGGTTTTTTTGTTTTTTGTTTGTTTGGGTTTTTTTTTTGTTTTTTTGTTTGTGCTTTTCCTGGAACTCACTCTGTAGCCCAGGCTAGTCTCCAACTCACAGAGATCCGCCTGGCTGTGCCTCCCGAGAGCTGGGATTAAAGGTGTGAGCCACCACCACCTGGCCATTATTGAGTTTTATTGTTGTTTTGTCTTATTAGGGCTGGAGCCCTGGGTTTTTATAGGTGTTAGGCAATAGTTCTGCCATGGAGCTACATTTTCAGTCCAATTGAATTCAATTTTAAGTTAAACTAAAGGTGCAAGCTGGTGAGATTGCTCAGGGGTAAATGCTTCAACCGCTGAGTCAGAGGACCTGAGGAATCTCTCCTGGGATCTATGGTAGAAGGAGAGAACCTACTCTGAAAGTTATCCCCTGACTTCCATATATGCAAACACAGTAGATGCAAGAATGCATCAAAAAAGGAAAAAAACTGTTTGGGACTCGGTGGTGTATGCCTTTAATCCCAGCGCTCAGAGGCAGAGGCAAGTGGATCTCTGTGAGTTCAAGACCAGCCTGGTCAACATAATGAGTTCCAGGTCAGTCAGAGTTACATAGTGAGATGCTGTCTCAAATAAACAAAACAAAGGCTGAAGAGATGGCTCAGTGGTTAAGAGCACCGGTTGTTCTCCAAGAGACCAGGGTTCAATTCCCAGCACCCACATGACAGCTCACAACTGCCTGTAAGTCCATTTTTAGGGCATCTGAGACAAGACACACATGCAGGCAGAACATCAATGCACATAAAAATAAGTAAACCATTAAAGAAAAAAGTACTCCTTAAAAAAAAAAAAAAAAAAAAAAGAATACTGCAAGGCCAAGAGAGAGTGGTGGTGGCGCACGCCTTTAATCCCAGCACTCTGGAGACAGAGGCAGGTGGATCTCTGTGAGTTCGAGGCCAGCCTGGTCTACAGAGTGAGTTCCAGGACAGCCAGGGCTACACAGAGAAACCCTGTCTCGAAAAATAAAAAAAAAAAAAATACTGCAAGGGTAGGCTATGCTGAGATTCATAATTGAGCCCCATGCTGAGGGTGCTCTAGAATCCTATAGGCCTCCCCTAGCTTGACATCCCTGAAAGGGTAGAGCCATATTGCAAAGAACCTAGATCACGGAAACCCCAGGTAGGTATCAAATACACAGTTCTCAGGTTTATTATTATTATTACTAATTATTATTATTATTATTTTATTATTCGAGACAGGGTTTCTCTGTGTAGCTTTGCACCTTTCCTGGAACTCACTGTGTAGACCAGGCTGTCCTCGAACTCACAGAGATCCACCTGCTTCTGCCTCCTGAGTGCTGGGATTGAAGGCGTGCGCCACCACCACCACCCTACTGCCCTCAGATTTGAAACCAACCTTAAAAACTGAGATTTTCTCTACTGACTTCCAAACACCAAGTATTCGTGAATTCCTTGTCTGGCGTCATCCAGTGTCCTCGCATCTCACTGTCCTTCCTCTGCAGCTGGGCCCCAGCCTTCTTCCCCGGCTTTCAGCTCCCATCTGCCTGCTGCCTTCACCCTTCCCAGCCAGCTGCAGGCTCCCTAGCAAAGCGGGTTTTCCTGTCTTACTCCTGGACTTGCACTGTTTGCCTCTCCTTCAAGCCTAAACATTTTGTTACTTCAGATCCAGATTAACTAGGTTCAAATCCTGGCTCCACAATTCATTAGCTGTGTGAGCTTGAGAAAATTAGCTAACTTCCCTGGGCCTCAGGCTTAACTATAAAATAGAAACCTTAGCCGGGCGGTGGTGGCTCACGCCTTTAATCCCAGCACTCGGGAGGCAGAGGCAGGTGGATCTCTGTGAGTTCAAGGCCAGCCTGGACTACCAAGTGAGTTCCAGGAAAGGCGCAAAGCTACACAGAGAAACCCTGTCTCGAAAAAACAAAAAAAAAAAAAAAAAATAGAAACCTTAACAGCAATCTTTCCAGAGGATTGTTGGGAAGGATTAAATAAATTACCATTACCGTTGCCAAAAGTCAAAATTATGAAATAAATACTTTATCTTTTGCGTGTATGTGCCCGCATGTGGAGGCCAGAGGCTGTCACTGGGCTTCCTCCTCAGCTGCTCTCTACCCTGCGTTTTAACATATGGAGACAAGAACCGCAGTTCATGTGGTCATCTTGGGCAGGAGATTCCCTGGTTCAGCATCCCAAGTACTGGGATCAAAGGCAGGTACCACGTCCACCCCACATTTACAGGAGTCTGGTGATTCCAACTCTAGTTCTCACACTTGCATGACAAGTACTTTACCAACTCAGCCACCTCCTCAGCCAGAACAAATATCTTTTAAACATTAAAACATTGTTTTAAAATCTTAAACATTTTATTTATTTATTTATTTATTTATTTATTTATTTAGGTTTTTCAAGACAGAGTTTCTCTGTGTCGTTTTGGTGCCTGTCCTAGATCTCGATCTGTGGACCAGGCTGACCTCGAACTCACAGAGATCTGCCTGGCTCTGCCTCCCGAGTGCTAGGATCAAAGGCATGTGCCACCACTGCCCGGCAACACTTATTTTCAATGTGTGTGTGTGTGTGTATGTGTGTGTGTGTGCACGTGCTTGTCTGGCTCTCTGGCTGTCAGTCAGTCTGTAGGTCAGAGGACAACTTTGTGTTCTCTCCTTCCACCTTTTGGTGGGTTACAGGGATCTAACTCAGGTTGTTAGACTTTCCTGGCAAGCTCCTTTACCCACTGGTCCTTGATGACTTTCCCTTTTCATTTTCTAAGAGGATGCCACCTCATAAAATGGAACAAGTGTTCCTTCCCATAAGCCTAGCAGAGGAGGTTAGTTACATAGAGAAGAGGCCAAAGGAAGCAAAAATAAAACAGGCAGATTCATCGTATATTCGCCTTGTAAAGTGTGACAGGGAGACTGAACAGTAGAAATAAGCTGATGGCTGACATCAGGTTACCTTTTTCAAAAGAATTAAGGCAAATAGAAGTTTGCTATCAAGCTTACAACTGGCCTGTTTGGGAAAATTCATGCCTAACCTTCTGATTTCTCAGAAGGTCAGATAGCAACTTAGTTTCAACTTGATAAACTGGAACATTAGTATGAATGGCCCGTTTTTAGTTGTATAAAATTGATACATAATATCTGGGGTACTACATGATAATTGATCTATGTATGCAACATCTGTCAGGGCCTACTGTTTTTGCCCAAAACAGTGGCTTCATACAGTTTTCTTTTTTGAAAGGAGGTCTCACATGTAACCCTGGCTGACCTGGAATTGGCTATATAGATTAAGCTGGCCTCAAACTCACTTTCTGAGTGCTGGGATTAAAGCATGTGCCATCACACTCTGCTTTCACTTTTATTTTCTTTCTTTTTTACGTTTTGAGACAGAGTTTCATATAGCCCAGGAACTTTACACTTGAGCTCTCATGCCTCAGTCACCTGTGCTAGGATTATACCAGGCTTCATAATATTATTATTAATAATAAATAGTAACAATTTTGTACCAAAAATGATACCATCAAGAAAGTGAAAAGAGAGCCTGGAAGTGGTGGCACACGCCTTTAATCCTAGCACTTGGGAGGCAGAGGCAGACAGATCTCTGATTTCTAGGCCAGCCTGGTCTATAGAGCAAGTTCCAGGACATGCGGGGCTACACAGAGAAACCCTGTCTCCAAAAACAAAACAAAATAACAAAGATATTATTTTATTATATGTGTTCAGTTGAAACCTCCAGCTGCCCTGGCATGGTCCGGGAAGCCTCATTCCTGTCTCTCTCTCCAAACCTTACCTACTCAGAGAGACTCCAAGCAAAGGAGAGGCACCAACAAGCCCAGTTCTGCATTGTTGGAGGCTATGGCAGCTCCTCTCCTGAAGTTGCCAGCCGCCTAAGTCCCCACCTAAGCGCTCAGTTTTTGACCATACTTGAGCACAAACCCAGCTTGTGGCAGATACATCATCACCCCTTGCCTACAATCTATAAAACTTACCTGCCTTAGCTCGGGCATGCAACTTCTCTGGCCTTGATCTCTGAGACCAGTGAACCCGCCCAAGAGTTGCTTTGCCCTCAATACACCTGTTGTTATACTTTTTCAATTCAGCTTGATCTGGCTAACTGCTTTAGCCAAGAAACATTTTTTATGGGGACAGGAGCAAAAAAAAAAAAAAATTAATATGTATGGGTATTTTGCCTGCATGCATGACTGTATACCATGTATGTGTGTGTCTAGCGCCTACAGAGGCCAGAAGAGTGCATCAGATCCTGGAACTGTAGTTACAGATGGTTGTAAGCCTCCCTATTGGTGCTGGGAATTGAACCTGGGTCCTCTGGAAGATCAGTCAGTGCTCAAACCCTGAGATCCACCTGCCTCTGCCTCTCAAGTGCTGGGACTAAACTTTTATGCCACCACTGCCTGTCACAGTTTTTTAATGAATATATTTGGGGGGGGGGAGAAAAAGAAATACCCTATCTCAATTTTAAAAGGGGAGTGGGGTATCTGGGCCTGAGTTCAGTTCCCAGTACCTATATCAGGCATCTCCAGCCATCAAACTCCAGTGGGCCCAATGCCCTTTTCAGGCCTCTTTTAATATGAAAAAGAGCATCTGAAAATGAGGGAACATGTTTTAGGCTGGGTGGAGAGTACCTGTAATCTCAGCACTGAGAGGTGAAGGCAGAAACATTGGAAACTCAGTCATCTTCAGCTGCATGTGGACTCTACAGCCAGTCTGGGCTGCAGGAAGCCCTGACTGTGGACAGACAAACAAAAAGTACAAATCAAAAGTGTTGTGAAGTAAGGCTTCTCATTAAGATGAAAAAAATGCAGATAATAAATAACAAGTGTGGACAAAGATAGGGAGATTTTCAGACCCTCATGCATTTCATTTGGGAATGTAAAACGGTGCAGCCACTTTGGAACAACACTTTAGTGTTAGATATGGAGGGGCCGCAAGGTGGCTCAGCAGGTGAGGGTGTTTGTCTTGTCCCTGTGTGTAACAACCCGACTTCATTTCCCAGGATCCACATTGTGAGGCGAGAACTGACTCCCACATGTTGTCCTGTGACCTCCACGTGCAGAATGTCCCCCACACCCCCACACATCCACACTGCCCCTTAACTCTTCCTAAGTCTACCCTCACCTCTCTGCCATGCCCAACTCCATGTCATTATCTCCTTCTTCTTTTACATTTATTTATTTTTTATTTTTTGAGACAGAGTTTCTCCCTGTAGACCAAGCTGGCCTCAAACTCAGAGATTTGCCTGCCTCTGCCTCCCAAGTGCTGAGATTAAAGGTGCGCACCTCCACCACCTGACTTTTTTCTTTTAATAACTCATTGAGCCAGGTGGTGGTGGTGGTGGTGTGAGTCTTTAATCCCAGCACTGGGGAGGCAGAGGCAGGTGGATCTCTGTGAGTTCAAAGCCGGCCTGGTCTACAAAGAGAGTTCCAGGACAGCTAGGACTGTTACACAGAGAAACCCTGTCTCGATAAACAAACAAACAAACAAACCTTATTGAGTCCAATTTGGACTTTCCATATACTCCTGAGTGTGGGACTATTCACTGAAGCATGGTTGACCTGCCAGGGACTTCACCCTTAAAGGAAACTGACTCCCCCTCTTCCAGAACCCACCAACTCTCACTAGCTTCTCTGTTAAGGGTGGAGGCTCATGAACACCTTCCCTGTCCATGCTAGAATGTTGACTGCCTTGATTTCTTGATTTCGTGCAGGCAGCCACAATTGCTATGAGTTCGTGAGTACAGCAGTCCTGTCGTGTCCAGAAGACACTGTTGTCCTGAGGTTCTCTTCAACTTCTGACTCTTCACATTTTTTATTCCTTCTACCACGATGGTTCCTGAGGTGTGTGTGTGTGTGTGTGTGTGTGTGTGTGTGTGTGTGTGTGTGTGTATAGCTTATAAAATAATGGAATTCTGTATTAAACATCTCAGGGTTAGTTGTTCCTTCTCTGCCCTACCCTCCCATCTCTCTCCTCTTTTTCCATTTTTTTTTTTCCTTCTGGTTTTTCGAGCTGGGGTTTCTCTGTGTAGCCTTGGCCATCCTGGAACTCACTCTGTAAACCAGACTGGCCTTGAATTCACAGAGATTCTCCCTGCCTCTACCTCCTGATTGCTGGGATTAAAGGCATGGGCCACCACTGCCCGCCTCTTTTTCCATTATTATTCAGCAATTTTCCTGAACAAGAATTCTCATAGGTACAACCCAGTGCTCCATCTGCAGTGGCTCAATGGGCCATACACTGCCACTGTTCCTGGTGAAGGGCTCTAGCAGCCCTGAGCAGGGCAAACATGGCACCAACCGGTTTTTGCCTTTTACCCTTCTCCCAAATTCCCTCTACTTTGCTAAACTGTTTGATTACATTCCTAAAGCTAGCCACCAAGTTCCATTCCCTCACTTGTCCACTTCTCTGCCTAAGGCTGACTACTGAGGTCCAGCTATCAAAGAACTGAAGTCCAGCAACCAACATCTCCCTTTTGGCTACTCTGATGAACATGCCCAATCATAATCAAACCATCTTAACACAAGGTTTCCCTTTTCCCCTTTACAAACTGCATTTGCCTATGGGCCACATCTGTCTCCTCTCTATCCAGAGGCAGTCCTTTTGTCCCTCCAGGGCAAATACCCCTTCCCCCACTCCCTTGTTCCCTTCCCCTTCTCCCTCATCCTCTGTTTCCTGTCTTTGTCCCTTATCCCTGCCCTTTGTCCCTCTGGGGCAAATACATCTCCTTTGTGCTGAGAGCTTGGTCTTGAGATGTCTTGTGCTAACACAGTCCTTTCACCTGGGAAACCAGCACTCCCACCCTGGAGTCTGGGCAGAGCCCCTCATGGTTAAAAGCAGCTCAGCTACTTCACTAGCCATGGTCTTCTCTTTCTTGTCTATTCCTTACTGATAGACCTCAGGGGCTGCCACCATCTTCCTGATTTGGAGGCAGTCTCAAGGAACTATTTTCCAAGGCTGTGTTTTCCTAGTGTCTGGTTAACATGGAGGGAAGAGTGGAATGTCTTTGCTCTTAAGGCTGGTGTCTCACAGCTACACATGCAGCTGTTCAGAGCCACCTGTCAGACTTCTTCCTGAGTGGGTTGGAAGTATGAATTGGGGAAAGAACTAGAATGAGCTAGTGTGGCTTACCTCGTTAGCCCTGGAGGAGACAGACTAGAAAAATAGTGGAATAAAGCTAAGGGGGTTTCCACAAAAGACAGGGCACCATGGTGTACACAGTGCATCAAAAATAGTGGGAAAGGGGAATCTTAAAACAAAAACTGGGCGTGGTGGAACACACACACCTTTAATCCCAGCACTTGGGAGACAGGCAGGCAGATCTCTGAGTTCAAGGCCACCGTGGTCTACAGAGCAAGTTCCAGGACAACCTGGGCTACACAGAGAAACTCTTTCACAAAAAAGCTAAACAAAATAACAACAACAAAAACAAACAAACAAAAAACCAAGCAGCATGTGGTGGCACACATCTGTAGTCCCAGCACTTGAGAGGTAGAGGCAGGACTATTAGAAGTTCAAGGCTGGGCTGGGAAGACGGCTCAGTCTGTAAGGTACATGAGAACCTGAGTTCAGATCGCTAGCACCGATGTAAAAGCAGAACCTGGTGGGAGCATCTGCCGTCCCAGCACTGTGGAGGCAAGACAGGAGGACCCCTGGAACTCATGGCTCAGAGGAGTAAAGGAGATTTTCTATCCTGCTACAGACTTCCATACCCAGAAGGCTCTTGATGGAGCAGAGGGAGAGCCCCAGAGCTCCCAAGAAAAGGAGCATTGTTGTAGTAGTGCCAGCCTGCAGAGGTACCAAATAACCAGCAGGGACCACAGCACAATAACCGAGTGTGCATTGTTCTTAGCAGAGTGCTGACAGCCTCCAGCAGGAACCACTCTGCCAGATAGTGCGCGGGAAGAAGCAGTGTGAACAGTGTCTCAGGGCAGCAGCAACTCCTGACTATCTACCGTGGATGTTTGGGGAAGGAAGCGCGCTGCACAGCCCATGGAACGGCTAGAACCATTGAGGGAGAAAAGAGTAAAGGTCCCTATTGTACAATGTCATTTCAAATCACAAAAAGGTTAGTCCGGTGGAATTGCTGACATCACAGAGAATGTAGTAACTCAATCTTTAAATTAACCACTTCTTGGCCTCTTTCTAAAAATTGATTAATTAATTAGGAGGCACCCACATGCCATGGTACCCATGTGTAGGTCAGAGGATGACTTCAGAAATCAACTCTTCCCTTCTACTATGTTTTAAGGCAGAGTTTTTCTTATCTCTGCCACCGTGCTGTGTACTCCAGGAAGCTACCAGCTACTTCCCTGGTCTCCACCTCTCATTTCACTATAAGAATTTTTTTTTTTTTTTTTGGACAGGATTTCTCTGTGTAGCCTTGGCTGTCCTGGAACTCACTCTGTAGACCAGGCTGGCCTCAAACTCACAGAGATCCTCCTGCCTCTGCCTCCCAAGTGTTGGGATTAAAGGCATGCGCCACCGCCGCCCAGTGTCATTTCACTGTAGGAGTGCTGGAGCTACAGATGCGTGCCACTGCACCCCGCTGTTCCTTGGGTCCCGGTGCACTGAACTCCCGTCATTAGGCTTGCACAGAAAGCGTTTTTACCTGCTGAGCCAGCTTGCTGGGCTCTGATGGCTTATCTTATTATGTCAACTTGAGCACACTGGGAATTCCCAGACAGCCAGTGAAACGTTGTTTCAAAATGTGTGCCTAAAAGGGTGTTTCCAGATGAGAGCTGCTTTATTTCCTTCCACCAGTAAACCCTGGAGGTCGAAATCAGGTCGTCAGGCTTGGTAGCAGACACCTTTACTCACTGATCAGCTATCTTGCTGATCCAGGTGTTTCCGAATGGATTAGCATTTAAGTGAACTGACGGAGAAAGATTTGCCTTGTCATGGTGTGTGGACTTCTTGTGATCAGTTAAGATAGCCGAAAGGCAGAGGAAGGTGTATTTGCCCAGTCTGCTTGAGCAGTACTATCCTTTCCACCTGCCCTCAGACACCGGCGTTCCTGGTTCCCAGACTTCCATGCGTGACCTGGAACTACACCTCCTGTTCCCCCAGGCATCTAGTTTGCAGATAATAGGTGGTGCGTGACCTCCATAAACTCATGAGCCAATCATTCATAAATCTGTATGCATATTTCCCACCTGGTTCTGTCTCCCCCCACCATGTATATACAGATATGTGAGTGCTACCATGTAGCGTATGGGCATGTGTATGTAAATACACACATGCTCGGAGGCCAGAGAGGACATTGGGTGTCCTTCTCTCTCATTCTCCACCTTATTACCTTGAATAGCAGGTTCTCTCATTGAGCCTAGAATTAGGTTGGTGGCCAGCAAGCCCCAGCAATCCTCCTGTCTCAGCCTCACACAGTACCGGAGTTAAAGGCATTGTGTAGCCCCACCCAGCTTTTTCAGTGCTGAGATCCCTGCTCAGGTCCTCATGCTTCCTCTTATTCATTAAGCCACATCTCTTCAAGCTTCATCCCCCTTGAAACAGGGCTTCATGTAACCCAGCTTTGTGTGTGTGTGTGTGTGGGGGGGGGGTTGTCTGTATCCTGAAGCACCGCCCCTAGCAGACAGCAGGTAACTGCTAGGTACCTGCCCACCCAACCCCAACCCCCCCCCCCCCCCCCCCCGCCGGGGTGTGTGGTGGAGATGGGGACCCCTTAAGACCTGGGATGAGTATATGCTCACTGTCTCTTAGCTACCTTGTGGTCTTTAATGCTGGTGCTGCGGAGTTCTCCAGAGAACTGTGTTGGACCACACCCCACCCTTCCTGAATTCCATGACCAACTAACTCCTTTATGCTTGTTGTGAGTTAACCCTGAATAAATTCTTTTGATTATCCGATAGACTTCTTGAAATTTCCCCATTACAGCCTAGCCTCAAATTCAATATGTAATAGAGGATGGAACTCCTGATCTTCCTGTCTCTGTATCCTAAATGCTAGGATTACAGGCATGCACCACCGTGTCCAGCTTGGTTCTTTTCCCCGGAGAACCCTGATTCATACAGTCACCATGCCTGTCTACAGTTGGAGGGTGCTTTCTTTTTCTTTTTCGTTTTTCTTTTCTTTTCTTTTTCTTTCTTTCTTTCTTTCTTTCTTTCTTTCTTTTTTTTTTTTTTTTTTTTTGTTTCAAGACAGGGTTTCTCTGTCTAACAGCCTTAGCTGTCCTGGAACTCAACTTGTAGACCAGGCTAGCCTCGAACTCACAGAGATCTGCCTGCCTTTGCTTCCCAAGTGCTGGGATTAAAAGCGTGCACCACCACTGCCTGGTGGAGGGTGCTTCTTATATCATTGGTTTTTGTTGTTTTAGATACAGGGTTTCTCTGTGTAGCCCTGGAACTCACTCTGTAGACCAGGCTGGCCTCAAACTCAGAGATCCACCTGCCTCTGCCTCCCAAGTGCTGGAATTAAAGGCATTTGCCACCACCGCCTGGCACATCATGGGTCTTAGACTAGTAAACACCAACTGTTAATTCCTTAAGGAACTTTGGTACTACAGTGCCAACTTGTGAGCAGGGCATTGAGTTCCCTTGTCAGGGAGTTTTGACAGTCACTACTTGCAGAAGAGTTCCTACTGCTGTTTAAAATAAATAAATGGAAGTAAATAAATGAATGAATGAATAAGCTTTCTTTGTGCTTTGCCTTGTTCTAGGGGTTCAATGGAAACAGATTACTCAACTCACTCCCTGGTTAATGGGTTGTTCAGAGTCCCTTATGCCACCCAAGAGAAGTCAGAAAAAGGTCAATGAGACAGCTTATCAGGAAAAGGTGCTTGCCACCAAGCCTGAGGACCTAAATTCAATCCCTTCTACTCATGTAGTGGCAGGAGGAAACTGACTCCTAAAAGTTGTCCTCTGACCTCCACATACATGCACATTCATACATACATACACACACACACACACACACACACACACACACACACACACATACACTCACACATAAAAGCACGTAAATAAATGCCATTTTAAAGACTTTTTTAAAGGAAAGTCAGAAACAGATGGTGGCTGGAGAGGCAAAAGGCCCAGTTTCTCCATGACCTTTTCCCACAGAGATCCTGCAAAGGTGGTTACCAGGGTCTCTCGGGGAACCTGCAGCAGTAAGTCTCAAGTGGTCTGGTGGTTGCCCTAAGCAACACTCTGTCTTCTGTGAAAGCAAGAGACAGCTACTCTCTTTGTATCTTGGATGTATTGAGGAGGAAGGGATTGGGTAGGGAGAAGACTGACCCGTCCATCCTAGGTCTGAATTCATTTTAAAGATGACTAGATGAACTGGAAGGCAAGTGTCCTTATAGTTTTCATTAGGTGGAGGACTGGACTCATATGAGAGAGACATCACTAGCAATCTAGCTACAAAGCAAATAAATCAATACAATTAATAAAGATGAAAGTTTCCTGGTGGCAGGCATGGCGGTTCAAGGCTGTGATCCCATCCTCAAGAGGAAAGATGCTTGCCATGAATTCAGGATCAGCTTGGCCTACAGTAGTGAGTTTCAGGCCAGTCTGGGCTAGAGAGCAAGACCTTGTCGAAAACACACAAAGAAAAATCCAAAACTAAAGCTTTCCAGATTTGTAAGTTTGCTGTTTGAATGTCAACAAAGAGAACCAGCCACGGAGCTCAGGGGTTCTTAGTCTCCAGTGTCTGTAACAAGCGCCTGGGGGATTTACCCCAGCAATTTTCTTTTACTTCTTCAGTACTAAGATTGAACATGCTAGCAGGCCAGGGCTTTGCCACTGAGCTACAACCCAGGCCTTCTTATTTTAAGACAGGATCCTAAGTTAAGTCGGCCTGGGCAACTTGAACTTGCGTTCCTTGTGCATCGGCCTCCAAAGTAGCTGGGATCAGAGGGGCGTGTCACACCTAGTTTAGTAATTCTAATCCTATAACTGAATAAAAGCCAACAAACAAACCCCCAAAACTGAGTATAGACAAAACAAAAAAGCCAGCCTTACTCCCCATTCTTCCTTCCTCTGTCAAGATGCAGCAAGCAACTTATTAGCTCCAGCTTTGGAGCCTCCACCTGACTCGCTAAAATGATTGCATCAAAACTAGGAATTTCACACACCTTTAATCCCAGCACTCGGGAGGCAGAGGCAGGCGGACCTTTGTGATTTCGAGGCCAGCCTGGAAAGGCGCAAAGCTACATAGAGAAACCCTGTCCATCAACACTCACCTGGTCTGAAATTACGACAGTGGTTCTCAACCCAGGGGTCATGACCCCTCTGAGGGTTGCATATTGGATATTTACATTACAGTAGCAAACTTACAGTTATGAAATAGCAACGAAAAAATTTATGGCTGGGCTCACCACATGAGGAACTCTATTAAAGGTTCCCAGCATTAGGAAGGTTGAGAACCACTAGATTAGGGGGATGTTTTGAATTAGCAAGAAGGGCCAGCCAGCTGCTGGCAGGGTTATACTAGCATGCTCTTCCTGTTGCTGTGGACTAGCTACGCGCTGGGCTAGAGACCCTAGACATGGTGAAGTGGAGAAAATCAGAGCCTCAACTTGTCTTCAGGGACCCATCCCCAGAACCCACATGAAATCAAAGGGGGAGGTGGAGAATCCAGACCCTGCCATGTTGTCTTGTGATTCCTACCAGTGTACCAAGGCATGGGTACACACACACACACACACACACACACACACACACACACACACACACACACGCGCACACGCACAGAGACAGAGAGTAATGATAAATACAGATTTTAAAAATATTCCATTGTCTGAGCCCCATCTTTAACCCTATCATCAAGACTCGAACACTTTCTTCTTTGGCTTCCTTAAAAGCACAGGAAATCATACACAAGCTCCTAGAGGATTTGTTTTAGGTGGTTGGTTGGTTGGGTGGGTGGTTGGTTGGTTGGTTGGGTAGTTGGTTGTCTGGGTGGTTGGTTGGTTGGTTGGTTGGGTGAGTCAGTGGTTGGTTGGTTGATTGGATGGTTGGTTGGTTGGGTAGTTGGTTGGTTGGTTAGCTGGGTAGGTGGGTGGGTGGTTGGTTGGATGGTTGGTTGGGTGGGTGGGTGGGTGGGTGGGTGGGTGGTTGGTTGGTTGGTTGGTTGGTTGGTTAGACAGCCTTTTGCTATGGAACTCAGACTCACTTTGTCACCTATCCTGTTACAGGGATTATGGGCATATGTCACTTCACCTGGCTGTTGTTCCATTTCTTTTAATAGACTTTGTTTAATTTTTATTTTAAACTTAGGCTTATAGAAAAACAACATAAAATACAACATTCCTATGTATCCCTGGCCCTCACTTCACCACCATAATTTCATTATTAAAATCTTCCTACTATTAATGCTGTACATTTATTACAATTGTTGAGACAATACTGACATTTCATGTTTATGATAACTGTCACATTTTTGTGTCCCACTATTTTTCCCAGGCTGGCCTCTATTCCTAGAATCAAGCAATGCTCCTGTCTCAGCCTCCTAAGTAGCTGAGCCTACAGGCATCTAATTGAACCCATTTTTTCTTTTTTTTTTCTTTTATTTATTTATTTTTCTATTATCAGCTTGATACAGTATAAATTCTTATCCTAATAGTGAAATGTTTCATTGAGGCTTGCCCAGTAATTGAGTAAACCCAAAACTTATTATAAGCCACAGTCAACCTAGGATCCCCCCTGCTATGTAGCCTCCCTAGTTCTGTGGGTTGCAGTCAGATTGTTCTTTGCTTTATATCTAGAATCCACTTATGAGTGAGTACATACCATATTTGTCCTTCTGGGTTTGGGTTACTTCACTCAGGATGATATTTTCTAGTTCCATCTATTTACCTGCAAATTTCATGCCGTCATTGTTTTTCTCTGCTGAGTAGTACTCCATTGTGTATATGTTCCACATTTTCTTAATCCATTCTTCAGTTGATGGGCATTTGGTTGTTTCCAGGTTCTGGCTATTACAAATAGTGCTGCTATGAACATAGTTGAGCATGTATCTTGTATCATGTATCATGTGCTATGATTGAGCATTCCTTGGGTATATGCCCAATAGTGGTATGGCTGGGTCTTGAGGTAGATCAATTCCCAATTTTCTGAGAAACCGCCATACTGATTTCCACAGTGGTTGTACAAGCTTGCATTCCCACCAACAGTGGAGGAGTGTTCCCTTTGCTCCACATCCTCTCCAACATTGACTGTCATTAGTGATTTTTATCATAGCCATTCTGACAGGTGTAAGGTGGTATCTCAGAGTTGTTTTGATTTGCATTTCTCTGATGACTAAGGATGTTGAGCATTTCTTTAAATGTCTTTCAGCCATTTGTGATTCTTCTTTTGAGAATTCTCTGTTTAGCTCTTTAGCTCATTTAGTTCAGTATTTTTGATGTCTAGTTTCTTGAGTTCTTTATATATTTTGGAGATCAGTCCTCTGTCTGATGTGGAGTTGGTGAAAGTCTTTTCCCATTCTGTAGGCTGTCTTTTTGTCTTATTGACCATGTCTTTTGCCCTACAAAAGCTTCTCAGTTTCAAGAGGTCCCATTTATTAATTGTTGTGCTCAGTGTCTGTGCTGCTGGTGTTATATTTAGGAAGTGATCTCCTGTGCCAATGCGTTGAACCCATCTTGATACTTAACTAGTAGTAGTTTTATAAGGTTTTTTTTTTTTTTGAGTTTTTTTTTTTTTAAAGATTTATTTCTTTATTATATATACACAGTGTTCTGTCTGCAGGCCAGAAGAGGGCACCAGATCACATTACAGATGCTTGTGAGCCACCATGTGGTTGCTGGGAATTGAACTCAGGACCTCTGGAAGAGTAGCCAGGGCTCTTAACCTCTGAGCCATCTCTCCAGCCCCCCCCCTTTTTTTTTTTGAGTTTTGTTTGTTTGATTTGCAAAATATTCACACAGCACTTTATTTAAAATTTTATCTAGGGGCTGGAGAGATGGCTCAGAGCTTAAGAACACTGGCTGTTCTTCCAGAGGTCCTGAGTTCAATTCCCAGCACCCATATGGTGGCTCACAACCATCTGTAATGAGATCTGGCTCCCTCTTCTAGCCTGCAGGGATACATGCAAACAGAACACTGTATACATAATAAATAAATAAATCTTTAAAACAAATTTTATCTAAAAATGTAAAAAGGGTTAAAAGTGTGTTATTCAGCCAGGCGGTGGTGGTGCACGCCTTTAATCCCAGCACTCGGGAGGCAGAGCCAGGCGGATCTTTGTGAGTTCAAGGCCAGCCTGGTCTACAGAGCGAGATCCAGGAAAGGCGCAAAGCTACACAGAGAAACCCTGTCTCGAGAAAAAAAAAGTGTTATTCTCAGCTTTGGATGCTCCCCCCGACCCCACTCCCAGTGCTGAGGACTGAACCCAGGGATTCATGAAACTTTTAATCCAGGCAGGTGGAGAGATGAGGTCAGAAGAGAAGGACTGAGTTCTTCCCCCACTGTGGAAAAGGGAAGCCTCAGGTAGGATGTAAGACCACAACACCAGCACCCAAAAAGAATGCCCACCATGCCCCCATCCATCAGCAGTCCAAGTCCTCTTCCCAAACTCTCATCTTTAGGAAGAAAAATATTTGCAGGTCTTGAACGTTGTCCAGGAACTTTCAGTACGTGTGTCTATATGGCAGACAGCTATCCAGGAGAGCTAAGCCTGTCCCCATGCTTTTTGACAAGCAGATGGGACACAACTTCCTACTCTTCATTCTTCTCTTCCTCATTCTCCTTTTCTTTAGAAAGATCATGCTTAGAATAACAACCTGATGCTGGCCAGTGATGTGCACAGGACCAGAACTGGGCTTCAGGTGGCTGGAGCCAGAGTTCATCCAGCCTGAGCATGGATTGGCAAGACAACTTGAGGCCATGGGAACTGCTATTTTCTGGTTGTCATGATTCTGGGCTATAACTTATTTTTGTTTTGTTTTTGAGACAGGGTTTCTCTGTGTAGCTCTAGCTGTTTTGGAACTCACTGTGTAGGCCAGGCTGGCCTCAAACTCAAGGGATCTGCCTGCCTCTACCTCCCAAGTGCTGGGATTCAAGGTATGTGCCACCACTGCCTGGTTTGTTTTGAATATCCTATAGGTCTTGAAAATTTATAATGTCATGGCCAGGCAGTGGTGTCACACGCCTTTAATCCCAGCCCTCGGGAGGCAGAGGCAGACAGATCTCTGTGAATTCAAGGCCAGCCTGGGCTACAGAGTGAGTTCCAGGAAAGGCACAAAGCAACACAGAGAAACCCTGTCTTGAAAAACCAAGGAAAAAAAAAAAAAGAAAGAAAATGTATAATGTCAACGTCATTTTTCTGTTATTACAGTATCATATGAGATAATTTCCATGTCCTAAAAATTCCCTGTACTTAGCCAGGTGTAGTAGTGCATACCTGTAGCCTGGAACTTGGGAAGCAGAGGCAGGAGGATCAAAGATCTAGGTTGTTTTTGACTACATAGTTAGTTCAAGACCAGCCTGGTCTATAGGACACTCTGTCTCAAAAAAAAAAGAAAAGAGAAAAAAGAAAAGAAAAAAGAAAAAAGAAAGAAATCACCATGCTCCATTCATTCATCTTATTAAAAGGGCCTCACAATTCTGATTTCCTTTGTGTTTGTGTGTACATGTCCGTATGAGTGTGTATGTGTGTGCCTGTGGAGGCCTCAATTGCTCTTTTTGAGACAGGATTGTTCATTGCTGGAGCTCACCTATTTGGCCCCTGAGGTCCTCCTGCTTCTGTTTCCTCAGTACTGGGACTGCAGGCCTGTGCTTCTGGGCCAAGCTCAGGCTCTCCCGCTCTGATGGTGAGCATTTCACCAACTTAGTCGTCTCCCCAACCTGATTCTTGGCTCTTGACAGCTGCGCTGGCTGTCCTGGAACCCGATTTGTAGACCAGGCTGGCCTCGAACTCACAGATCTGCCTTCCTCTGCCTCCCGAGTGTTGTGATTAAATGTGTATGCCACCACACTCTGGCTTAAGTAGAAGTTTATTTAACAAATCAATATACATTTATTTGTATAATTCAGCTATTATTTGGCTTAAAAGGGCTTATTGGGAAATGTTATCATTTTTACTTTTTTTTTTTTTCCTGGTTTTGCAAGACAGGGTTTCTCTGTGTAGCTTTGTGCCTTTCTGGAACTTACTCTGTAGACCAGGCTGGCCTCGAACTCACAGAGATCCACCTGGCTCTGCCTCCCGAGTGCTGGGATTAAAAACGTGCGCCACCACTACCTGGCCCATTTTTACTATTTTCTACAGAGAAAATATTTTCCAGTTTCAAATAACTCTGGACTTTTGAATTATAACCTGTTTTTATGTTCAAACTACCTATGTATTATTTCTCCTGCAGTTAGTTGTACATAGAATGGTTTTACATTCAAAAAAAGGACAAATACTATAGAATTGTATTACATAAAATATGTAGAATATACAAATTCATAGAAACAGAAAGATTAGACGTTATCTCAAACTGGAGAAGAAAAGAATATAGAACAATGGTTTCCTAAGTACAGAGTTTCTGTTTTGTGTGATGGAAAAGCCCCGCAAATGGACAGTAGTATCAGGACATAATATCATGAATGTAATAAATCAATACAATTAATATAATTAATGAATATCATAAATATAGTTATTGAATAAATACTGCAAATGTAATCAATGAATACCACAAATGTAATTAATATCACGAGTATGATTAATGAATATCATGAGTGTAATTAATACCTTGAATGTAATTCATGCCACTGAATTGTGAACTTAAAAATGGTTACAATTGCAAATATTATGTTCATTTAAAAAACTAAGGTGGAGCCGGGCGGTGGTGGCGCACGCCTTTAATCCCAGCACTCGGGAGGCAGAGCCAGGCGGATCTCTGTGAGTTCGAGGCCAGCCTGGGCTACCAAGTGAGTCCCAGGAAAGGTGCAAAGCTACACAGAGAAACCCTGTCTCGAAAAACCAAAAAAAAATAAAAAAAATAAAAAATAAAAAACTAAGGTGGAATGTAATCACCATACATTATATGTGTATAAAACTGAAGACAGCAATGTTCTAAAATAGAAAGTGGTGATGGTGTCATGGGCCTATGAGGATGCTGGACTAAAGTCTATCAAATTGTGCAAACAGGCAAATTGTATACTATGTGAATTATTTGTCAATAAAGATTTTATAAAACGTAAAACAACAACAACAACAACAACAACAACAACAATAAATCAATACATACATCCCAAAGAGAGGTGGAAACGGATTGTCCCAAGGCAGGAGAGTAGCAGCACAGTAGCTTCCATGTTTGGGATTTTAAAGGAGTTTTTATGAATATTTATAAGGTAGGTATCTTATTCATGGCTTGTGTAAGATGAACCTTTTCCCTCCCTAAACAGGGTAGATGGGATCTGTCTTGTATAGTATTTCTTCCCTTGATCCTCTAGAAAAACTCACTAGAGGAGAATGCAGACCTTTGTTAGTACATGTCTGTGGTTATGGGAGAGTGCCCTGTCAGTGCCTTAGTTTCTGATAGAGTGGTAACAACCTATCTGCAACTTCAAGAACACTTTAGCCACAAAGGGGTGGGCGTCTGGCCAGCAGCCTCCAAGATGCAGCAGTAGTTTTCCCAATTACCTCAGATCTGTCTCCTTTTTGAGATGCTCTAAGGTCCTGGAGTGAGCTCATGGTTGTCAATCAGTTAAGAAGATTGAGGCTTTCTCGGGGAAGCTGGGACCAGAGATTCACAGTATACAGGCGGGCTGTCCAAACAGCAAGCAGGACTAGGCTGTCTGAAGGACGGCCTCCCAGCCCCACCACTCCTGTCTCTCTTCTATTCAAAGTCTCCCCGTTCTCCCCAACCTAAACACTAGTTTTATTTTTCCTTGTTAATAGCTTTACTCCTGCAGTATAGTTAGAATCATACAGCACACAACTTTTTTAGACTGGCTTCTTTCCACTGAATAGCCATTAAGTTTTCTCTCTCTGCCTTTATCAGATTTTTTTTTTTAGAACAGTCTCATGTGTGGTCCTGGCTGGGCTGTTACTATGTACTCCAGGCTGGCCTGGAACTTAAATAGATCTGCCTGCCTCTGCCTTCCAAGTGCTGGGGTTAAAGCTGAGTGCCACCATGTCCAGTTCACCACCATGTCCAGTCCACCACCATGTCTTTTTGTGCTTAATACAGCACATTTCCCTTTAGCACTCAATATTCTACTGTATAGATGTACCACAGTTTGTCCATTCTCTTATGGAATAACATTTTGGGGGGCTAAAGAGATGGCTTGGCAGGTAAGAGCTTATGCTAAGCAAACAGGAGGACTGACCTGAGGGTTTTTTGTTGTTGTTATTGCTTTGGTTTGTTTTTTGTTTTGGTTTTCGTTTTTGGAGACAGGGTTTCTCTGTGTAGTCTCAGCTGTCGTGGAACTTGCTTTGTATGCCAGGCTGGCCTTGAACTCACAGAGATCTACCTGCTCTGCCTCCCGAGTGCTGGCATCAAAGGTGTGTGCTGCCACTGCTCTGTTGAGACCTGAGTTTTTATCCCAGCACACCTATAGAAAGCCAGAAGGGAGCACATGTGCCTGCAAAACCAGTGCTATGGTAGAGCAGAGACAAGAGGATCTCTGGCACCTGCTGGTCTAGACTAGCTCCAGAGTCAGTAAGAGACCCTGTCTCAAAAGGAGTAAGGTGGAGAGCGATAGATCAGGACACCAGCATCCTCTTCTGGCCTCCATACCTGTCTGCATATCTGCTCACATATGCATATGTATATACTACACATACACACACACACACACACACACACACACACATACATACACACTCACACCACACCCATCCACACCATCACCCACACCCACACACCCACGCCCACACCCAATGAATATATTTTCAAAAAAGAACATCTTGATTACTTCCTAGTTTTGGCAGTTATGAATAAAGCTGTTATAAACATCCATGTGCATGTTTTTGTGTGTACATAAATTTAAAACTCATTTGCATAATTACAGAGGCAAGTGACTGTGTTTCACACAGTGACACTTCATTTTGTTTCTTGAAAAGTGACTAAATTGGTTTGCATTTTCACCAGTGAAGAATGGGAGTTCCGGCTATTCCACATCCTTCCCAGTCTTTCCAGTTTGGGGTTTTGACCAAATAATAATTGTGCAGTGATATCTCATTGTTGTGTCTGTTCGTTCATTGATTTATTTATTTTAGTACTGAGAATTGAATCTAGGACCTAGTACATGCTGGGCAAGTGCTCCATCACTGAGTTATATCCCCATGATTTTCCTCTTTCCTTCCTCCCTCTTGTTAGTCTTTCTTTTTTTGGATGCAGGGTCTCATAGAGTCCAGGCTCCTATCAAACTTGTTATATTGGAAGATGACCTTGAAGTCCTGCTCTTCCTGCCCATCTCCCGAGTGTGGGGATTATAGGCATGTGTCATCATGCCTACTTATATGGTGTTAGGGTTTGAACTCCGGGCTTTACCTGTGCTAGGCAAGCGCTCTACCAGCCGAGCCACATCCCAGCCCTTGACCTTTTGATGTTCCTGCCTCTGCCTCCAGAGTAGCTGGGTTTGACTGTTTATGCATTTACTTATTTTACATGAGTGCTGGAAATTGAACTCAGGTCATCTGGAAAAGCAATACATGCTCTTAACTGCTGAGCCATCTTCCCAGCCCCTGTGAATGGGTATTCTTGCTTGGAACTACCATTCACAGATCTCAGTTCTATCCGCACACACTGGAACTTCTATTTCCATAGATAGGAAGCTTCACTTGGGCCAGCCCTGGATTCTGCCTGATTTTTTTTTTTAAAGATTTATTTATTTATTATGTATAGTGTTCTGTCTGCATATATACCTGCAGGCCAGAAGAGGGCACCAGATCTCATTATAGATGGTTGTGAGCCATTATGTGGTTGCTGGGAATTGAACTCAGGACCTCTTAACCTCTGAGCCATCTCTCCAGCCCTGGATTCATCCAGAATTTGAAACCTAGCCCTTCATATTTATGTGCCTCCTGATTTCCCTTCATGATCATGTGCCACCTGCTCCTCTCCCTGTATCAGAGGTTCTTCACTGTCCCCTACATAACCATACAGTAATACCACCCATAGAGGTGAAGGAATTTCATATCACCTAGACAGAGGCCAAAGGATTCCTGCAGGTTCAAGGCCAAATTGTTCTACATACAGGTTGTGAGACAGCTTTGGTTATGTAGTAAGACTCTGTGTCAAGAAACAAACACCAGATGACCAAAAGAATATTTATTTATTTATTTATTTATTTATTTATTTATTTATTTATTTATTATATAGGGAGCAGGACATGGCACAAAGTAAATAATAATTGTCACCTTTTATTGTTACAAGATAGACATTTTATGTTTGTTTTTTTTTTTTTTTTAAGGGAGAAGCAGTATCTCTGTAACTAAGGATGGCCAGGAAAGCACTTTGCAGTCCAGGCTGGCCTTGAACTGAGATTAGCATTCCTGCTTTAGCCTCCCCAGTGTTGGAATGACAGGTATGAGACACCACAGCCACTTTCTCAAATAGATTCTTAGCGCTAGACTTGTTTGAAGGGTAGGTACATTAGAAAAAAAAATATATATATATATATATTTTGGTTTTTCGAGACAGGGTTTCTCTGTGTAGCTTTGTGCCTTTCCTAGAACTCACTTGGTAGCCCAGGCTGGCCTCGAACTCACAGAGATCCGCCTGGCTCTGCCTCCCGAGTGCTGGGATTAAAGGCATGCGCCACCACCGCCCGGCTAGAAAATATATTTTAAAACAAAGAATCTTGCTATATTATCCAGACTTGTCTTAAACTAATGGGCTAAAGTGACCCTTTGGGGGCTGGAGAGGTGGCTCAGTGGTTAAGAGCACTGGTTGGTCTTCCAGAGGAACCATGTTCTGTTCCCAGTCAGAGTTCATATGGCAGGCGGTGCACAACTGTGCTTCCAGTCCTAGGGGATCTGATGCTCTCTTCTGGCCTCTACAGGCAGTGCATGCACATTGTGTACAGACAACAGGCAGAACACCCACACACATAAAAAGAAAAGTTTAAAAAAAAAATCAGTCAGGCAGTGGTGGCACACACCTTTAGTCCCAGCACTCAAGAGGCAGAGGCAGGCGGATCTCTGTGAGTTTCAGGACAGCTGGGACTGTTACACAGAGAAAACTTGTCTTGGAAAAAAAAGTAAATAAATAAAAATAATAATAAAAATCAATAAATAAGGTGACCTTTATACCTTGGTCTCCCCAGTGGCTGTGACTACAGGCATATAACCACCAGACCACCAGACCTAGGCTTCATTGAAATTATATTGAAGGTTGCTGGGCAACAGAAGCAAAGCACAAAGCCCAGATGCCTAATACCTGAGGATTCTGGCCTGTCATTGGACTCGTTACTCCTCAAGCACACTGCTGCACTCATTACACACCTGGAATGATGACTTAAAATTCTACTTTAGCCTAGCAAGCACAAGGCCCTGGGTTCGGTCCTCAGCTCTGAAAAAGAAAAAAGAAAAAGAAAAAGAAAAAAATTCTACTTTATTGGAAAAGTATATGCTATGAGCTTTTTTTATTATATTGGAATTTTCTTTGCAAAATATTTATTTTATTATTATTATTGTTATTATTATTATTATTTTAGTTTTTTGAGACAGGGCTCTCTGTGTAATAGCTCTGTCCATCCTGGAACACTCTCTGTAGACCAGCTGGCCTCAAACTTGAGATCTGCCTGCCTCTGCCTTCCTAGTGCTGTAATCAAAGGCGTGAGCCACCACTGCCTGGCATTTTAAAATTGTTAAATCATGTGTGTCTATGTATGTGAATGCAGTTGCACATGGAGGCCAGAAGAGGGCATTGGATCCCCTGGAGTTGGGGTTACAGGGAGTTGTAAACTGTGGAATATGGGTGCTGGGAACCCAACTTGGGTCTTCTGCAAGAGTAGTAGATACTCTTAACCACTGAGCCATCTTTCTAGCCCCAGGATTTTCAAATGTCTCCCTACCAAAATAAAATAATAATAATAATAATAATAATAATAATAATAATAATAATAATGATGATGATGATGAGCTTTAAGGGTTTGAAGAACATTTTCTTAGGGCTGGGAATATAGCTCAGTTGGTAGTTTTTGTCTAAGATACATAAAGCCGTGGACTTGATTCTAATCACTGTGTGAGATCAAGCAGGGTGGCACTCAAGAAGTGAGTGAGCAAAAAGGTCGTAAGTTCATAGCTACATAGTGAATCAGAGGCTGTTCTGGGCTACGCTCCCTGTCTAAGAAAGAGCAAACAAGCAACCTAGCTTTCTCATGAATGCAAGATCACGTCAAAATGAGGGGGGGGATTCAAGATCTTAGGGTTTCTCATGAATGCAAGATCACATCCAAATGTGTGTGTGTGGGGGGGGATTCAGGATCTTGGTGTTTCTCATGAATGCAAGATCACGTCCAAATATGTGTGTGTGTGTGGGGGGGAATTCAGGATCTTAGGGTTTCTCATGAATGCAAGATCACATCCAAATGTGTGTGTGTGTGTGTAGGGGAGGAATTCAGGATCTTAGGGTTTCTCTTGTGATAAAACACTGGGACTAAAAGGAAAAGAAAGGATTTACTTCCCCCTTCGAATTCCCAGATAACAGCCTGTCACGGAGGGAAGTCGGGGCAGGCACTGGAGGCAGGAACTGAAGCAGAAGGCATATAGAATGCTGCTTACTGACTTGCTTTGCCTGCTTCCTTACAATTCTGGACCACCTGCTCAGGAGTGGCACCACTCACAGTGAGCTGAGCCTCTCCCCATCAATTTAATCAAGAAAATATCCCCCCACACAGACTGCCTAAATGCCAATCTGATGGAGGCATTTTTTTTTTTTTTTAATTGAAGTTCTTGCCAAATGATCCTGGCTTGTGTCAAGTTGACAGAAACAACCAGGACATAGGGCTTTATCACTGGAGACTAATTCAAGCTGTTTCTCTTATCAATGTATTTCTAGACTGTTTAAGCAATCATTTGAGTTCCCAGACACTAATTCTTTTGAACAAAACACTTTAAACAGCACTTACTGAGCTCTTGCTAGTGTACTGTATGTGACTGGAATATCTATCTACAGGAGAGTTATGAGGTAAATTAGCAATGGCAAAATCATTCGGTATCATGAAAAAAAAAAAACAACACGAGTAGCACAAACCACTGGTGATTTGAAAATTTAGTATCTTGATAGTTTAGGCTCACGGGTTTCAACAGCAATCTCAGAGGTTTTTCCTAGCACAACCTGAAACTGTCGATCAATTTCAGTCTTGGAATGCTCTGCTATTCACCATCATAGGTTTGAAAGACTCCTACCCATCATTAAAGAGCCAGCCCTGGCGCTGCTCCAACCAAGTTTCCCTGCTAAAGATGACGCAATCTCTTGCCCCTCCTCTTGGCGCTGACCGGTCCCGCACTTATCCAGCTGTTAGCCTCTTATCTCAATATTGACTCTGTACGTACTCCTCTAAACTGGATGGATCCTTAAGGTAAAGACTTGGGGGCTCTGTCATCCTAAGGGAGATCACCTTAGAGGCGGTGACCCACAATTTCAAATTTCAACACAGAAATAGAAATTCTGTTCGTAAATGTAAGGGACTGATTCTTTTCACTTCGGGCCTGTTTCTCCCCATTTTCTGCAATCTGGTCTGTCCCGTGGGTGGAGGAAACCAGATTGGATGGCTGAGAAGGGAATGGCGTCAGCGTGAGGTAATGCTACCCAGTCCCTAAGGCCATCTCGGGATGATTTCCATCATCTTATCACGACAGGAAGCCAGTTACAGGAAAGACAGAGCCTCCAGTCGCGCTCAAGTCGGGGGGGAAAAAAAGAGAACAAAGTCGGTAAATCGGCACGGATGGTCGGTCGGGCACCTGCGCGCGAAGCGGAGAGCGCCGACTGAGAGGGAAAGTGAGCCGCGTCAGCTCGGCCGCTGTCCCCGTAGTACGGGGCGGGACTTCCGGAAGCCATTTGCCTGAGTGGCAGGGGGACCGGAAGTGGAGGCGCTGCTGCTTGGTGCTGGGGCCCGAGGAGGGGACGCGCGCCGGAACGGGGCCGCCGGGACCAAGGGAGCGACAGACGCGCAACCCGCCGACGCCGCAGCCGCTGGGGGCCCGTACGGACCCTCTGCCTCTGTGAGTGCCTCGTGGGGACCGCGGAGCTGGGGCTTCGGCGTCGCGGGTGGGACGCGCGAGCGAGATGGTATTGTGAGGCCCGGCTCCCCTCCCCCACCCGCCCCTCCCCCGCCGCGCCCCGCGCCGTCGCCCCGCAGGCCCTCGGGGGGCCCGGCGCGGTCTCCCCTGCCCTCCGGCGCCCGGGTCCCGCCCTGGCTGGCGGGTGAGTGGCCCGCGGGTCCCCTGGGCCGGCCTCCTGCCTCCTGCCTCGGCTGTTGCCTCTTCCCTCCATCTCCGGGGTGGGCCCTCTAGGCCCAAGCCTGTGACTCGGGTGTGCTTTTTTTTTTTTTTTTTTTTTTTTTTTAAACGGATCACGCTCTTTTTCCCTTTTCGTCGGAAACTGTCTCCCCCATTAGAAACTTCTCTGTTGCCTCGCTAAAACATCCCAAAGACCCGTGTCAGGACTCTGAAAGGATTGTTAGAAGGCTATCCTTAAGAGTCACCCCATTCCCTTCCAAGAGCCGAGAGGCCGGTGATTTGCCTGATGGCCTACCAGCTAAGCAAATCTGGTCAGTGGAGAGGTTTCTTGGTGGTGTCGCCACCCCACCCCCGGGGTCCGTGTCCGTTTAGCGGGTCAGAGCCGCAGGTCTACAGGTTTGATGGACTCGAGGCAGAGTGACTCATTATTCTGCTTTCCATAGCTCCCAGGCCGATGTTGCCTTTCACCGTTTGTATACGGACTTGAGGAAAACCCAAAGCTTTAAAGCTTTGGCGTCTTTGACGAGCGTGGCTATGGACAAAGAAAAGAGCACCTGGACGCTAGCAGCCGGTCCTAGAGCGGCATTTTCTACAGCTTTAAGTTGGGTGGAGAGAGTGGGCCAGGGAAAAAAAAGATGTGGAGAAAGAGGAAAGAGAAAATGCAGGCTTAGCTGTGCCTTGGATGGGTCTTTAGGTTCCTTCCCCGGGCACATTGTTCAGACTTAAAGGTTGCCTCCTTGTGGGATAGTAGGGGAGGGAATCATTGTGCATTAATTTGTTGGCATGGGCACTTGATGATAAATTATGGATGTGCTGGATCCTGGGGGCCCGCCCACCAGAGACTGAGGAAGGGTATTCTGATGAGGCTTGCCTTCCTCTTCAGAATAACCCTGCCAACTCTCTGAAGCAAATGAAATCCTCAGGCCTTAATGGAAGCACTCTAAATCTTTTTCTCATTTCAAAGGTCTCTGTTAGCGTCATGGTTCACACACACCAAATCCAGTTGAGCTTGAGAATTGGTCATTGTTTTGTTGGGACTGGCTTCCACACCTTGCATGCCTGGCGCTTTGTTGTTGTAGTCTAAGTTAAGTGCAGAAGACAGAAAGTTTAGGATTAGGATTGCTTCCTCTTCCCAGGGAATTTTGAAGGACAACTAAAGTTCCTCTGCAAATTAGTTTTTCATGGAAATTTACAAAACTGCCCACCTTTTACTTCCCTCATGCTGGTTTTTCCATAAGCCTGCTGTTTGTTGGGTAAAGAGACTTAGGAATCAGTAAGGTGAGATAGGAGGTGTTGGGTTTTGGTTTTTGTGCTACTAGGAATTGAACATTACCACTGGGAAATGGAGTTACAGACAGAGCTGCCCTGTGGGTGCTGGGAATCAAACCCGGGACCCCTGGAAGAGCAGTGAGTGCTCTTAACTACTGAGCCATCTCTCTAGTCCCCTCCCCCTCTTTTGTTTGTTTTTTGAAACAGGGTTTCTCTGTGTAACTCTGGCTGTCTTGGAAGTGGCTCTGTAGACCAGGCTGGCCTCCAGCTCACTGAGATCCGCCTGCCTCTGCCTCCCGAGTACTGGGTGTGCACCGCTCTTCTGAGGGCGGCTGTGATGGGCAATTGCCTTCTACCTGGCTCAGGAATCCCTGCAATTGAGATTTTTTTCAGCTTCCATAAGTTGCTCTTTGGATGACTCCTTATTCATTCTTCATTCATTTTAAAATTTTCTGTATTTTTTAAATCTTTATTTCATGTGTATGAATATGTTGCCTGCGTGTATGTATGTACTGCATCGTATGTATGCAGTGCCAACAGAGGCCAGAAGAAGGTGCAAGATCCCTTGAAACTAGAGTCACAGATGGTTGTGAATCACCATGTGGGTGCTGAGAGTTGAACCCTAGTCCTCTGCAAGAGCAGGCGATGCTCTTAACCACTGAGTCATCTCCTGTCCCCCCAGGTTTTTCATGTTTAAAAATTGTGTGTATGTGTGTGTAGGTCAGAGAACAGCTTGAAGTCAGGTCTATTCTTGCACCACGGGGGTCCTGGAGTCAAACTCATTGTTGGCCTTGGATCTGGCACTCAGCCCACTTATTCTTGAACAAAGTATGTTGTTTTATACAAATATAGGTTGCATGATAAATTTTACTTTACCAAGCTGTTTATTTTTTTCTTTTATCACTCAAAACCCTGAACAAAGCACTTCCATCTGAACCCCAGATCTTACATGCTGTTTGAGGGTCTCCTTATGCAGCCCTGGCAGTACCTGTGTCTGCCTTCCAGATCATACATAGATGTGCAATACTATATACCCAGTCATAAGTTCCGTTTTTTTTTTCCCCAAGGCAAAATGAAGGGGCATGGGAGAAGAAAGTGAGGAACAAAATTTGCTTGCCTAAAGTTAAAAGGCTGTTAAAACTGGGAGAGGATTGAAAACCATTCCAAACTAGATAATCCCTTAAACATGAATACAAAGGCAAAGCACCTGAGTGCAATTACTTTGTGCTTCCAAAGACACTTGGATCCTGTATTCTTTTGCCAAATCAAACATCTTACAATACAAAGTAACTTCCCACTATTTCACAGAAGTCTGCAGTTTGGTAACATTTTTTAAAACCCAGAAATGGAAAACCGAGCCATAAACTCCTGCCATCTCCTCTTCATAGGTCAGACCAGATAGAACAATCAAGAGGTCCAGCCAAGCCAGGCATGGTGGCAAATGCTTTTAATTTCAGCAGAAGCAGGTGGATCTCTGAGTTCGAGGCCAGCCTGGTCTACAGAGCAGTTCCAGGACAGCCAGGGTCAAACAGAGAAAACCTGTCTCAAAAACCCAAAGTTTAGGCATTTGGAAGTCAGATAATGTAAACTGTTGTGTTCGTTAAAACAAAAAAATAAAGAATGAGGCTGGCAAGATGGCGTGTACACACACACACACACCCCACACCAATTAAATGTGATTTTTTTTTTTCTTTTTAAATTTGAAAAGGCATGATGGGCCTTAGTTTGTTCAACAGGAATAGATAAGGGCTGGAACTAAAGCTCAGTAGCAGAGTGCTCACCCAATGTGAGGTTCTAGGTTCAATCCCCAGTGCCACAAAATAGAACAAGCCCACCATCCCACAGAGCAGTAATAAGTTGAACATTCCTAATCCAGAAATCTGGAGTGCTCCAAATCTGGGTTTTATTTTTATTTTATTTTTTGAGAAAAATCCCTGGTAGCAGACGTGGTAAATCCCCTACCTGACTTCATGTGATGGATGACAGTGAAACATTAGGCACACCAGCGGTATTGTATGAAGTTATCTTCACGCTGTCTGTAAGGTGTACCTGAAATATAAGTGAACTTGGAACCTGATGTTTAGATATGGATCCCATTCTCAAGGTATCTCATGTATATGCAAATATGTCCCCACCCCCCAAATGCAATTCTGAATATCTCAGAGATCTACAACTCCACAACCTGTATATGACTTCTGTTTCAAGTCCTACCTTTCCTACTTAACAGTTTTGCAATAGAACAGATTCCTTAAATATTTCTTTCTGACCTTTAGTTAATTTTTTTTTTTTTTTTTTTTTTTGAGACATGGTCTCTCCAGGTAGCCCTGGCTATCCTGGAACTTGCTATGTAGACCAAGGTGTAATCCTTGAACTCACAGACCCGCCTGCCTCTATTTCTCAAGTGCTGGGATTAAAGACTGTATACTCAGAGCACAGGGTTGTGTAGCTAGTAAGTGTCGTTCCCCCCCCCCCCCTCCCCGAGACAGGGTTTCTCTGTGTAGCTTTGCTCCTGTCCTGGAATTCACTCTATAGCCCGGGCAGGCCTCGAACTCACAGAGATCCTCTTGGCTCTGCCTCCCGAGTGCTGGGATCAAAGGCGTGCACCACCACCACATGGCTGCTAGTAAGTTCTTAATAAGTGTTAATTATATTTGTTTTAGATAGTTGTTTACCTATTGAGTGAGTTCAGAAAACCTATTTCTAAATTAAACTGTAGACTCAAGAAGGTGTTAAAGTTTATACAGGCTTGTGGTGTTGAGAGTAGGTTGTGACCTGATCCATTAGATGAGTCTTTGGAACTTAAAAACAAAACAAAACAAAACAGAATTTATTTCCTAAGCCAAAAAAAGGAGAAAAAAATAGCTTGCTATAGTGATGCACACCTACAGTCTCCACACTTGGGAAGATTAGGCAGTGAGGCAGGATAGTGAGTTTGAGGCTAGCCTGGATTACATGGCAAGACCTTGTCTCAAAACCCATAAAACTTGATTAATTAATATACATGTCAATAGTAATTCACATATTTAATTCATACACAGATGTGTGTTTGGCTGCTTCTTAAAATATTCTGATGTGTTCCAGTGTATTTGAACTTTACGGGTCTTTATTAATGTGTTTTAATTAGTTTTTTTCCTGTTGCATATCTTTATATCTCCATTAAGAGAAGTGTACTTTGTGGGACAGAACATCTCAAGTTTGTTCTCATATTTCATTAGGTCTGTTTGAAAAGCATAGTTAGTGAATGAAAAATATATGTTGTTACATGTATTTCTGTTTTGAGATGGGGGTCTGTGTAGCCCAGGCTGCCCTCAAACTTGCATCAGGCTTCTTGCCCCCTGCCTTCTTGAGTGCTTGGGATTATAGGTATGTGCCACCACACCCATAGGATGGTGCTTCTTGTTTGTATTTTATGTGTGCATTTGTGTTTATGTGTGATGTGAATGTGCTGTTTGTGGGAACGTAGGCGTGTACATGCCACAGTTCCTGTGGAGATCTGAGGACAACCTTTCAAAGCTAATCATAGCCTTTTTACTTTGAGGCAGCATCTCTTCCGTGCTGCATAAACCCTGGAGATTTTCCTGTTTCTACCTCCATCTCCCCATAAAGATATGCTGGGATTACCAACACTTTCATTGATCTCAGATTGTTAGGCTTTCGTGGCAGGTACTTTTACCCACTGACCCATCCCCAGCCCAAACTGATACCTTTTTTTCTTTTTTTTAAAGACATTAATCCTTTTGACAATTTTATACGTGTATATAATACATTCTAGTTATACTCATTCCCCTAGAAGTCTACTTTTTAATTATCTCCTCCCCCTACACACATACACACACACACACACACACACACACACACACACAGTTTCTCTGTGTAGTCCAGGCTGTCCTGGAGCTAGCTCTTATAGACCAGGCTGGCTTCAGACTCAGAGATCTGCCTGCTTCTGCCTCAAGTGCTGAGATTAAAGGCATTTGGGGTTAACTAAAATTTTTTTTTAACTAAAATTTTTATTATGCATCATAGCAACTTTACCTGAATAACTGAACTTTATTTTATTTTATTTTTTTATTTTATTTTTTTAAAGATTTATTTATTAATTATGTATACAGTGAGTGTTCAGCCTGCAGGCCAGAAGAGGGCACCAGATCTCATTGTAGATGGTTGTGAGCCACCATGTGGTTGCTGGGAATTGAACTCAGGACCTCTGGAAGAACAACCAGTGCTCTTAACCGCTGAGCCATCTCTCCAGCCCCTGAACTTTATTTTAATATGTGATTGTTTTCAATTGTCTTCTTACTGTTGATAACTTATAAATTATCTATTATTTTAATCAAAATTATAATAATCTATTATTTCATCAAAAGAGTTGGCAAAGAGCATCATTACCAATCACATATATACAGTAGTCCAGTTCTGTGTGTTTCTGAATGGGTGTTTAAGGACAATTCTGAACTATGATTTAGTCTTAGATAAAGAATTAAAAAGTGGGGCTGGGCCAGTGGCGGCGGCGGCGGCGGTGGTGGTGGTGGTGGTGGTGGTGGTGGTGGTGCACGTCTTTGATCCTAGCACTCAGGAGGCAGAGCCAGGCGGATCTCTGTGAGTTCGAGACCATCCTGGGCTACAGAACGAGATACAGGAAAGGTGCAAAGCTATACAGAGAAACCCTGTCTTGAAAAACAAAAAAAGAAACAAACAAAAAAAGTGGGGCTGGAGGGACAGCTCAGCAGTTAAGAGGACTGCCTGCTCTTCCAGAGGTCCTGAGTTTAATTCCCAGCACCCACATGGTGGCTTACAACCATTTATAGTGGGATCTGATGCCTTCTTCTGACATAAAGACGATAGAGCACTCATATGCATAAAATAAATAAACTTTAAAAAATAATTAAAAAGTAATATTCACTAGCTGGTGGCACACACCTTTCTTTAATCCCAGCACTGGAGAGGCAGAGGCAGATGGATCTCTGAGTTTGAGGCCATCCTACTCTATATAGTTCCAGGACAGCAAGAGCTATATAGTGAGACCCTATCTCCAAAAATACAAAAAAACCCCACAAAAACAAAAAAGTGTTAGGTCTAACTTGCTGATGTATCTGCCATGCTGGATTTTTTGTTGTCGTTTTTGTTATTTATTTATTTATTTATTTATTATATATGCAGTGTTCTGTTTGCATGTATCCCTGCAGGCCAGAAGATAGAGCCAGATCTCATTACAGATGGTTGTGAGCCACCATGTGGTTGCTGGGAATTGAACTCAGAACCTCTGGAAGAACAGCCACTGCTCTTAACCTCTGAGCCATCTCTCCAGGCCTGTTTTTTGTTTTTTGATTCAGGGTTTCTCTGTGTAACTTTGGTGCCTATCCTGGATCTCGCGCTGTAGACCAGGCTGGCCTCAAACTCACGGAGATCCGCCTAGCTCTGCCTCCCGAGTGCTGGGATCAAAGGTGTGTGTGATCAAAGGTTTTTTTTTTGTTTTTTTTTTTGTTTTTTTTAAGATTTATTTATTATGTATACAGAAGAGGTGCCAAATCTCATTACAGATGGTTGTAAGCCACCATGTGGGTGCTGGGAACTGAACTCAGGACCTCTGGAAGAGCAGTCGGTGCTCTTAACCTCTGAGCCATCTCTCCAGCCCCCGTGCTGGTTTTTAAGAGCATCTGAACTTATAGATCAACTATAAAATGTAAGATTTATTAAATACCCTTTATTTGATAAACATAACATAAACCCCACTAAAGCTGGGCGGTGGTGACTCAGTGCCTTTAATCCCAGCACTTGGGAGGCAGAAGCAGATCTCTGTGAGTTAAAGGACAGCCTGGTCTACAAAGTGAGTTCCAGGACAAGCCAGGGTTACACAGAGAAACCCTGTCTAGGAAAAAAAAAAAATACCTGCCACACAGAACAACAACAAAAAACAACTGGCAGTGGTATACCTCTTTAATCCCAGCACTTGGAAGGCAGAGGCAGGCAGATCTCTGTGAGTTCAAGGCCAGCCTGGTCTACAAAGGGAGATCCAGGACAGCCAAGGCTATTACATAGAGAAAAACAAAACAAAACAAAACCCCAATACTAAAATGCCTTTCAGTAGTAAAAGGCAACATCCTTTGACATAGGGAATTCAATAAATTGGCATAAAAAATGGCATAGACAGTTGCATCTTTGTGTGTAGCCATTGCCTGTAGGAGGCCAGTGAAGACAAATTGAAACACAGGTAAAACTTCCACTTGGAGCAGGGCGGTGGTGGCGCACGCCTTTAATCCCAGCACTCGGGAGGCAGAGCCAGGCGGATCTCTGTGAGTTCGAGGCCAGCCTGGGCTACCAAGTGAGTTCCAGGAAAGGCGCAAAGCTACACAGAGAAACCCTGTCTCGAAAAACCAAAAAAAAACAAAACAAAACAACAACAAAAAAAACCTTCCACTTGGTTCTGAGACAGTTTCCTCAGTGACTGCTAATCTTTGGTGTGTTTGTTTTTTTTGAGACAGGATCTCACTTGGTAGCCTGGAACTCACTATAAAGACCAGGTGGCCTCAGACTCACAGAGATTCCTTCCCTCTACCTCCCAAATGCTGGAAGCTACTATGTTAGCCTTAACCTTTGTTTTTGAGAAAAGATCTCTTGTATCCCAGGCTAGCCTTGAATTCATATGTAGCTACAGTTGACCTTGAATTTCTGGTCTTCCTGCAACTTCCTGAGTGCTAGATTTATGCACCTGTTTGATAAGATTTAGTATGATGCTAGGAATTGAACTCATGGCTTTAGGCATGGGTAGGCAAGCATGCTACCTAACCAGGTGTTCCTCAGTTAATATTCATCACTGACACCCCCTTTTGAGACAGAGTCTCAGTATGTAACCCTGGCTAGCCTGGAGCTTAAGTGTAGACCAAGCTGTCCTCAAACTCAGAGTACACCCGCCTCTGTCTCCTGAATTCTGGGATTAAAGGAATGAATCACTACACCTTGAGTGTTGTTACTTGGTTATTGTTCATGATTTCTAGGAGACAATATATGGTCTCTTGCCAACCCGGAGTTCCAAATTAGGCTAAACTAGCCATATACTGGCCATGAGCCCCAGTACCTGCCTGTCTCCACCTCCCAGAGCTAGGATTATTAGCACACACTGTCACACCTGGATTTCTTTTTTTAACAAGAATGCTGGGGGTTGAATGTGAGCACCCATATCATCCCCGGTTTTGTCTTATTAGTACTTTAATTACTGTGTAGTAACTGTGTGATGCTTTAGTAGCTAGTGGATTCTAATTATTGCTGTAGTCTTGTTTAGTTAAAATATTTTATGTGTATGGGTATTTTGCCTGCATATATATCTGTGTATCATGTTCATACTTGGTACCCAAGAAGGCCAGAAATGAGTGTTAGATACCCAGGAACTAGAGTTACAGAAAGCTGCTGTGTAGGTGCTGGGAATTGAAACAGGGTCTTCAGAAAAAGCAGCCAGTGCTCTTAACCTCTGAGCCATCTCTCTAGCCTATATAATTTTAAATTATTTTATTTGCCTATTTATTTATTTATTGAGACAAGATCTCTGTATATCTCTACATAGCAGTGGCTGCCTGGAACTTGCTATGTAGACTTGGTTAGCCTTGAACCCACCTTGATCTGCCTGCCTCTGTCTCTAGAGTGCTGAGATTAAAGGCTTGTGCCACAATACCTGACTCTGATTTTCTTTTCTTTTTTTTTTTTTTTTTTTTGGTTTTTTGAGACAGGGTTTCTCTGTGTAGCTTTGTGCCTTTCCTGGAACTCGCTTTGGAGACCAGGCTGGCCTCAAACTCACAAAGATCCGTCTGCCTCTGCCTCCCGAGTGCTGGGACTAAAGGCGTGCGCCACCACCGCCCGGCCTGACTCTGATTTTCTTAAGCATTCATATACATGATATATGTGTGAATGCCAGTGCCACCGTGTGTGTGTGTGTGTGTGTGTGTGTGTGTGTGTGTGTATGTGTAAGCGCACGCGCGTGAAAGAGAGAAAGAGTGTGTGTAGGCAGGCAGGCAGGCAGATTGGAACACGATTTTACAAAGTTGGTTCTCCCTTTCCACCATGTGAATTCTAGAGATTCCAGGTTACTAGGCTTTTACTCTCTGAGCCATTTGACTGGCTCCTGTAGTCAATTTTTTTTGTCTGCTTCTGTTTGTTTACCATGTGGGTACCTGTGGAGGCTAGCAGAGATTGTCATAACCCTTGGAGTTACACGTAGTTATGAGCCACTCCACATGGGCGTTAGAATCCAAACTGAAGTCCTCTGCAAGAACAGCAATTGTTCTTTACCACTGAGCCAACTCTCAGCCCCCATAGTTATTCTTTAGTGTCTAATTCTAGCAGCCTAAAAGGCTGTAATGTAGATTTCATTGTTCTATAAGTGTCTAATTTTTAAGCAATATGGTGCTTGCTACAACCTGTTATCATGAAAACTAACATAGGATGGGTGTGTCAGGTAAAGTGTATATTTGGAACAGAGTTTGTACCTTTTTGTCGGGATGGGGTTTGAGACAAGGTTTCTCCGTGTAGCTCTGGCTGGCTGTCCTGGAACTCACTCTATAGACTAGGTTGGCCTTGAACTCACAGAGATCTGTTTACCTCTGCCTCCAGAGTGCTAGGATTAAAGGCATGGGCCACCACTGCCCTTTGAGTTTGTTCATTTAATCTTAGTTACAGAGGAGTGATGGGGTTAATGTTTTAGATGTAATGCTCCCTTCATAAGTGATATGAAATTATCTTAAGTCAGTGATAATATTTTGTAGACTTAAGCAGTCATGTCCTAGAACTCATCTCTGCTGAAAATCAACCCTGTTTTAGTTCCTAAGCTAAACCCATAATAAAATAAATATTATTTTAACCTGAGAGTAGGGGCTGGAAAGATGTCTCAGTGCTAAGAACACTGGCTGCTTTTCCAGAGGACCCAATTAAATAGCCATCACCCACATGGCACTTAACAATCTTCTGTAACTCCAATTTCAGGGGATCTGAACCCCCTCTTCTGGCTTTAGTGGGTACTACACACATGCGATGCACAAACATACATACATCTATACATAAACAAAAATAAATCTTTTTAAAAATAAAGCAGGATGGTGGTGCGACATGTCTTTAATCCTATCACTCGGGAGGCAGAGGCAGGCAGCTCTCTGCGATTTCGAGGCCAGCCTGTTCTATTCTACAGAGTGAGTTCCAGGATATCCAGGGCCACCCAGAGAAACCTTGTCTTGAAAAACCAAAATAAATAAATAGTAACTGGGCTAGTAGTACACACCTTTAATTCCAGTACTCAGGAGGCAGAGGCAGCCAGATCACTGTGAGTTCAAGGCCAGTCTGGTCTACATAGTTCTAGGACAGCCAGACCTACATTGTGAGACCCTGTCTCAAAAAACCTGACAGTATTTAGTATTTTATGTTCTTATTAATAAATGAAACATGACAGACATTTCTCTTCAGGTGTAGAATGAGCCAAGGAGATTCCAACCCAGCAGCTATTCCACATGCAGCGGAAGATATTCAAGGAGATGACAGGTGGATGTCTCAGGTAAAGGGTGGTGCATATGCATTACTTGTGAGGATAGATCACTTTGTTTTGTGTGTATGCAGGTATATGTGTGTGCGTGCACAAGCTAGCATGTGTTTGCACGCATGTGATGGTCAGAGATCGGGTGTTTTCCTCAATTGATTGTTCTCCACCTTACTTTTGAAACAGTGTCTCTCACTGAACCTGGAGCTCAGTAATTTGGCATGACTAGCTGGTCAGCATACTTCAGGGATCCTCCCGTCCCTTGTTTCCCCACTGCCAGGGGGCCAGGGTTTAGTTGGTTGGTTGGTTTTAGATTTCTTTCTTTCTTTTTTTTTTTTTTTTTGGTTTTTCAAGACAAGGTTTCTCTGTGTAGCTTTGTGCCTTTCCTGGAACTCACTTTGTAGACCAGGCTGGCCTCGAACTCACAGAGATCCACCTGCCTCTGCCTCCCGAGTGCTGGGATTAAAGACGTGCACCACCACCGCCTGGCTAGATTTCATTTTTTTACTTTATATGTACATATCTGTGTGTGGGTGCCTGAATATGCCAGGACTACCAAGAGTTTTTTTGTTTTGTTTTGTTTTTGTTTTCAAGACAGGGTTTTTCTATTTAGCACTGGCTGTCCTGGAACTTGCTCTGTAGACCAGGATGGCTTTGAACTCAGAGAGATCCTCCTTCTTCTGCCTCCTGAATGCTGGGGTGAAAGATGTATGCCACAGGGTTGGAGAAATGACTCAGTGGTTAAGAGTACTGGCTGCTCTTCCAGAGGACCGGAGTTCCAATTCCCAGCACCCACGTGACAGCTCAACTCATAACTGCCTTTATTTTCATTTTCTGGGGATCTGACACTTTCACACAGACATATATATAGGCAAAACACGAATGCACATGAAATAAATTATTTTTGAAAAAGATGTGTGCCACCACCACCATTTCTTTCTTTTTTCTTTTTTAATTTTGTTTTTGAGACAGGTCTTCTAATAATCCTGCTTCCGCCTCCCACTTGCTGAGATTATAGTCATAAAATGCTCACTAGGTAAATACTCTACCAACTGAGATCCCCATCCCTGATTCTAGGGTTTAGGAAAAAGGAATAATCTGTAGACCTGTCCCTGAAACTAGATTAGAAACTGTTGCCTAGCCAGATGGTGGTGAGTTCAAGGCCAGCCTTCTCTATGTAGTGAGTTCCAGGACAACCAGAGCTACATAGTGTAAGACCCTGTCTCAAACAACAAACAACATCAGAAGTTTCTCTTTTTTTTAATGGTTTTTCAAGACAGAGTTTCACTGTGTAGCCCTGGCTGTCCTGGAACTCGATTTGTAGACCAGGCTAGCCTCGAACTCACAGAAATCCACCTGCCTCTGTCTCCTGAGTGCTGGGACTAAAGATGTGCCCCAACACAGCCCGGCAAAAAAAAGTTTCTTAACCAGATATGCTAGGTAGCACATGCCTAGCATCTAAACTCAGGAGATTGAGGCAGGACTCCCAGGAGTTAAAGCCCAACCTGGGCTACATATTTAGACCCTGACTTTAAACAAACAAAACAAAAGCCAATGAGTAGGGCTGTGTGTGTGGTTCAGTGATAGACTTAGCTGGGCCCTGTGGTGCACACTTCTAGTTCTGGTTATTTAGTAGACTGAGGCAGAAAGATCACTTGAGACCCAGAGTTTGAAGCCAGCTTAGTAGGCAACTTAATTGAAAGAAGGGGAAGGGAGAGTGAGTCAGGCATGCCACTGCTGGGTTACCACTGCTTTCAAACTTGGATTGGACTGAAAAGGATTGAGTGCTGGTCTACTGACAGTTTAACATTTGGATGTTATAGCTGTGTTCAAAATGTGTATTATATCTAAAAGCTAGACATCTACTTCAAGAGGAAGCTGAGAAGAAAAAAAAAACTTGGGTTTTAATTAGATCTTGGTTAAAAAATAAATGTAATACTTTTAAAAAAGAGTCTGTAAAGCCTGAACATGGATTGGATGTTAGATGTTAATGGGCTATTTTTTATTTTCTTAGTATGGTTTCATAAAAAAACATTCTAGGGGCTGGAGAGATGGCTCAGCCGTTAAGAGCACTGACTGCTCTTCCAAAGGTCCTGAGTTCAATTCCCAGCAACCACATGGTGGCTCACAACCATCTGTAATGAGACCTGGTGCCCTCTTCCGGCCTGCAGGCATACATGCAGACAGAACACTGTATACAATAATAAATAAATTTTTTTAAAAAGCAACATTTTAACTTGTGTTTGCTGAAGGACTTGAGTCATGGGTAGTAGAGAGATGGTTCAGCAGTTAAAAACGTTTGCTACATAATTATGAAGAGCAGAGTTCAGATCCAGCACCCACATTGGGTGGTTTACAGAACACCTGAATCTCCAGCTTCAAGGGATAGGATGCCTTCTTGTGGCTTTCTCAGTCACCCTCATACACTCACATGCATATGCAGGCCTATGTAAAGTAAAAGTTTAAAAGAAAAAAATTAAAAGAATGGTTTAGTTCACACCTATTTTCCCAGCACACTTGGGAGGTAGAGGCAGAAGGATACAGGAGTTCAAGGCTAGCCTGGGGTGTTTGAGACAGTTTCAAAACAAACCAAAAAAAAAAAAAAAAAAAAAGATAGAGTTGGCACACACATTAACTACCAACACTCAGGTAAAGGCAGGTGGATCTCTTGAATTTGAGACCATTTTGGTCTGTATATCAAGTTATAGGCCAGCCAGGACTGTATAGTGAGATTTCATCTCAAAAACACAACAAAACTCAAATAGTTTAACAATGCGTAGCTGTACAAAGAGATAAAGCAAATCTAGAAACTGTTATAATAGGTTTGTGTTGGTGTGGTTGCACAGGTCTGTAAGGCAGCACAGAGACACAGGGAGGAGGAGGATTGCTGCAAATTTTGAGGTTAGCCTGGTCTATGTAACAAGTTTCTGGTGAGACCCTGTCCTGAAAGGTTTCTTTTTGTTTTAAATTATGTGTGTGTGTCTGTGTGTGATCGTGTCTGTCTGTCTGTGTGTGTCTCTGGGTCAGAGGGCAACTTACAAGAGTTGGTTCTCTCCTGCCATTTGAGTTCCAGGGTTCAAACAGGTTTGCCTGTAAGGGCCTTTACCTACTACTGAGTCATCTTGATGGCCCCAAAAATGCCTTTTTATTTTTTTTCCTAATTTAAGGGAAAGGTAGAGGTTGTTTGTTTGTTTGTTTGTTTGTTTGTTTGTTTAATTATATGAAGCATTTTGACATTCTGGATTTGGTAGAATTGTGATTTTCTTGACTCTAAACCAATTAATAGAATGATCAGTCTGATAAGGGTAGAAATTAATTTCCAATTAAGTACAGAAAAAAAGAGTAAGCTTTAGGATAGCCTAAAAAAGATGAATAGCTTGGTTGGTTTGCTTGCTTGCTTACCTATTTTATAGTATTGGGGGTGGATCTCTGGGTCTTGCTCATAAAGAATGTTTTACAGTACCGGGTTGGACAACAATTTGTTTAGGCCAACAAATTGCGAAAGGAAAGAAATACCAATTTCTTATTTTTCTTTCTTCTACAAACCAGCATAATAGGTTTGTTCTGGACTGTAAAGACAAAGAGCCGGACGTGCTGTTTGTGGGAGATTCCATGGTACAGTTGATGCAGCAGTATGAGGTAAATCAGAGGGTGTTCTTGGCTCCTAGTGTATGTCCACTGATAACTTACAAGCTTTCTTTCTAAACTGACCTCATAGGCTTAGGATTCAGAGATGCTCTAGTGCCGTCTACAAGGGAAGGCAGATCTACCTAGTGGGATTCCTGGTGTAGTATTATTTGTGACTAAACTCCCTTTTTGCTCTTGACTTTCAAGAAGCTTGACGTTTGCTGTATTTGCCTGGTGGTGATGTCTCATTCTTACTTCTGTTTGCTTTGTCCTGCTCATGATTCTCACTTGTTTGTGTTCTACCACTTTCTGATGTATTTTGTGTGTGTGTGTGTTGGGGGTGGGGGGCAGGGGGTAGAGATCAAGTTTCTCTGTATAGCCCTGGCTGTCCTGGAACTCACTCTGTAGACCAGGTTAGCTTCAAACTTCAAATCTGCTTGTCTATGCCTCCTGAGTGCTAAGATTAAAGGAGTGCACTACCACTGCCCTGCAACTTACTGTATATTTTTCTAATGGGCTTTTCCGAATCTTTTTAGGGTTGGGCATTCTTCCAAAGGAAGCTTAAAAGAAAATACAGCTTTGTTTCTTTTTGGTTCCAATACTCTTAAGTTTCTTCAACTTGTATTTCTTCTTCTTCTTCTTCTTCTTCTTCTTCTTCTTCTTCTTCTTCTTCTTCTTCTTCTTCTTCTTCTTCTTCTTCTTTTAGACAAGGTTTCTTTATAGAACAGTTATATAACAGTCTTACCTGTCCTGGAACTCTCTCTGTAGTCCAGGCTGGCCTCGAACTCATAGAAATTCAAGTGCTGGGATTAAAGGCATGTGCCACTACCTCCTGGCTTCACTTCATTTTTTAAAAAATAGTTGAATTCATGAAAAAGTGTTTATTGAGCTGACAGCTTGATTTAGGGTGTTGCTGTCTCAATGGGCATAGAATGTGCTGTGTAGGTTCTTGAGCTGAGACTCTTCATTAAGTGCTTCATTAAGAACTGAGTCACTGCACGCTAGCATCTCAAAGCCCTTTAAGTGAGTGGCATATTGTTTTCAGTGCTAACATTTGAATAAGGAACGTGGAAGGTTAGCATGTCGAAGATTAGTGGCGGTGGTAGTGCACACCTTGAATCCCAGCACTAGGGAGGCAGAGACAGGCAGATCTCTGAGTTTGAGGCTAACCTGGTCTAGAGTGAGTCCCAGGACAGCCAGGGCTGCACAGAGAAACCCTGTCCCAAAAAGTAACAACAAAAATGTGGAAGATTTATTAGTCTTAGATGTATTAAATCACGTTGCAATTGAAGAACTTTTATTTCCAGTGATTTATTTATTTATTTATTTATTTTTTAGTTTAACTATATCAAGTTTTTTGTCTTTAGATATGGAGAGAGCTGTTTTCCCCACTTCATGCACTTAATTTTGGAATTGGGGGAGACACAACACGACATGTTTTATGGAGACTAAAGAATGGAGAACTGGAGAACATTAAACCTAAGGTGAGGAAACATACTTTTAAAAGAGTATGATTAATCTTGAGTCTTTCAAATATGGTTGTTTAAAGTTGTGAAAAATTGCTTCTTGAAAGGCCTGTTTTATGCTTGCTCTTTGCTTCATGCTTGTTTATGGGAAACATCATTGCTTAGGAAACATACTGAGGCACTGACTTAAAAAGGACTCAATCTGTTGTTTGGCTGAGTTGTATTGTGATTGTTAGGACTCTTCAATTGTAGGAATCAAATTGATGCTCAGTAGAATGTGGAATGTGTGGGCCTGGACAATACGGTGGGAAGCAGAGCCATGACTCACTTCAGGAAATTCTTAGCATATAAACAGATATATAGCCAAGTTCTCTGAGTGCTTCTGAAAAATGTTTAGGACAAATGTGAACAAATGAATCTGTAATGCCTTATCACATTATAAACATCTGCACTTGGTGCACTGCATACAATTTTTTTCAACCCCTAAAGAGAAAGAAAAGAGGAAACAAAGGAGGAAACCAACTAATGAAAGTTGGTTTCACTGGGCATAGTGGTGCATGCCTTTTAAATACAAGCGGAGAAACCATGTCTAAAACACAGCCTCCATGCCAGTGACTTCTTTCTTGAGTGCACCTGTGTATTTGTAGCCTTTGCACTCCTGGGTGCTCCTGCTACTGCATAATGTATTTCTAACCAGGGAAAATCTTACTGTGTATGAAGCAGTTCCTTAAATCCCACTTTAATCCATCTGTCTGCCAGGAACATTTCATTTTTATTCAGTTGAGTTCATTGTTTTTTTCTGTGTAGAATGAATTGGGAGAGTAATTCTTTCTTGTTTCTTCCTGGTATAATTTTGGCACTTAAATATTAAATCCTCATAGTTTATCTTAAAACATAATATTAGGCATAAGTCACTGTTTTGGGGCGAGGAATTTGATTATATTTATTTCATGTGTATGCATTATGTGCTGCAGTGTATGTGTAAAAGTCGGAGGGCACCTTGTAGAAATGGGTTTTCTCTTTCTACCACGTGGGCTCGGAAATTGAACTCAGATTGAAGGTTTGGCAACCATGAAGCCATTTCACTTTCAGTTTCAGTTTCCCAAACTGAAGTGACCCAACATCATCTGAGAAGCTCATTCTTCTTTTGATTTTTTTAAAGTTTTTATTACAGTTTTTATTTATTTTGCTTGTGTCTTCACGTGCACACATGTGAGTGAACATACTGTGGCACCGTGGAGGTCAGAGGACATTGGTGGGAGTCAGTTCCTTCTTTGCAACTTGTGGGTCCAAGGGATCGAACTTAGGTCATTAGGCTTCTTGGCAAATCCCTTTACCTGTTGAGCCTTCTCACCTGTTCCCGATTCTCTTGATTTTTTTTTAAAGTAAGCTTTTCATTTAAATGTTTTATGTTCTTTTATTTCTTGGTCTTTATCTTCTCCCTTCTTTTTTCTTCCCTCATTACAGGTCATTGTTGTCTGGGTAGGAACAAACAACCATGAAAACACAGCAGAAGAAGTAGCAGGTGGAATTGAGGCTATTGTACAGCTTATAAATACAAGGCAGCCACAGGCCAAAGTCATTGTGCTGGTAAGTAGTCCTTCTGGGTGGAGAGTTTTATATCTTTAGATCCACTGAGAATCTTTTCAAAAATGGTATCTCATCAATACAGAGTCTGTAAGTGGGAGCAGTTTCTGATGGTTGTTGTAAGGACAGGATGGTTAAGAGGAAAGGTCATGGAGAGAGGTATTTGCTATTACTAGTAGTTCGGGTTTTATCTTGTAGGTGCTGAAAAGTTAGATCTTTTTTGACTGGTGTGTGTCTGAACCCAACCTATAAGAATTAGTTTTCGCCTGGCGGTGGTGGCACACGCCTTTAATCCGAGCACTCGGGAGGCAGAGCCAGGCGGATCTTTGTGAGTTCGAGGCCAGCCTGGTCTACAGAGCGAGATCCAGGAAAGGCACTAAAACTACACAGAGAAACCCTATCTCAAAAAACAAAAAAAAAAAAAAAAAAAAAAAGAATTAGTTTTCACTGGGTGGGTGATGGTGGCAAACATCTTTAATCCCAGCACTTGGAAGTCAGGAGCAAACAGATCTCTGTGAGTCTGAGGCCAGCCTGGTCTATAGAGCAAGTTCTAGGACATCCAGGGCCACATAGAGAAACCCTATCTTAAAAAAACCACCACCAACAACAAAAGAAATAGTTCTCTTCTACCACTATGTAGGTGCCAGGGATCAAACTCAGGTCATTAGGTTTCGTGATGGCTTTTACCAGGTGGGTTACCTTGCCAGCTCCAGATCTTAGTTTTTATTTCATGGCATTTAATTGTTGGAATAGCTGTTGCACTCAATGCCTTATTCCATACTGGTATGTTGTGACTGAGATCTGAAAAAGCTTCATGGGAATGTTAATGTATGAACAGTTCAGGGTAAATTCTCCATAAATATTCTTTGTTTTAAAGTGGATATTTAAGGAGCTGAGGGCATATAACTCAATGGTAGAGCATTTGCATAGTATGTGTGTGACCCTGGATTTGATCCCTAGCACCAAATTTATATATAAAAAATAAACCAAATTTGATAAAGGTATTGATTATGGTCTTATCAATAATACTGAAACATTAGATGTAACCTAAATGATGAATCTGATAGGGGAGTGATCCCAGAGTTTTTTAATACATTAGCACAGATCATATTACAACTATGAGTGGATGTGAAAAAGATCATGATGTTTTGAAGTGGAAAAACCTATGATTACTTAAACATACACACACATATTTGGATACACACACACACACTATTTGGAAAGTCTAAAAGAAACAGAATTAGAACAGATTAAATTATCTCTGTGTATGCATACATGTATGCGTCTACATGTGAGTGTGAATGCCATGATGCACATGTTACAAAACAACTTCAGATGTTGGTCTTTGCCTTCTACCTAGTTTGAGACAGCATCTCTTGTTCCACAATGCATATTCCAGGGTAGCTGGCCCACAAACGTCCAGGAACCCTCCTGTCCCTACCTCCTGTCTCAGAACAGCAGTTCAGGGATTGGGGATAACTGCTGTGCCTTGCTTTCCTTGGATTCTGGGGAACTTAGGTTCTTGTGCATGGGCAGCAAGAACTTTACCCATTGAGCCATCTTTGTGGCTAGGAGTTTAATGTCTTATTTTAGCAATGATTTCAAATCAAAGGGGGAAAAAATGAACCAGCATATCTTGGTACTTTGATTAAGGAAAATGTTATGCAAATACATAAACTTTTTCTCACTTTTTTTTTTTATAGTTAGTTATTTTGTGTGTGCCGTACAAACTTGTGCCATGGTATGTATATGAAGGTCAAAAGACAACTTAAGAGAGTTGATTTTTCTTATACCACCTGGTTTCTGGGGATTGAGGTTAGATCAACAGGTTTATTGGCAATGACTTTTCTCATTGAGCCATCTCAATGGCTATTTTTTCCTCATTCTTGTTTGTAAATCCTAGTAGATATGTTGCCCCAATCATGAGAAATAGTCATTCTGCTGTTTTTTATGACTTGAGAGTTAGAACAAAGTGTGTGTTTATTGGTCCCTGGTCATGTTTCCTGGTTATTCCTTCTATCTCAACCAGACTTTGTTAGCATTGTTAACATGTGAAATATTAGGTACAGAGTCTTCAACTTTTTTTAGACAGGGTATTCTCTAGCCAAGGCTGGCATCAGACTCAATGTGTAGCTGAAGATATTTAACTTCTCCTCTTTAGCCCCCAACTGTGAGGATTACAGGCATGTGCCAGCCATCACTGCTAGTCCCTGAGTTTGCACTTAACAGTAATAAGCTCAGCCTTAGGACTGACTTCATCATTTGAAGTGTTTTAGCATAGCGAGTATAGAGGGAGATGAACCAGTGTAACAATCTGAGAATTCTCTATGGCTTTTGGGGAGCTATAAAATCATAAGTAAATTGGCAACCAAAGCCCCAACACATTACTGAAAGAACTAGAGTAAATATGTACAAGTGTATGCTTTGAATATATGTTTATTTTTTGTAAAATAAAACTCACTGTAAGGCTGAGCAGTAGTGGTGCACAACTTTAATCCCAGCACTAGGGAGGCAGAGGCAGCTGGATCTTTGAGTTTGAGGCCAGCCTGGTCTACAGAGCTGGACAGTTCCAGGACAGCCTGGGATACCCAGAGAAACCCTGTTCTGAAAAAAGCCAAAACCAACCAAACAAACCAATAAAAAACTCACAGTAAGGGCTGGCACTGTAGCTCATGGTGGAGCTCTTGCTTTACATTCATGAGGCCCTTGGATTAATCCCCAGTACTACCAGTAATAACAAATAAGTAAAATAAAGGACACACAATAAATCTGTTCTTGAAATACAACATCTTACATACTCTGTAGGAGAAATTGGGAACAAAATATTTACCTGAATAGCAGTTACGTTTCCTTGTGTGCCATTACTAGGCATTGGCCAGCTGCAAGGATGGCAGTGTCTGGCAGTACTTCTGTTGAACACGACTGCTAGTTTGCATTAATAAAATCTTGCTCTTGCTGGGCAGTGGTGGCACAGGCCTTTAATCTCAGCACTTGGGAGGCAGAGGCAGGTGGATTTCTGTGAGTTCGAGGCCAGCCTGGACTACAAAGTGAGTTCCAGGAAAGGCGCAAAAGCTACACAGAGAAACCCTGTCTTGAAAAACCAAAAAGAAAAAAAAAATCTTGCTCTTGACATGTAATATTTCTCTTTACCATAATAGGAAGACTGCCATTGATTTATCTGAAAATTGTATTAGATCATTGATATACAAGTTAAAATTAATTTAGGATATATTTATCTTACTAGGTATGTAATTCATGTGTTTCATTAAGACAGCTTTGATTCCAATTCTCTTTCTTTTTCTTTTTTTTTTTTTTTAGATTTATTTATTATGTATACAGTGTCTGTCTGCATGTGTCCCTGCAGGCCAGAAGAGGGCACCAGGTCTCATTACAGATGGTTGTGAGCCACTGTGTGGTTGCTGGGAATTGAACTCAGGTCCTCTGGAAGAGCAGGCGGTGCTCTTAACCACTGAGCCATCTCTCCAGCCCCCCATTTCTCTTTCTTATAATATGTTATAGTGTAGCTTTCTTTGGCATTGATAGGTTTGTCTAAGCTACATTCTCCTGACAAGGTATATGGAGAAAGAATTGAAGGGAGGACACACTGGCTTTGGGAGAACCAGTGGGAGATATTTTAGTAATTGATATGAATAGCATTGAGTTCCTAAGCAACAGTAATGTATATTATTGTGGTGAAGAAAAAGAAGATGGAGGCTGCGGATGTGACGCGGTTGATACAGTGCTTGCTGGGCATGCAGTGAAGCCCTGGGTTCCATTCCTGGTACCACATAAACCAGATGTACTAGTATTTGCCTGTAATCCTTAGCCATGTAGTAGTTTAAGGCCAGCCTGGGATTCATGAGATTCTGTCTCAGAAAACAAAGATTGATTAGAGAAATATATAGAATGTAAGCATTTAGCGATTCCATGATAAATAAGAAATGTGAGGTGAGAGACTTGGGATGTTGGAATGACAGTTGATACAATGGACAAGGAGCACAGTTTAAAGAGAAGATGATATACTGCTGTTGGGCATGCTGTGGGGACTTCAGGAACATTTCGTCTGTAGGTGGAAGTTCAGTGGAGTTCTGAAGCTCTAAAAAAGATCTTGGCTAAGATGTTCAGAGTAGCAGGCTGGAGAGATGGCTTAGTGGTTAAGAGCACTTGCTGTTCTTCAGAGGACCTGGGTTTGACTCCCAGTACCCACATGATGACTCATAACCATCTGTAACTTCAGTTCCAGGGCATCTGATACCCTTTTCTGTCCTCTTTGGGTACCAGGTACAGATATGGTACATAGACATATATGGAGGCAAAACACTCATACACATAAAATAATTTTAAAATGTTCAGAACGAAGAATAGTGGGTCCTAAAGATATCAGCAGTCAGCAACAGGATGAGGAAGACACTCAAGAACAAACAGGTCAGCTTTAAATAAAACTACCATAGTCAGGGCTAGAGAGATGGCTTCCATGACTAAGAACACTGACTGCTCTTCCAGAGGACCCAGGTTCAATACCCAGCACACACATGGCAGCTCACACCTGTCTGTAATTCTAGTTCTGGGGCTTCTGACATCTTCACACAGACATACATACAGGCAAAAACACCAATGAACATAAAATAAAAATAAATTATATTTAAAAAGAAAAAAAAAAACCAAACTCCCATAGTCTGGTATTTTAGAAGCCAGAGTGTGCCAGATGGAACAGATATTCCAGGAATGCTGGAAGTCATAAGTAAGTAAAGAAAAACAAATAGCTCTCTCTGTTAATGCTCTTCTGTGCTCTGCCCCAGGGTCTGTTACCTCGAGGTGAGAAGCCCAACCCTTTAAGACAAAAGAATGCCAAGGTGAACCAGCTTCTCAAGGTTTCCCTGCCGAAGCTTGCCAATGTGCAGCTCCTGGATACAGATGGGGGCTTCGTGCACTCGGACGGTGCCATCTCCTGCCACGACATGTTTGATTTTCTTCATCTCACGGGAGGGGGCTATGCAAAGATCTGCAAACCCCTCCATGAACTGATCATGCAGTTGCTGGAGGAGACACCGGAGGAGAAGCAAACCACCATTGCTTGACTGGCCATCAGTGTTAGCAGCATCCCAGCTTCCTCAGATCAGTTACACCACTGGCACTACAGAACCCTTTCTTAAGGCACTTTGCATTGTACAATGTTCCTGGATGCTTGTATCTAATGTTTGAAGGGGAGGAGGAGGGATTGAAACTGGTCCTGTATATAAAAGTTGGTTTGGCACAGGAGAAAAATTAGTCAAGGAAAATTCATTTGAAACCAGAGGGGACTTTTTAGTTGTACATGACACCTTTGTCGAATCATCACTGTTTTTCCTAGGACAACATGAAGCACGAGTACAACATGAAGATTCTTTTGGCCCTTTTTTCTATGGATTATGTCTTATGTGATAATTATCACATCTACTTGGCTTTAAACTTATTTTTGGTCCAGTTGTAAGGTTCATGAGTTAGTGTGTTGTGTTGTTTTGTTTGATTCATGTATCCTCAGTATTTTTATATAACATATAGCATCAGATTAAACATGCTTGTCACTCAAATATGGAAGATGCTATAGTTACAAGTGAGTCTGTTCCTCTCAATCTAGCAGTGAAAACAAGTTCTGGGGACTGTGGGGTATTATTTGTATGCTGCTGAATATCATGTCTATAATAGACCCATGCATGCAGCCTTTCCTCTGCTTCCTTTTCATCTCTTTGCAGATGGGTTCTTTCCATTGCAAGCTTTTAACTCATTTTTGATCTAGGAGTTGCATTGCTGTCAGGATGATCTTACTGATGTATAACTCCTTCTGTGTGGTGTTCTGTGATGTAGGGTCTGTGTGGTGTTACTCACCCAGAGTTCTGGTTGTCACCCCCTCCTCCCCAACCTGTTATGGTTTGCTTTGTTTTGAGCATTTGTGGTAGGGGTCAGAATTGTTTCCCATTCCATAATGCCTGATGTTATTTTAAGTTTTATATTATCTTAAGGTGTATATGTTTGTTTTCATTTTATATATATAGAGAGATAGATATATATATATTTTACAGTACTGGAATCAAACCCAGGGCCAAGCACATACTAAGCAAGTGCTCTGCCACTGAAGTAATCCCTAGTCTTGTTTGTTTGTTTTAATTGGTTTAATTCTTTTTTTTTTTTTTTTCCGGTTTTTTCGAGACAGGGTTTCTCTGTGTAGTTTTGCGCCTTTCCTGGGACTCACTTGGTAGCCCAGGCTGGCCTCGAACTCACAGAGATCCGCCTGGCTCTGCCTCCCGAGTGCTGGGATTAAAGGCGTGCGCCACCACCGCCTTGGTTTAATTCTTAAATTCTATCAGTAAAAAAAAATTTGACCGTTTAAATGGGAAACAAGCTGCTCTTCATAATACATGTGCTATCTTTTTTGTTTTTTTGAAGGCAGAGTTTCTCTGTATAGTCCTGGCTGTCCTGGAACTCTCTGTATACCAGGCTGTCCTCAAACTCAGAGATCAGCCTGCCTCTGCTTCCCCAATGCCAGGATCAAAGGCATGCCCCACCATGTCCCACTTTGGATGTGCTAGCTTTATTCCACCATTTTAGTAAAGATGAACCAGGTTCATTTTTTAATTTTTGAGACAGGGTCTCACTGTGTAGTTCTGGGTAGCCTGGAACTTGCTATGTAGACCAGACTGACCTTGAACTCCCAGAGATCTGCCTGCCCCTGCCTCCTGAGGACTGAGATTAAAGGCATACACCACCATGCAGGTGGCTCATTTAACTTTCAAGGTTCCTTACATAATGTGTGTTCATCGAGATTTCAAGAGAGCTCTTTACAGTCCTACTGGTTTGCTCTTGAGCTACACAAACTGCCACTTGAGAGAACAGTAGATTTTTGGTTGTCCAATATACCTATGGACCCTGTACAAACTGGATCTACAAACATTTTAAACTGGACCAGGCTGGGGATTGAAGTAACCCATTAAATGTGCTCTGCCGTGATTCTACTTAATGGTTACATTCAATAGCTACAATCTAGGCTTTATGTTCTGCTTTCAACGCAGCTATCAGGGCTGGTTTGTGCTGAGACCTGCACCTGACTGAGAAGGATTAGAAGTTGGGATGGCGTTTTTTCCTGGTGAGCCTCTTTGTAGGAGTTTATTTTAATGCATAGTCTTGTGAATGTATCATGTCTTCATTAACAACAGGAAAATACACATGGTGTTTACTAAAATTGTTTACTACATTCAAATTCTCTTTTATTTTTTAGTAGCCCAAGCTCTTGAGTTTTTCAAGACATTGTTTTCTGAACTGAGGTATAATTTTAGGAAGGAGATCTAATTAAGCCAGAATTTTGTGTGTAAAAAGAACATTTTCTATCCTGGTGTTTCTGTGTTCCTCGGGGAGAGTAGGAGTATGGTCCAAATGAATCCATTAGGTCACTCCTGCAGCATGCGCTTGTAGTTTCTCTCTTGACCAAGGATGAACTAGTCCTATGAGCTGGCCTTCAGCTCCTGCATATGTGTATAAACCTCAGATGTTACTACATTTTATATCTACCAGAGCTATTCAAGCAATAGTATTTGAACCACTAGCCTTTTAAATAAAACTCTGCCCTATTGCTAACGTGCAGCTACTGAGTCCACTGTCATTTCTTGCCAGGTTTATTTGTGCTGTTTTAGGGGAACAGTGTTTATTGCTTTTTCTTTGGTTTACATCCCAGATTGCTTAGTCTTTGTAATTTTGTTCTTTTTTAAAGATGTGAACTGAATGCAGTGTCCACATGAAATGTCCTAGTTTGTCATTGTGATTAAGGGACCAGACAGGTAGCACAGATAATACTTTGTTCTCTCTTTGTGGTAGGTGGGCTGGTGGTTTTCTTAGGCAGAGTCTACATGTACCCTGGCTGCCCTAGAATGTATGGTGATCCTCCTGTCTCTCTCTTTCCAGCCCTGGATTACAGGCCGCCTCCACCATTCCTGGCTTGTTCTCTTCCTTTCCCAACATTTTTCTTCCCTTTGAGACAGCCTGGCTTTCAACTTAACCACGTAGCTGTGGATGCCCTTGAACTCAGTTTTTCTGCAAGCTCTACCGTCCAGGTGCTAGGGGTCACGTCTCTAATGTGGCGGGTTGGAGATACCCTGCCACAGGCATCATCTGTTGCAAGTGGCTTGGCTGCTCTTGCGTTGTAGATTACGTTGGCAGTGCTCTGGCCACAATGTCAGGGCTGGTAGGACTGTTGAGGACCTTTGTCTAATCCTGAGTCTTCTGTCAAAATTCTTCACCCAGCAAAGTAAGTTTTGAGTAGCTCATGCCCTGTCCTTGAGAATTGTAACTCTCATTGTTAAAAAAGTCCCAAATTTCTGTTTGCGTTTTTCAACCCAACCACTTACAGTTGTATGCTAATGCCTGAAACCTGTTTGTGCTGAGGTGTGTGAACAGTGCCAGTTTTATATTTATTACAGTGGTGAGGAAAGTAGACACAGAAGGGAGCATGGCCAGCTCCTGACCCTTGAGTGGTGTGGGTGGGAGCAGAGTTGGGGCTTGCCTGTAATCTTCCTCTCCAGGACCACTGCAGCAGGCTGACTGAACCTCCCCAGGGAAGCTCGTGATTGTGTTTTGGTAAAGGCTTCTTGACTAGAATCCATTCTGTTCAGTGCTTATTTAATATAAAAGTCAACATTTCACTGCGAACTTACTGATGTCTTCCTGTCTCTTTTTTTGGTTTTTCGAGACAGGGTTTCTCTGTGTAGCTTTGCGCCTTTCCTGGAACTCACTTGGTAGCCCAGGCTGGCCTCGAACTCACAGAGATCCGCCTGGCTCTGCCTCCCGAGTGCTGGGATTAAAGGCATGCGCCACCACCGCCCGGCCTTCCTGTCTCTTTTATCATAGTTTAGATTCCAATGGAAAAAGCAGGGATGGGTTTTCCTACCTTATAAACAAAGTGGATTCTTGGCTCATCTTAGGTCCCATGAAACTGAATGTACCAAATTGACTCCACCTCCCACAGGGTAGGACAGTAGGATGGGTGAGTAATTACACGTGACCCTGAGTAGATAAGTGAGAGAGTGTTGCAGATTGGTCACAATCTCCTTATGTAGCCTTGCCTGGAACTTAGAAATCTGCCTGCCACACCTCTCATGTGCTCAGATTAAAGGTGTGCCCTACCATGCCTCCTGGCCTTACAGATAACTAATAAACCATAAACTGACCTTTGACCCTGTTTTGTAAATTCAGTGTTTAGAATTTATTCACAGAATGTCCCAGGTGGCATTGTTTCTCCATTCTTCATACCAACAGTCACCATGATTTGAATGCTTGGACCAGTGTCTCCTGTTACCTGCAGCTTACACTCAGATGGCCTGCTCTTCTGGATTCCTGTAACTTCTAGGGAGAAATGCTTCAGGATATCTTCCATCCCAGGTGTTTTGTGTGGCTGTAGCCCCATATAGCTATTGGTTAAGAGGCCAGGGTTACACAGAGAAACCTTGTCTTGAAAAAAGAAGAGGCTTAGAAATTGAGTGTCACACCTGAGCTAAGGTAGCCTAGCTTAAATAGTTGAGCCCAGCTTTGAGGCAGCCTTCCCTCCTTGCCCTGGTGCTGCCCATTGCTCTAGGTTCTGATGAGATAAGTCATCGTGGATCTAGTTGCCCTCAGGCGGATGTTCTAGGATTGCTGTGTCTTCTCCCCTGGGTGAGGCAGCAGCTGCTTTAGTCTACATGCTACTGGTGTCTCCCTTTTAGTTCTACTTTTTGTGTGGTCACAACATTCAATAGACTTACTTAAAGTGCACTGTCTGGCCGTCTGACTTCCCACCTTCAACCAGCACTGAAATGAAATTGTGGAACAAGAATTTGTACTGATGTACCTATGGGGTTGCAGAGGCAACAGCACTCTGTGTTAGCTTGTCAGTAAAGTCAAATTTAGAGGATACTACTTAGATGAATGAATTTAAAATGTAAAGAGAATGTGGAGTCAAAATGCAACTCCCTGTCGGGCGGTGGTGGCTCACGCCTTTAATCCCAGCACTCGGGAGGCAGAGCCAGGCGGATCTCTGTGAGTTCGAGGCCAGCCTGGGCTACCAAGTGAGTTCCAGGAAAGGCGCAAAGCTACACAGAGAAACCTTGTCTCGAGAAAAAAAAAAAAAAAAAAAAAAACCAAAAAAAAAAAAAAAATGCAACTCCCTGCATAGTTAATCCTTCCAATATCCAGAAAGATTTGTTTGTCCTGTAGCTCAGGCTGGCCTGGAACTCATTGTGTAGCTGAGGATGATCTTGAACTCATCATCCTGCTTCTGTTTTCTAAGTGCTAAGGTTACAGTGTTCACCACATCTGGCCAGAACGATAGCTTCAGTGTAGACAGTTGGCCTGCTTCCAGTGCCATGAAGGAGGAGACCATAATTGCAGTTGAAAACCTCAGACAAAGTCTTACTCAGACCTCCAGAAAACATGACTGCTTTCCTTGACATCCATCTTATAGATAAGGCTAGAATAGTTTTTCAGATAGATAGATGAGTGAGTGTCATCGGTCCCAGTATGACACATCATGATGCCAATACAGGACATGAACCTTGAACATAGCCTCATTTACCGCCCATGCCTCCCAAGCTGAAATTGTGTTCCAAGCATTCTGTGAAGCTATGAGACTAGTACATGGTAACTTATCCTAATGACACAGCACACCAGCAGTAGTTACACTGGAGCATATGACTAAACATTTCTACGGCATACTCACTTTATCACACTGCCACAGTGATGCTGCTGCATTGAAAGGCAGGCTACAGATGATAAAAGGCAGAAATATGAAATCAGTGCTTTTCTTCCAATGCAGCTAATACAGCAAAGTTCCTCTCTACCCAAGCTCTTAGAGATCTTGTCTTTGTTAAAGACTACCTTAGATTGTTTTTAAATAAGGTCTCCCTATGTTGTGCAGGCTGGCCTTGAACTGGTTGTCCTCTGCCTCAGCCTGCCAAGTAGGTGGAATTACAGACCTGGATTACTGGGCCCAGCTTGCTCACATTTGTACGTAGCTGTTCTGAATCAAGGATCTTCAGAGTTTCTCTTTGATGCCAGTGTGATCTCATGTAGGCCTCTTGCCTTTACTTAGTTTCTGGCTCATTTAAACTTAATTCATTTATAAGCACATTTTGTTTGTTTGTTTGTGTGTTGTTTTTAGACAGGTTCTCCCATCTATCCCTGACTGGGTTCAGACTGACCACCTTGCCTCAGCCTCCTAGGTGCTAAGATTACAGACATGCACACTGAGCAAGCTTTACAAGATTACAAATCAGCACACTAGTGAAGAAGTCAAATACAACAGCATGGACAGACAGCTACTGGCTTACAAGGTCAAGTTTAAGACTTTCCCCTTGTTGTTTAATCCTTTGAGCTTTCATGCTGGCACCATGACTTAAGTGTACAACTGCTCCACGGTGACACTGCTGTCTGGAATATGTTCCTGTCCTCCTTGCTGGCTAGTTAAGTTTCACCCAACTGGAGAGTTTGCTGTTTTGTCCTGTTTCTAGCTCCAGTCTGTGAGGGCTCAAGCCTATGGTCACGTGATATCCTCTGTAAACTTTAAAAAGGGTGGCTGTTTTTGTTGTTCTTTGTTTTTCAAACTACATATATTTTGAAGTGTGTGCAAATTGCCACAGTGACCTGGGGAGGTTGGAGGGCAGCCTGTGGGAGTTGGTTCTCTCCTTAACCATGTGGGTTCTGGTTATGGGACTTAGGTCTTAAGGCTGGGCAAATCGTCTTTATCTGCTGAGCCATCTCCCAAGCCTACGTAAATACAGAAGGTGCTTTAAGCTTCTCTCTGTTCCCATCACAGCTTAGTGACAATTACAGGCCAGGCACTGAATGAATGAATGAATGAATGAATGGGAAGTCTTTCTTTGTCGTCTGGCTAGAAACTCAGAACTCAGACAAGAGCATAGAGATTATTTTTGTTAGTGATAAATGAAGGTGAAATAGAAATGAAATTTACTTGGGTAAGGGCATTTGCTGCCAAGCCTGACCTCCTGAGTTCTATTCCCAGGACGCATGGGAAGAAGAGACCTGACTTCTGCAGGTTATCCTTTGGCATGCTGTCTCACACATAAGCTCCCCATCTTCAACACACCAACAAGCATGATTTTTAAAAGTTATAACGTGTCTCATAACTGTCTGTAACTCCAGTTCTAGGGCACCAAAACATCAATGCACATAAAATTTTAAAAAAAGAATTAAAAGCAGACGCTAGGCATGGTGGCACAAGCCTATAATTTCAACACTTAAAAAACTGTAGCAGGCAGGCTTGGTGGTGAATGCCTTTAATCCCAGCACTTGGGAGGCAGAGGTAGGTGAATTCCTGTGAGTTTGAAGCCAGTGTGGTCTACATATCAAGCTCCAGGACAGCCAGGGCTACATAAAGAGACTCTTCTTCGACCAAGCGGTGGTGGTGCACACCTTTAATCCCAGTACTCGGAGGCACAGGTAGGTGCATCTCTGTGACTTTGAAGCCAGCCTGGTCTACAGAGCGAGTTCCAGGATAGCTAGGGCTGTTACACAGAGAAACCCTGTCTTGAAAAACCAAAAAAAAAGAGAGAGAGAGAGAGAGAGGCCCTTCCTCAAAAACAAACAAAATCGGCAACAGGATTGCCAGTGAGTTCTGTGCCAGCCTGGGCTGCAGAATAGACCTTGCCTCACTAAAAGAAAAAGAAGGGGGTTGGGCACTCATGGTGCTGCAAACTTATAATCCCCAGCATTCAGGGAAGTAGAGACAGGAGTTCAAGACCAATTTAGGCTACTTGAGACCATATTTAAAACAACACCACAAACCACACAAAACAAAAGTAGAAAGATGTGCTGGGTGCTGGTGGCACACGCCTTCAATCCCAGCACTCAGAAGGCAGAGGCAGGAGGATCTCTGAGTTTGAGGCCAGCCTGGGCTACAGAGCGAGTTCCAGGAAAGGCTCCAAAGCTACACAGAGAAACCTTGTCTCAAAAACAAAACAAAACAGACAAACAAACAAAAAAAGCAGAAAGATGCAACACATGCATAATACCAAAAAAATTCTGAAACTTTTAAATTGTGTGATTAGAATGGAATGGAATTTTTTAAGTGATGAAGCTGGGTGTGGTGGTGCATAGCTTTAATCCCAGCACTTGGAAGTCAGAGGCAGGCGGAACTCTGCATTTGAGGCCAACCTGGTGTACATAAGGAGTACCTCTCTATATATTAGAGTCCAGGCCAGCCAAACTTCGTAGTGACACCCTTTCTTTGAAAAAAAGATTTAGAAGAGGCTAGACTGTTTTGGAGTTATTAGGAATTAGGAAGTCATCTTGGAAGGCTTCAGACCAGTAAAAGATGTGAGAGGTGTGTAAAGCGAGGGGCTCTTGGGTCATTCAGAACAGTGGGGCTAGGGCCGCAGAGTTCCCTGTGATCTGTAGATGTCTAAGAGTTGGGCACAACTCCTTAGCAGCACCCCAACTTACTGGCCTCAGGCTCAGGCTTTTCTGTAGGTGGAAGAGAGCCACTGGTTTCTTGTCAGTGATCCTTGGAGGCACAGATTTGAATTGATCTATTATTTATCTGATTGTGTCCTGCAACCTGATGCCCAGTCAGCCTTTCCTGGAAAGCTCTTAGGGTTCTGTCATATAGCCAGAGGGAACCAGATACAGGGCCCGGGTGACTCAGTGAGTGGTGAAAGCTGTAGGGAATGGAAAGTGATAGCTCTTGCTCTGGCAGAAAGCCTGCCCATTGCTTAAAGCCATTTGATCTCATTTCCCGTGCCAATTTTTAAAATTCCTCCCCTCACCCACACACCCACCCAGTACAGCAGATTGAATCCAGGCTCCTCACTTACCGGGCAAGTGCTCTACCACCGAGTTACGTACATCTTAAGCCCTTTTTATGTTTTGACACAGGGCTTGCTAACTTATTTAAGCAGGCCTTGAACCTGTGGACCTCCTGACTCAGCCTCTTGACTAGCTGGGATTACAGATGTGTGTCATCAAGCCAAGCTGCTCTTCCTGGTCTTTAGGCAATAGTTTAAAATACTCATGCAGAGCTGGATGTGGTGGTGCACACCTTTAGTCCCAGCACTTGGGAAGCAGAGGCAGGCAGATCCCTGAGTTTAAGGCCAGCCTGGTCTACAGAGTGAGTTCCAGGACAGCCAGGGCCACACAGAGAAACCCTGTCTTGAAAAAAAGGGGGAGAAGGGAAAAAAAAAAAAAAAAAAGATATGCACACAGGCATTCTATACCACCTGCAGTATTCAGAACAATGGGGATGAGACTTGGCTCTTGAACATTTGGAGTTTATTTGCCCAAGGATACAGTGCAAAGTTTTAACTAGAACTTTCTGACATCAAAGTCTTCCTTTGGGCTTTGAGGCAGTGCCCATATAGCTCACACTTGTTTTAAATTCACACCCTTCCAGCCTGACTTTAGAACGCTAGAATTAGAGGACAGTGTCCTAACACCCGGCAGCCTCGTTTCTTTTAGTGACTCAAAAGATAAAACCTGGGGGCTGGAGAGATGGCTCAGAGGTTAAGAGCACTGGTTGCTCTTCCAGAGGTCCTGAGTTCAATTCCCAGCAACCACATGGTGGCTCAGAACCATCTATAATGAGATCTGGTGCCCTCTTCTGGCCTGCAGGGACACACACAGGCAGAACACTGTATACATAATAAATAAAATTAAAAAAAAAAAAAAAAAGATAAAACCTGGAGCCCCACATGTGCTGGGCAGGTTCTTGACTTCCAATTCCTTGCTTTTCTAGGGGCTCAGAAGATAAGAAAGTGCTTGTCCTAGGAGGAGAACATGAGTTTGTTCTCTAGAATCTATGTAAAAGCATGGTGGTAAGCACTCATACATAATCTTATGGCTGGAGGGGCCTGGGTAGGAAGATTACCGGGGCACACTGGCCAGTCAGCCTAGCCTGCTTGGTGAATTTCAAACCAGCAAGTGACCCTTTCTCAAGTGAATGGTATAAGCAACCTGAAGAATGATATCCAAGGTTGACCATTAGTTTTTTTATATGCACACACTTGTGCACACACACGTATATCCTTTTCCTGAGAAGCTATGTGAGAAGTTTGAGACTTCTCAGAATGGCAGAATAAGTCTTGTTTAACTGAGTCCTGGCCTGATGTAAAGCCATTTCCATAGCTCTTGAAGGAAAGAGAACCAGTCACAAGGGTGGTGCTGGGAAGGAAGAGAACTTGAGTGACGGAAGACAGTGCTCAAACACAGCCCCTCTCATAGTCACACGAGAACAGGGAACTTCAAGTGTGCTTCCTTCACAGGCTTGGTTTTGCAACCTTTCTCCCTGGGTTAAATTTATAACACTGCTCAGTTCCATAGTCTGTTTTCATTCTACCAGCCACTCATAGGCATGGCTGCATCCTTTCCCCTAGGTTCCTAAAGTATGTACCTGATTGGATTTGGTTAACCCATCTGCCAGGGCCATGCCAGGTTGGAAACCTTGCCATCTGCCTGGTGAATGGTCCCTTTTCTTTGGCCCATTGAGCTTCAGAGCTCAGGAAAGATGGCCTACAGGAAGATAGATGTCTTCTGGGTCTGGGGATCTAACTGTCCCTTTAGGACCAAGATTAGCCTGAGCTTTTGTTGGTTTGGTTTTGGTTTTAGAGACTGGGTCCCTTGTTGCTGAGGCTAGCCTTGAACTCCCTACTTTTACTTTTCAAAGCTGTGATTAGAGGTATGTGTCACCATGCCTGGCTGGGCTGAGCTTTTCATATAATGCCAGGGACTGTAGTAGCTGGCCTTGCACAGAAGGCCAGAGCTCTTTCCTGAGACCTCCACAGTTTCCCTGTGCGCCCACAAGCCTGGCTTTGAGACCCAGCCCTGCCTTCAACAAGCCAGGTCTTCTCCCCTCTCCTACAGGTTTCAGAAAGGACCTATTCATAACAGGTCCCTCCCTAGAGGGAAAGGCAGGAGCAGAGGAAAGTTCTGGGCTTGCTGCCCTTGTCCAGAGTGTGGGTAACCAGGGTCTTACCCATTCAGAGGTTAAGCCCTTGAGACCTTGACCAAGGGAAGGATCCCTTCTGAAAGAGCCAAGTGTGGTCTCAGAACTTTGAAAGGTTGAGGCAGGAGGACTACTATGTGTTTGAGGACAGTCTAGCCTGCACAATGGGTGCTGAGCCAGCTAAGGTTACATAGAGAGACCCTGTCTCAACATGGCTCCCAACTCCAGCCCCCACAACCCTAACCTGAGGGAGGGGGGAAGTTACTAGAAAAAATAACCAAACAGGAATGTGGATAGGTCACAGTCGTGTACCCCAGAGGCATTCTCCAACTTTGTTGCAAAAGCTCTTGAGTGTTAATATGACGACTTCTGGTCTCAGCCCCAGCTGTGCGTTTATTATTAGTGATTTTTAACAGGGTCTTACTGTGTAACCCAGGATACCCTTGAATTCATGGTCCTACTGCTTCTGCCTCATAGTGGCTAAGAGTATCGTCATGTAACGCCATGCCTGGCACTCATCCAAGGGTCACATTTAGAATGCTGCTTCCTTGCCATCCACCCACAGCCCAGTTAGTACAGTTAAAGCACTAACCAGTCTGTGGCAGATACTCTGATCTTGAAGCTTATGTTCCTCTCAGCCGCCAGGGAAGGTCCTGTCCTATAGTAGACCATTTAAATGCCATCAGACTGGGAGGGAGCCCTGAGGTCAGTGTCACAGTGTTTCTTGCAGTTTCTGAGTATTTACTGGCAAGACAGCAGGGTCAAGATGACAGAGGACATGAAACCCAACTGGGACATGGAAATCCCATCTGATTCTCCGAGTGTGATGGCCAGTTGCTTGAAGAGCTTGCCGTTACGTAGCGTGCTAGTCTGAGGGTCCACAGACCCAGGTCTGTTGAGATATGCTGGCACAAAACCTCAGCGCAGCGGCTAGGGCCTCAGCCAAGGGGCAGAACATGGGATTAGCATACATGAATCAATCCCTGGATTTAATGCCTACCCTTTCTCCTTCCCCCACCAAAGGATGAGCGTAGTGAGCTACTAATGAACTTTCTGGACTTTACTTAACCCATGTGTACAATGGCAAACTGTCCTGTTGTTGATTCAGGGCCTTGCTATATTACCCAGGCTATAACCTGTACTTGGAACTGCCATGCCTCAGGCTCCCAAGAGCTGCCCCTGCTGTGGTCTAGTTCTTCAAGCATGCTGTGCTTGAAAAGGCCAGCTATAATTCTGCTTATTTACCCATGAGTTTAGAAGACTATTTGGGACATAGTATGTGTTTATTAAATATTTGTGGGAATGAATAACTATTTATAGCTGGTCATTGGAAGAATGCTCCTGTAGGAAGATAGTACCAGACGTCGTCCAGACTGGTATAACCTTGCCAGTGGATAGTGCGCTGAGGCAGTGGCATTGGCCTGCATGCTTTCAGCTAGGACATCTGACAACTTCAGAATTAGCCATATTTCTTTTTCTTTAAACATGTAATTTGTCTAAAGATACAATACAGCCAGGCGGTGGTGGCTCACGCCTTTAATCTCAGCACTAGGGAGGCAGAGGCAGGTGGATCTCTGTGAATTTTAGGGCAGCCTGGTCTACAAAGCAAGTTCCAGGACAGCCAGGACTAACAGAGAAACCTTGCCTGGAAAAACAAACACACACCACCACCACCAATACAATACATATCATTGTAGGAAGTTATTTATTTACTTATGATACTGGGGGCTGAACCCACTGCTTTTTGTGTTTCTTTTTAAGTATCTTTATTGTGTACGTGTGTTTGTGTCGGGTACACATGCTATGGCACGCATGTGGAGATCTGAAGAGAACTTGCAGAGTCAGGTTTCTCCCTTCTCCTTCACCGATGAGTCCCAGGGATGGAGCTTGGGTCATCAAGCATCATGGCAGGCACCTGCACCCTCTGAACCACCTCATCCACCCCTTTTCACATTAAAAAATCTTGTAAATTTCATTTATTATTGTTTGTGTGCCTGTGTGTGATGTGTGTGAGCACATGTGCCAGATGTGTGGAGGTCAAGGGACAAATTTTTATGTGGGTTCCTGGTGTAGAACTCAGGCCAGGCTTTTACATGGCAAGTGCTTTTACCCACTAAGCCATCTCAGCTCAGTTTTTATGTATGTTTTTCTGTTTATGTCTGAAATTTGGAATATACACCACTTACACAGTGTCATTCCTAAATTCCTACTTTTATGTCCCTTAAGTGTTATTAAGAATCCATTTTTAATGGCTTCATAATGGTGCATCTTACCACTCCCTCACTGTGGACAGTTTCTTTTGAGCTTTCTCAAGATCACGGGGATGCGAATTGCTGCCTGCATATCTTATTTATTCCCAGGACACAGTCCCAGGAGTGGAATGACTGGATTAAAGGGTATAAAGTTCTTTTAAACCTCTAGAAACACAGAGCCAAAATATTTCCTCGAAAAGATTTTGCCAATTGACACTAAAGGTCAGAATCTTTCCTTGGGCTTTGTTAAAACAAACAAACAGGCCTGGCGGTGGTGGTGCACACTTTTAATCCCAGCACTCAGGAGGCAGAGGCAGGTGGATCTCTGTGAGTTTGAGACCAGCCCGGTCTACAGAGTGAGTTCCAGGACAGCCAGGACTACGCAGAGAAACCCTGTCTCAAAAAACCAAAAAAGCAAACAAAAACAGCCTCTGCAGAGAAGCTGGCAGGTTGGAAGACATCCTAGTCCTGGCCACGGTGTGGCCCCCTACAGTGGGAGTGGAGCGGCAACTCAGCCTCCATTCAGAAGGCAGGTGGTTCTTCTGTTTTTATGAACCAGTGAGGAGGGGAAAAAATGAAGCTGGGGTTAAGGGCTTTGGGGGGATTCCCTGCTTGAGCAAAGAGAACAGCTGTCAACAAAACCCAGCACTTGCCTGGGCGCTGTGAATCTCGCCTGTAATGCCAATAATAGGCGATAGAGGCGGGAGGAGGATCAGAAGTTCAAGGCCCTCAAGCTTACACAATAGGTTCCAGGCCGGCCTGGGCTATGTGAGACCCTGACTCAAAAAACAAAAATCGCGGGCCACAAAAACAAGAATCCAACACCCAGTGATCCTTCAGTAAAAAATCCCTCCAGACCCTGGCGGGTCGGCGAAGGAGGCGGCGACGGCAGCGTGGGAAGCAGTTAGGGGCGGCCTGGCCCTTTAAACCCGCGTCGGTTTCTCCTGACGTCAGCGGGCGGGCGCAGCCCCGCTGTTTACCGCGGCGCGGCGCCTGGTGGCCCGGAGTTCTGCGCCGCGTCCGCCGCCCTTAAAGGGCCCGCGTCCGGGAAGCCTCCGGGCCAGGGCCGCCGCCGCCTCCGCTCTCCAGGCGCGAGCGGACGCCGGGTCTCCGGCCGGGCTGGGCCGGGCCGGGGTTGCGGGTCGCGGTGCCGCCCACGCGAGCTGGGGTCCGCGTGAGGCCCAGGAGCGGCTCCAGGGAGGGGACGAGTCCTATCTCAGGCCGGGGTTAAAGTTCTGGTCCCGGTGAGATGCTGGAAGCTGCTGCGGCAGCCGCAACGCGCCCGGTCGCCGTCCTGTTGCCAGTCCCCGTCGCCCCGGGCCATGTTCGCCCGGCGTCTGCCCTTGTGCGTGCTCCTGGTGGTCGCCGTCGAGAGCCACCTGGGGGCTCTGGGGCCCAAGAACGTCTCGCAGAAAGACGCGGAGTTTGAGCGCACCTACGCGGACGACGTCAACAGCGAGCTGCTCAACATCTACACCTTCAACCACACCGTGACCCGCAACCGGGTGAGCGCGGGGCCCCGCTGCCGCAGGGCGACCGAAAAGGTGGACGCCCAGTCCGGCCTTGATGCCACCCCTGCCCTCTCCGCCAGCCTCCGAACCACCCTCCCCTTGCCCAGGCCTCGTCTCCACCAGCTTTCCCTGCAGCTCCAGTTGGGCAGCTTCCCTGCCACCAGCTGTGATCCGGGCAGGTCTACCCTGGCTCTCCCGCTGGAAGCTGTGTGAGGTCGGGGTCAGGGGGAAACTGGCTTCGACCGGGCTTGCTCAGACAACTCCAAATGGGGCCAACTTAGAACCAAGCTCTGTTCCAGCAAGTTGCTGCCACACTTCATAGGGAGGTGAAGGAGGCAGACCTCCTTGCCTCCGAAAGCCAGCTGGCCTTGTAAGTTGACGATGACCGAGATAAGGGCCTCCGCAAGCCAGCCAAGTGGCGAGAGAAAAGGGAGTTTGTTTCAAGCTCAGAACTGTGTCTGACTTACTCATTTCTCCCCAGTAGTGAAAGTCGAAGGCGGGCGTAGCTGGGCCCAGGCAGAGTGCAGCCTGGAGAATACCTGCTGCCTGGCTGTGTGACCTCCTGCCTGGCTCTCTGACTGGGAAGCAGTGGAGTTGAGAATGAGGCATCTGGGGTTTTCTTGGGGATGGAGAGGGGTTTGGTTTCTGGCAGGCCAGGATCTAACATCAGGATCCATTTTCCTGACGTTTGATCTGTCTTCTTTCCATCCAGTATCCAGAGTCATCATCCTAGAAGGAGCTCCTACCTCTTGGGGGAGGAAATGCTACCCTTAGATTTGGTTTCGGCAGCCTAGGAACTAATAACATTCTTGTGATTTGTCACTTATATACCCTCACTGTCCTGTGTGGCTTCACCCACAGCAAGGGGAGGATTAACCCAGAGAGGGAGAATTGACGTTCCAGTGTAAAGTCACTTCCCAGCTTGGCCCTTGGTCAGAAATAGAGATGTAACTTGGATTTCAACACTCTCCCCACCGTTCCTGTTCACCCCTCCCTGCAGGGCTCCGGCCTCCAGATTAGTTGTGGAACCGGAGCTTCTTGCTGGTTTCCTAGTTCCCGAGGAGGAAGATTGAGGACACTTGCTCTCCTCTGTCAGTGTGTGTATATGAGTGTACATGTCCATGTCTGTGCACGTGGGCTATCCTGGAACCGCCTAAGGCCTCTTCTGCAGATGTCTGGGACCTGCTGTTCCACAAACCTGCTTCTTCCAAGAGCAAGCGAGCTTCCGCAAGCCTCACATCCCTCAGTGCCAGCCCCTCCTAGAGACAGGGCTTATTCGCACGCAAGGAGAAGCATAGATGGTATCCTGGCTGCCCAGGATGGATAACCCAGGGCAGAGCAGGGCACGCAGTGTGTAGAGTCATGTGTTCGAGGGACAGTGGGGCCGAGTTTGAGTGAGGGCACTTCCTTGTCATCTGCAGACTGAGGGCGTGCGAGTGTCTGTGAATGTCCTGAACAAGCAGAAAGGGGCGCCTTTGCTGTTCGTTGTCCGCCAGAAAGAGGCCGTTGTGTCCTTCCAGGTGCCCCTAATCCTGCGAGGGCTGTGAGTAGGACCTGGGGATGAAGGGAGGGGTGGCCTAGCCAGGCCTTGCAGGGAGCCTCCCCCGGGAGACCCTTTTGTTCCCCCTCCCCCACCCCCCAGCCCAGGGTCGGGAGGGCCAACTCTGTCAGCCCAGGGCTTGGGAGGTATGGGGACCTGATAGAAAGAGTTGCAGCCTCGCCGGGCGGTGGTGGCGCACGCCTTTAATCCCAGCACTCGGGAGGCAGAGCCAGGCGGATCTCTGTGAGTTCGAGGCCAGCCTGGGCTACCAAGTGAGTCCCAGGAAAGGCGCAAAGCTACACAGAGAAACCCTGTCTCGAAAAACCAAAAAAAAAAAAAAAAAAAAGAAAGAGTTGCAGCCTCATTTCTCAGTCGTGCCAGACTGGCTGGGACTAGTCACACCCTCTCTGTCTTGGACCATAGGTATCAGCGTAAGTACCTCTACCAAAAAGTTGAACGAACTCTGTGTCAGCCCCCCACCAAGAATGAGTCTGAGGTCCAGTTTTTCTATGTGGATGTGTCCACCCTGTCACCAGTCAACACCTCTTACCAGCTCCGGGTCAACCGTGTGGACAATTTTGTACTCAGGTATTCAGGGTGAAATGAGGGGACAATAAAGCCCTAGCCTTCTTCCCAAGATTTGGGGGTGACTGTGGGCTTCTTCTCTGCCTTGTAGGACTGGTGAGCCATTTACCTTCAATACCACTGCAGCCCAGCCCCAGGTAAAATCCCTTGTCAAAAATGGGGGTCTCTTAGCCTGGCGTGGTGGCACACGCCTTTAATCCCAGCATTTGGAAGGCAGAGGCAGGTGGATCTCTTGAGTTCAAAGCCAGCTTGGTCTACATAGTAAGTTCTGAGCCAGCCAGGCTACACAGAAACCCTGTCTCAAGATACCAACAACAAAAAGAAAATTGGGGGAGTCTTGAACATGAGAGCAGGAGCAGTCATGGGGAGTTCTAGAGCCACCATGTTAATCCAGTCTCTGTGGAGGGACTCTTGGAGCTCCTGTATGGACAGCCAGGCAGGGGCAGTGCGGTGATAGGGTCTGGATGCTGTCTTTCCCGCTCGCTCTGCCTCTCAGGCACTGCCCTATGTGTCCAGCTGAGGTTGCAAGAGATTGGCGCTCAGGGTCATGCAGGAGTGGGCTATTCATGGTCAAGGCTCTTCTCCCTGAGTAGCCAAGAAGATTCTGGTACCTCCTTGCAGGAGACTGATCCCTTTTTCGAGGGGCAGAGAGAGCACCCTCCTGAGATGGCACTCTCCCTGCCCTTCCTATGTTCTCAGTACTTCAAATACGAGTTTCCTGATGGTGTGGACTCTGTAATTGTCAAGGTGACTTCTAAGAAGGCCTTCCCTTGTTCAGTCATCTCCATACAGGACGTCCTGGTAAGCTGTCTCTCATGTTCTCTTCACCGGAAAGTAGTTGGGACATTGGAGAAAAGGGACAGGGCCCATCTGCCTATTTCTTCCTCCCTCTAGTGTCCTGTCTATGATCTGGACAACAACGTGGCTTTCATCGGCATGTACCAGACCATGACTAAGAAGGCAGCCATTACCGTGCAGGTAGGAAATGCACAGGACCCGAGAGATGGGGTTGGTGCCCTTCCCACACCCTGTACTTGTCTTTCTGCCCATTCCTGCCTTACACGAGGGCTGCTTAAACTTCTTCCACTGTGACCTTTGTGCTTGAGGAACTTTCCTCCACGGAAACATGTCATTGGCTCTTAATTTTGTTTTTTGTTTTAATCAGCAAGGGATTTTATTCAGAAGTAATGTGAAAGTACAGACCAGATCTTCTTCAAGAGAGCAGCAGAGGTTTACTGAGAAGCGGCGTTCTTATTTTATTATTGTCAGGGTTGAGGGTGCCACTTCGCATAAGTGTATAGTACAAAGTGGCGGAAGCATATTTAGGGCCATTTTAGAAGCTGTGGAGTTCTCACTTTAGCAACACATATACTAAAATTGGAATGGGGGCTGGAGAGAGGTTCAGCAGTTAAGAGCACTGGCTGTTCTTCCAAGAGAACCCAGGTTCAATTCCTAGCACCCACATGGCAGCTCATGACTGTCTGTAAATCTAGTTCCAGGGGATCTGATACCCTCACGCCAATGCACAAAAAATAAAATAAATGAGAAATAAATAAAATTGGAACGGTACAGTGGTTAGCACGGCCCCTGCGAAAAGATAATGCGCAAATTCAAGAAGCATTCCATAATTTTAAAAAAGAAATTGTTGAAAATCTTATCCTAATCCCAAGTCAAAACTCATTGAGTCCTTTAGCAACAGAAAACAGTTTTTTAAACCAAGCATCCTACCTAATCCAATCCAGTCCCAAGTTGTTCTGATTATCCTCACATGCTTGAGAAACGATGGGAGGAAAATACTTAGACGTCTTCTTTTCTGTTTCTAAACCATGATGTTTCTACGAAAGCAGAAAACTTGGGGTATGCCGTAAACACACTGCAGTTCAGAGCATACAATAGTCTAGCGTCCAAGCTGGCTTTCAGACAGTGGTCCTTGGCTTCCTGTGGTGTGATGGCATGCATGGTACAAAGTGCACATGTGTGTTCAGAACCCAGGCTGAGGTGACGTCACCCGATATAGGGGTGAGTGCTTTTAGAAGCACCTTGGATGTAGTATGCATTTGATTTTGAATACTTTTTCATTGTCACACATTCAGCAACCTTTACTGGATTCTTCACCACCCCCATATTCCATTCCTGTGATTTTGGGTTCTCATAGATGTGAGTGGGGCCATCTCTACTGGCTGGTGCCCCAGACAGCCTGTGTGGGCCACGTGCTCATTCATATGTTCACCTGGCTGGAGTGTGGGTACAGGTTTGGGCTCCAACCCTAACTCCACAAAGATAATGGCGGCACCTCTCCTGTGGGTGTATCCGGTGGTAGAGCATCTCCCTGCCATTTGACAGGCCATGTAATTAGACTCTCAGCATCACAGAAACGTGAGAGAGGGGGGTCTTTGCAAGGATTAAGTAAAATTATAAGAAGAGCCTATAGCATCTGGTCCAAAGTTCATAAAAGAAAAAAGTGGTGGCAATGATGATGCTGCTGATCACTGTCTGTCCTTCTCCTCCTCCAGCGTAAAGACTTCCCCAGCAACAGCTTTTATGTGGTAGTGGTGGTAAAGACCGAGGACCAGGCCTGCGGGGGCTCCTTGCCCTTCTACCCTTTTGTGGAAGGTATGTTCTGTGCACTGGCCAGGGACGGCTCAGGCAGACAGACGAGCCTCCGTGGCTGTTGGTGGATCCAATGGACGTGAGTTTGGGGCCCTAGACTCTCTGAGACCAGGTTCCACCAACCCTGGCTAAGTTCCAAGCAACCATTTCTTTTTCACTTTGACATTTTGCTTCCAGATGAGCCAGTGGATCAAGGGCATCGTCAGAAAACCCTATCAGTACTGGTTTCTCAAGCTGTCACATGTAAGTGTGGGTACCTGAGAAAGCTGGACAAACCCCCTGCTTCTCCCTTTCAGATCCAGGAAAGCAAGTGTTCTTTGAATGGTAAGGGTGGCGAGGACACTCCTACCCAGCAGGCACTGGGACAGAAAGGAGTGTTCTGAGCAGGCTTCCAGCCAAAGAAATTCAGAAGGTGGATCCCAGTGAATACGGGACAGGGTCCATGGCCAAACTGAAGAGCAAGTTCTCATGTGCTCCCTGCTACTTAGCAGTGGGATCTCTGTCCCCGTCTCTGTGACAGAAATAATGAAATCTGTCATGTTAGATACACTCAGTTGTGAAGTTTAACCCAGAATGAAGAGTATTGGGCTCCTAGTCAGTGCTCAGCAATGTCTACTGAGTTGTTTTTTTGTTTTTTTTTTTGTTTTGTTTTGTTTTGTTTTGTTTTGTTTTGTTTTGAGACAGGGTTTCTCTGTGTTGTTTTGGTACCTGTCCTGGATCTCACTCTGTAGACCAGGCTGGCCTCGAACTCACAGAGATATGAGTGGGACACATATGAGTCCCACAGAGGTAAGGTGGGACTGCTGGGCTGTTCCTTCCTCTGCAAGGGGCATGGGATCCCAACTGGGATGATCTTGTAGTTGGCTTCAGGGGCAGGCAGGACAGGTACTTGTGGGACCTGTGGTCCATGGGCCATTTCTTTGTAGACTTTAATCTCCCAAATGCTGAGATTAAAGGCGTCCGCCACCGCCACCCGGCGTATACTGAGTTTTTAAATAGGGTTCTTTCTAAATTGGAGAATATAAGATCAAAATAAGGAACTTGGCACAGTGGCATACCCCTCTTTAACCCAGCAGTTGGGAGGTAGAGACAGGAAGATCAGTAGCTCATCCTTGGTTATGTCATGAGTTCAAAGCCAGTTTGAACATGAGACCTTTTCTCAAAAAAACAAAACAAGACAAAACAAAACTGGGGCTGGAGAAATGCTCAGCTGTGAAGAGCACTGGCTGCTTTTTCAGAGGACCCAAGTGCTAATCCACAGCAAGCACATGGCAGCTCCCAACTATCTGTAACTCTAGTTCCAGGGGATCTGATACACTCTCTTGGCCTCCACAGACACCCATGTGATGGTGTGCATACATACATGCAAGCAAGGAACTCACACACAAAAAATAGAAATAAATGCATCTTAAACGAGCAATTATAAACCCAATATACACACTAAGTAAATTAATTAATAAAGAGCAAAATCAAGGATTGTGCTAGAAGGGAGAGCCACCTCTCCTGTGGCTTATTTACTCTGTATTTCTTGAGCCCTCGTGTATGCCAGAACTACAGCTCTTAGGAAGCCCTTAGGTGGGGGCCAGGAGGGCTCTGTAGGCTACTGAGAGTTGGGATGAGCAAAGGACAGGTCACTGTGGAAATGTACAACAGAAAAGACCACCCAGAGGGCACCGTCACTGAGCTGTAGTTTGAAGGTTAGGTCAACATGGAGCTTTCTAGAAGTAGGAGAGAAAGTTCTAGGAAACAACATGAGCAGATGGGCTCAGGCCAGAGTTTGGTGTATTGAGCAATAGCCAGGTCTTTATACTGGCCGGGCCTTGCCTTCAGGGGAGGAGGAGCCAGATCCCAGCAGTCCCTGGGCATCCAGAGGCAGCATGGGAAGGCCTACTGTGTTCTCACCTTCCTGTTTCCCTCCCCATAGCTGAGGCCTACGTTGGTGGGATGCTCTTTTGCCTGGGCATATTTCTCTCCTTCTACCTGCTGACTGTGCTCCTGGCCTGTTGGGAGAACTGGAGGTAAGGTGGGACTGCTGGGCTGTTCCTTCCTCTGCAAGGGGCATGGGATCCCAACTGGAATGATCTTGTAGTTGTCTTCAGGGGCAGGCAGGACAGGTACTTGTGGGACCTGTGGTCCATGGGCCATTTCTTTGTAAACAGGCTCATCTATCATCACTCCTTCCCAAGCTGGGGACACCCCATTACTCCCTGGTGTGGGGGAAACCCAGGATTGAGGAGTTACATGGATAGAGAGGATAGAAGGAAGATTAGCCTAGCCTAGGGTAGGTCCTCATCCTGCCTCAGTTGTCCTCTCCATTCCTGCAGGCAAAGGAAGAAGACTCTGCTAGTGGCCATAGACCGAATCTGCCCAGAAAGTGGTATCTCCAGGGAACGGGGGTGGGCGGATCTGTGGTGGGAAGATGGGGGGCAGGGATGGGGAAGGGAAGGGTCAGAGGAGGGCGGGTCGGTAGCTTCTTTACGTTCAGCCTAGGAGTAACATTTCACAAGCAGGGGTCATGACTCACCCCTCCATAGAGATCCTGGAAAGTTCCCTGTGGTCTGTACTGGTGCCTAGCTACCCTGCCAGCCTGCCTCAGGCAGTGCAGCTCAGTCTCAGTTATTAACTTTCCATTCTCTCTCTTTCTTCCACCCCTTCTCTCTCTGCCTCCCCTCCTGCTTGGACTTCTCTCTCAGCTTCTCTCCTTGGTAAGCTCCAGGTGCTGTGGGCAGAGGAGCTGCTGTCCATGGGGAGGAAGGTGAAGCCTAGGGCTGTCTAGGGGAGGGACTTGGGCACCAGATGTCATTTTCTTCCTTGGTGGCTTAGATGTGTTGTTTCCTTGACCATCCTTCACCTATTTTTTTTTTCTTTTCTTTCTTTCTTTTCTTTAAATTAAAAACTTTTTTAGACAAGATCTCATTCGTAGCGCATGGTAGCCCGAAACTGACTATGTAGTCCAGGCTGGCCTCAGGCACGTAGCGCTCCTCCTCTCTTAGCTAGGCGAGTGGTAGGATTACAGGCATGAGCTCCCATGCCCAGCTTGTCCCCACTCTTAGGACACAGGGAGGCATGTTTGCTTGGAGTGACGTGGTGGTGGGTGAGGTGGGTTGGGGATCTGTGTTCTCTTATTGCTGTCCTGGCTCCTCTGTGGCTGTCTTTCCTCGGTTCTCCCTTCTCTTTTCCCGGGCTGTAGGCTTCCCTTTGCCCACAGGCCTCAGAGGACCTTGACTTCTCATTGCAGGTCACCCTCGGGTCTTGGCCGATTCGTTTCCTGGCAGTGCCCCTTACGAGGGTTACAACTATGGCTCCTTTGGTACGTGTCAAAGTCAGGACTGTATTTGCGCATGCCCAGCCGCAGCTGCTTCTGCTGCCACCTTCTGTTGGCCACGCCCTTGCAGCTCCTGGGGCGCTCTAGAACAGATCTGGAGTCTCGTTCTGAGGTCACTTTCAGCTGCCTCACCACTGATTCCTGCTTGCAGACAATGGTTCCGGATCCACTGACGGGCTGGTCGAAAGCACAGGTTCAGGAGACCTCTCTTACAGTTACCAGGGTGAGTGGACCAAGCAGTGGGGTGTGTGCTACAGGGCTGCTGTTGACTAGGTGAAACTTCCTGGTGGGCGGTTGCCTCTCTGCCAGACGCTGGAACCAGGGAAGGGCTGCTCTTCTGCCCCCTCTTCCTCTCCTTCCTACTTGGCCTCCGTTCCCCTGTAACTTTCCCTTTCCTTTGAAGGGCACGACCAGTTCAAGCGGCGCCTTCCCTCTGGCCAGATGCGGCAGCTGTGCATTGCCATGGGTAGATGTGGGGAGGGGGTAGGGCTGCCCTGCCAATCATTTCCTGCCAGGATGGTCAGTTAATGGAGCTGGCCATCGCTGGGGCCAGAAAGATGCTTAGTGCATGGCTTCCCTATCACGTGCCACCAGTGCCAGCCCACGTGTCTTCTGAGATAGACAGGCACTGGCCACCAGTCAGAGGTCCTCGTTTGCTGTCTTCTTAGCAGGGTCCTCCCTCCCTGGCTTGCTGGCCAAGGGATCCTGGGTGTGGGTGTCACCTTCTGGCCTTTAGGGCTTTGGCCAGGTGAGGTAACAGGAGGAAATGAAGACAGAGGATGGATGCTCTTTCTCAAGCACTTGCCTATATACTAAGACTTTAACCCACGGGTGGCCATGGCGTGTCTTCTCAGAACCCAACAGGACTGGGCACCTTCTAATCTGCATGACTGGCCAAGTTCAATCCCTGTTACTTACGTCTGGGGTCCAGGCAGTGTCCTAGCTGGGAAAGCCCCAGCTCAGGGACCAGAGCCAAGAGTGGAGCAGGGCTGGAGTCACTCCTGTTCGGTGGCCACTGGCAGAGCTGCCCACTGGTTCCCACTGAGTGAGGAGTACCTCTCCTCCCAGCACCTGAGCCACCTGCCCTACCGCTCTGAGCCCTGGCCCACAATTAGCCTCTTCCGCATTGTTGAATAATTCTGACAGTTGCTTCTGGTGGGTGGGGGTAGACCCACTGTTCGGTCCTGCTGGCCCAAGCCCTTTTCCTTTGCCGTTCCTAGACCGCTCCTTTGACCCAGTGGGTACTCGGCCACGATTGGACTCCATGAGCTCTGTGGAAGAGGATGACTATGATACATTGGCCGACATTGATTCAGACAAAAATGTCATTCGCACCAAGGTCTGGCACACACGGCCTGGGCCTGGTCAGGGGGTTCTGAGGAAGGGACTGTGTGGAGGCCTCATCCAGCATATCTCTGTGGCATGTTAGGGGAGCAGAAGGAAAGAGCTGAGCTGGGACAGGCAGGATTGATTCTAGGAGAAATCAGCCTGGCCTCCAGTCCCCTCCAGACTAATTGGGCAAGCCCTCTTGGCCTAATTAGCCACAGAAGTGGGAAGTCCCAGAACCCTGCCCACTGAATTCTGACTTGTCTGAGGGAATCCTACCCTAACCTGTGTGTCTACCCTAACCTGGGTGCCAGGGGTTCCCCCAGGTGCTGGGTAAGTGAGGCTCACCCTTGCTTCTCCTTAGCAATATCTCTGCGTGGCTGATCTGGCACGAAAGGACAAACGTGTTTTGCGGAAAAAGTACCAGATTTACTTCTGGTGAGTGGGCTACACAGGCAGGGACTCCTGTTACTACAGGGCAGCTCCTTGGGTCCTGCCCACCTTACCACGGCCCTCCCGCCCCTCAGGAACATAGCCACCATTGCGGTCTTCTACGCCCTTCCTGTGGTGCAGCTGGTGATCACCTACCAGACGGTGAGAGGACAAGGGTTCGAGCATCTGTGTGTGACTCTGCCTCACCCTGCAGAGCCATTGCTCACAGAGACTGCAGTGAACAGAGGTCATAGGTCAAGCAACAGCTTTCAGATCCAACTTTGAGGCACTAGGCTTCTGAGCATCAGTTTCTCCATCTGCAGATTGGGGACAGAATGAAGCTGGGGTAGGGTCTGCAAAATAGAGGTCACAGGACTTTGTGTGACTTCCCTTCCCTCCCCTTACTGTGAGGCAAGAACTTGAGTTGTCAGTCACATATATAAAGAGGATAATGGTAGGCATCTGTGCCATCTGAAGCATGCGCCACACACACACACACACACACACACACACACACACACACACACACACACACACATACACACACATACTTTGTCAAGGAGCACCAGCCTGGGTACTGTGTATACACGTCAGTCAGCCATACTGTTCATGTTTTGCCGGTTGGACCCAGAGGTGTGTGGCGTGGGCTCCTTGCTGAGTCAGGCATGTTAATAGCTTTGCACCCCTTACACACACAGGTGGTGAATGTCACAGGAAACCAGGACATCTGCTACTACAACTTCCTCTGTGCCCACCCTCTGGGCAACCTCAGGTGGGGATTGTGCTGGCCCAGGGGTGGGGAGGGTAAGCAGCAGTGAGCAGGGGAGGGTGGGGCTTTGTGAAGCCCGCTGGGCAGAAGAAAGGGAAGGATCTGAGGGCCTGAGTGTAAGCTAAGTACCTGTCTTGTCCCTTCTAGCGCTTTCAACAACATCCTCAGCAACCTGGGGTACATCCTGCTGGGGCTGCTCTTCCTTCTCATCATTCTGCAGCGAGAGATCAATCACAACCGGGCCCTGATGCGAAATGACCTCTATGCTCTGGTGAGCCAGACACTGCCCACCAAGGCCTCCACCTGGCAAACTGACCTTGCCTAGTCCAACTCAGCTCTGTCTAGCCTGACCCCGCCATGCCCTGTTCTGCTCTACCTTACCCAAGTTGCCCTGCACTGTCCAGCCCAGATCTGCCTTGCCCTGCCCTGTTCAGGTCCTCCCTGCCTAGATCCTCTGCCTTGCCCAGGTCCTCTCTACCCTGCCCAGGTGCTCCCTGCCCTGCCCAAGTCCTCCCTGCCCTGCCCAAGTCCTCCCTGCCCTGCTCAGGTCCTCCCTGCCCTGCCCAGGTCCTCCCTGCCTTGCCCAGGTCCTCCCTGCCCTGCCCAGGTGCTCCCTGCCCTGCCCAGGTCCTCTCTGCCCTGCTCAGGTGCTCCCTGCCCTGCCCAGGTCCTCCCTATCCTGCCCAGGTCCTCCCAGCCCTGCCCAGGTGCTCCCTGGCCCTGCCCAGATCCTCCCTGCCTTGCCCAAGTCCTCCCTGTCCTGCCCAGGTCCCCCCTGCCCTGCCCTGTCCTACCCTCCCCTGCCCTGCCCACATTTTCCCTACCCTCCCTGCCTTCTGCTCTACACTCCCCACTCTTGCCCTGCCCACCCTTTCCCTGCTCAGCTGTTTTATCCTGCCCTCTCTGCTCCGCCTTACACAACCCACCCTGCACACTCCCCACGTAGCCCAGTCCTTTTCCTCCCCCTCCCCTCGGGTCTCCACTTGGGACCCTTCTCTAACCACCTCACTTACCTCCCTTCCTTCGCTTTCTCCCCACAGGAGTGTGGAATCCCCAAACACTTCGGTCTGTTCTATGCCATGGGCACAGCGCTGATGATGGAGGGGCTGCTTAGTGCTTGTTACCATGTCTGCCCCAACTACACCAACTTCCAGTTTGGTGAGTGCTGCCTCCTTGTCTGGCTGGGCCTCTCCCATCCCAGGTCACCAGCTGGTAGGAAGCTCGGAGGCTGGCTTCTGAGTGCAGCTTCCCATATTAGAAGATGGCCAGCTAAGCCAGGCAGTGGTGGCACACGCCTTTAATCCCAGATCTCTATTATCTGAGAGTTCCAGGACAGTCAGTCAGGGCCATACAGAGAAACCCTGTCTTGAAAAAGCCGATAGATAGATAGATAGATAGATAGATAGATAGATAGATAGATACATACATACATACATACATACATACATACATACATACATACATACATATATAGAAAAAGAGAGAGAGAGAGGATGGTCATCTATCCTGCCTCCTCTCCAGTCATTCCTACAGAAACTCTGAAAAGACAGAATCCTCAGGAAACACTCCCTGACTTCAGGGTGTTCATTCACTAAGACCCTCAAACTAAGTTATCCTTAACCTCAGGGAGCAGCAGACTTTGGCTAACAAGTGGTATGATTCAGGGGCAGGTAAGGGCTGAAGTCCTTGCCCTCCAACTTGCTCATGGCATTCCAAAGCACTCTTTGCGGTCCGGGCTGGAGTTGTGTGTGGCGTCCCTGTGGGTGTCTCTAGCTCACGCCCTGTTCCTGCGCAGACACCTCCTTCATGTACATGATCGCTGGCCTCTGCATGCTGAAGCTGTATCAGAAGCGGCACCCCGACATCAACGCCAGTGCCTACAGCGCATACGCTTGCCTGGCCATCGTCATCTTCTTCTCCGTTCTGGGCGTGGTGAGGGCCTGGGCTACTCTGCATGCCCCACAAGAAAGGCACATGCATACACTCACCCTGTCCTCCGCTGCAGGAGAGGTCCTGCTGCTTCCCTCAGGGGCTGTCCGTGGTCCCTCTATAATGGCAGCCTAACCAAACAGCCTGCCCTAGTAAGGATGCAGGCATAGGATGGCCTGGGAACAGCTACCCTCAGCGCCCCTCACCCCACATTGGGGGCTCCCCCACAGGTTTTTGGCAAAGGGAACACGGCCTTCTGGATCGTCTTCTCAGTCATCCATATCATTTCCACGCTGCTCCTCAGCACACAGCTCTATTACATGGGCCGCTGGAAGCTGGGTGAGGGCATGCCCCGGGCGTATGAGGGTGTGGGGGACCTTGGGTACCTGGACTCACAAGGGACCTTTGATTTCTCCTTGGCTGGAGGAGTCACTGGTGGGAACTGAGAGTCCTCCTTGTGCTCTCTGGGCTGTGCTCTCTGAAGTCCCTGGCTCCTCTCAACCATGGCATTTCAGTACCAGGCCTTCTCATTGCAGACTCGGGGATCTTCCGCCGCATCCTCCACGTGCTCTACACAGACTGCATCCGCCAGTGCAGTGGCCCCCTTTATACGGTACCTGCCCAGCTCCCCATCCCCTTCCTCCTCTGACTCCCCTCCTCCCCGTGGGATCGAGGTGTGTCAGAGAACCCAGGGTAGCGTGGGGTAGGCTGACTTGAGCCTTCTGCCGCTTCTCTCCCTGTCTCTCCCCCTCTCAGTCCCTGTGTCTCTGCTTCCCTCCAGGACCGCATGGTACTTCTGGTCATGGGCAACATTATCAACTGGTCTCTGTGAGTGTGGCCATTGGCTGTGGAGACAGCTGGGGACATAGTCAGCCACTAGCTGACTTAGGGGGCTAGAGACAATTTTGAAGCCTTGGCCACAAAGAATGGGGCTAAAGAGAGAGGTGTTAGTCACTGGGCTTCTGGAACCTTCTGTGAGTCTCTGAACACAGTCCAACATAATGATGAGGCATGGTGGGGTGTGGGCAGAGGTGAGGCCCTCCCCCAGACCCACTCCCTCTTCCAGGGCTGCATATGGACTCATCATGCGCCCCAATGACTTCGCCTCCTACCTGCTGGCGATTGGCATCTGCAACCTGCTGCTTTATTTCGCCTTTTACATCATTATGAAGGTGAACGGGAAGGGTTGAGCTGCCTCAGTTATGGGGCAGTGGGGCACTGAGAGGAAGAGAGCCTCGCTGTCCATGTATCCATGACAGTGAACTTTGGGGGTGGCTTGAGTCTCTTGTATGTACCCCTGGGAGTCACCTGCTGAGCAAGTGCTCTGCCACCAAGCCATGCCCCAGCCTGAGTTCACTGAACCTCTGAGGACTGGTGCCTCCTAGTGGCCTTCCATGTTGTACAGGGCGAGGGAGTGCCCAGCCAGTGCCTTGTTGGCTCAGGGATCTGGGCACGTGGACACCTAGCTCAGGGTGGGTATCAGGTAAAGACAAAGGCTGCCAGCGTGAGACTTCGTTGGGTTCTGTGGTTGAGCCCTGAACATGCGGGAGGGGCCTGGCTGACAGCCGCATGCTTTCCCTAGCTCCGAAGTGGAGAGAGGATAAAGCTCATCCCCCTCCTTTGCATCATCTGCACCTCGGTGGTCTGGGGCTTTGCACTCTTCTTCTTCTTCCAGGGACTCAGCACGTGGCAGGTGAGTAGGCACCTCCAGGCTCTCAAGCCGTGGCAAGTTCTCCCCCTGGGGCCACGCCTTCCTAGTGACTTCTCATTAAAGCCTCCTGATCCACATGCCAGCCTAGAAATGTGGCCTGTTACTTCAAAGGCAGCCGAGTCTCAAAGAGGCCGAGTGACATCCCCCAGGGCATAGAGCCAGTGTGTGGCAGCTGTGGTTTAAAGCCAAACACTTCAGTTTCTCCACTGTCTCAAAGGACACCTGGTGTGCATCAAGCTATAAATCTGTGACAGAACTGAACATGTCTGCTGGGCATGGTGGCGCACACCTTTAATCCCAGCACTCAGGAGACAGAGGCAGGTGGATCTCTGTGAGTTTGAGGCCAGCCTGGGCTACAGAGGGAGTTCCAGGACATCTATGGCCACATAGAGAAACCCGGTCTTGAAAAACAGAACAAAACAAGAACATAACATGGCCTCTGCCTAGACAGTGTTGAATTCACAGTCTGGTTCAAAACAGACACTGCCAGCTCATGTCTGGTTTTTGGTTTGTTTTAAGGCCAAGGATCAAAACTGTGCCCTTGCACATGCTCAGTACATGCTCTGCCACTAAGCTACACCCCCCATAGCTAGGTCATGTTTGAAATGAAAGACAAGGCAAGTCAAGGCAGTGGAGTGTGCAGGAGAGAGGAGGGTGAGGCTTCTGAGTTAGGAGGCCTGGGAGAGCTTCCTGGAGGAGGCAGGCTTTGTGCTTGGCCGTGGTCTCATGGATAGAGCTGTGTAACTCAGGCACTGTCACCTGAGCAGTCACACAGGTTGGAATGACCAAGGCAACTTTGATGTGCAAGAACACACTGATTTCAGAGCTTGGCATAGGCTGTTCCAGACATAGGGTCAGAAAATGTTTGTGGCACAGAGGTGGGTAGAGCAGAGGGTCTGGAGTGTCAGCCATGGCCACTGTTGTCTGGGAGCAGAGCATGGTCTGGTATAGTACTTGGGGCAGAACCACCTGAGGTCACTTGAGAGCGAGGCCAAGCCCCGGCAGGCAGTGAGCTGGGGCTTCTGGGCCCACCTGGTTTTCTCAGTGGAAGCTGTGGTAATCCCAGCCGCCTGCCATGTCTGACGGGTGGGGTGAAGCAGAGAGCGGAATTGGTGTATTTGGGAAAAGCCATTGTTAGCCATGGAGGGTGAGAGTAAGGCATGAGTCGGAGCAGAGTGCTTCCTGTCAGGGACAAGGGGGTGCCATGGAGTGGGTTGGAGTGGGTTTGGACCTGGCCTTGCCAAAGCAGAGTTAGTAGGCTGCTGGCCCTGTCCCTCTGCCAGAAAACCCCCGCCGAGTCCAGAGAGCACAACCGTGACTGCATCCTCCTTGACTTCTTTGACGATCACGACATCTGGCACTTCCTGTCCTCCATTGCCATGTTTGGGTCCTTCCTGGTATGTGGAATGTGCCTGGCCTGAGGGCAGAGGGGGCGGTAGAGCAGACGGCCCCTCCGTCCCTGTGCCTGACCCTCTGTCCACCCTTAGGTTTTGCTGACATTGGATGACGACTTAGACACAGTGCAGCGGGACAAGATCTATGTCTTCTAGCAGCGTCCTAGGACCCAGGCTTCACCTCATGGGGCCCGAGCGCCTCCGCATCACCTGCCAGGTGCCACCATAGCACCAAGGGTGTGAGTCCCAGCTGTGCTGCCCAGCACTGGATGGCGTGGCAGGACTTGGAGATTCCAGCCCAGGCCTGACTCAGGACAGTTGCCCGTGGCATCGAGCCTTGCAGCCGCCTCTGCTGAGGAAGAGGCCTGCCCCCATTCCCCAGACACTGGCCAAATTGCTGCTTTCTCTCTCAGTGTTGGGTTCTCCTCAGGACCCTTGTCCGTCCATCTGTCCTGTCTATCCAGTGGCTCCTCCGTTTGTCCCTGTGGCGAAGGAAGGTGGGAGGACAATGCCCTAGCCCATTTCAGGCCTTGCCTTCTCCCCAGCCCCCCCTCCTCTCAGCCTAGGACCCACAGACCGCCCTTCCTCCCATGCTCTGCTCCAGGACTCTAGTCTGGTGCCTGATTCTCTGTCCAGCACCAGGACCCTAGTTCTCTGGGTCTACAGCTGGCTGCTATCACTGCCCACTCTGGCCTGCCAGGAGGGATGCAGGTAGGAGACATTGGGGGCTGGCCAGCTGGTGCCAGGTTTATGGTGCTAAGGCCTGCAAGGGCCTAGGTACGACCCTCCTCCCTCGGACCTGTGCTTGGAGCTGGCTCTTGAGCAGTTAGTCAGTTCAGTTTGAGTCTGATCTGGGGGGCTGAATTCAGAGGTCATGTCCTGATCCCACCAGCCAGCAGAATGATGCCAGCACCAGGGTTGGTGGGAAGTGGCAACTCACTGTCCCCTTCTGCACCCACAGTCCTGCCAAGCCCCGGCTGGGGGCCCCTCAGTGCCATTGACACTGCCCAAGAATGTACAGAGGCCATGGAGGAACGGTGCCAAGCACACAGCCCCCTTTTGCCTCTTTCACGGGAGCAGGAGCCTCAGTGCCTGTTTTAGAGAGGAGGGGGGGGGGGGCATGCCAGCTCCCTGTATGTCCCTGGCCCTGCCTCACTACAGGACTCAGGGCTGGCTTCTGAGTTTCCGTCCAGTATTTAGCCAAGTTCTGTGTTAGTCACATGGGCCCAAGAGCCTTGGTGTTTACATGGAGTCACCCAGCTCTGGGCCCTGGCCACTCTGGTCCTTGGCTCTGTTTCACTCCACTGAGTCCATTCCAGATGCCAAGGGGGTTGGGGTCCAGGAATGTATTTCGTTCTCTCCACCATGTTTTTATAGCTCTTGGGCTGGGAGAAGAGGCAGGTCTGGGTCTTTGTTTCAGAGCTCTGTTCTGTGTCTCCATGCTATGGTTGCAATTCTGTTTCTATGAATGAGTGCATTCAATAAAGACAACCAGACCTGGGATCTGGGCTCTTCCTCGTTTGTTGGCTGGTACAGGAGCCTCCCTGTCTCGTTTCTGTGCATGGCTGCACTGGAAACTGCGGTTCCTGGATTCCACCAGGGTTTTTCCTCAGCCTCAGGCCACCTGTTAATTCTGTAAACATTTGACTCTACCCTGCACCGAGCACTGTGCCAAGAGGAGCAAGGTACTGAAAATGTCTGTATCTTCACCCTGTGATAGCCTTCACCTGGCACACACACCTGCCTCTGCCCACTGGGTAGAGGGCAGCATCCCTCCCAACCAGCTAGGCAGATGGATATCCAGGCTGAGCCCATAAATGTGCCTGAGGTGGGCAAAGAGCTTGCAGACCAAGGTTTTAAAGACTGTTCGGACCGGGTGGTGGTGATGCCTGCCTTTAATCCCAGCACTTGGGGCAGAGGTAGGTGGATCTCTGAGTTTGATGCCAGCCTGGTGAACAGAGGCACGGCTCCCCAAAGAAACCCTGTATTGAAACAAAAAGGCTGTTCAGGAATGACCATCTGGATGGCAAACAGAATCCAAGAGGAGGGAGTTCTTATTTAGACTTCAGCAAAAGAGGATGGGATTTGGGATCTGGTGAATTCAGGACTAACTAGTGTCCAGGAGACCCCTGGATGGCAAGTTTGGTCTTCTCTGCAGGAGCTTCCTGTTTATGATCTTCAGACGCCACTGGGGGGTGCTGTAGCTCTGTGTACTGTGCTCCCAGCTCAAGTCAGCCAGGTTGGCTGTAGGAGGCGGAGCTTCCAAGGCGGAGCCTCCCCGGGCTGCTGCTAGTTTTGGGGGAGGCTAGCTCACTCAGCCTGAGGATCCTTCCCCCTCCCCCTTCTCCTCCATCCCTTTCCTGAAATTCCCAGAATTAGGGGCGGAACACAGAGTCTTCTTACCTTTTAAAAAATTACATTTAGGGGCTGGAGAGATGGCTCAGTGGTTAAGAGCACCGACTGACCTTCCAGAGAACCCGGGGTTCAATTCCCAGCACCCACATGGCAGCTAACAACTGTATAACTCCCAAGATCTGACACCCTGCACATAATAAAATAATAAAAAATTACATTTATTTATGGAGTCTGTGTGTCTGTGTGTGGCATAGTGCACGGGAGGTCAGAGAAGAGCTGGTTCTCTGTTTCCACCATGTGGGTTCTGGGGATTGAACTCAGATCATCAGGGTTGACAGCAAATGTCTTTAACCACTGAGCGTCCCGTCCTGTCCCGTCCCGTCCCGTCGTCTCCACCCCGACCCCAGTCTTCCCATCCTTTCCCTGTCCCTTCTCAAGACTGCTGGAGCCAGGTACAAGCAAGATGTGCTAGAGGATCCTTTCTGGGATGATAGAATCTCCCAAGACAGGCTCTCTTGAGGGGAGGGAGGGGTGTTTAAGGCTGTGTCTCCACAGCCTTAAACACCCCTCCATTTCACTGCTCTGGATGGGGCCAGGGCTGACTTGCTGCTGAGCTCTCAAATCCCACCCCCTAGTGAAGCCGCTTACTCCAGCTGGGAGCTCTCCCCACCCTGAGCAGGGTAAGTGCAGCTGAGAGAGGGTGTGACATCCTCTGCAGCTCCCACACCAGTGGGCAGGAGTACCCAGGTTCTGTCACTCAGTGGCCTTGGGAAGGCCATCTGAACCTCGGTTTTCTCAACTGTCAAATGGGGTGGTAGCTCCAACCTCGACTGTGAAAGGAAGGCATTTGCATAGTGCAGCCAATCCGCAGTCAAAACTAGTTTCCACATTAACTGGAATTTAAAGCCCTGGAAGAGGGTGGTTTGTTTGTCCCCTGCAAATCTGGGGGATCCCTAGCCCCCTGGGGCGTCCCTCTTCAGGGCCAGACTCTTTAGAGTACCTCTGCCTTTCACTCTGGTTGGACAGAGAGCTGAGAAGAGCAGACCCAAGTCGGGGTAGCAAGGAAGGCTTTCAGGGTCCTGCCCATAAAAGGCTTTTCCCGCCACTTTCAGCACCGCCCCGCCCCGGCTGCGCAGCATCTCCAAAGCACGCAGGGAATGTCTCTGGCTGCCCCCGACAGACTGCTCCAACTTGGTGTCTTTCCCCAAATATGGAGCCTGTGTGGAGTGAGTGGGGCAGCCGGGGGTGGGGAGCCCAGTGGGCTTCCTTGGGCAGGGAGGGGCGCTAGCGGGCCGGCTGAGGGGTGACATCACTGCCTCAGCACCCTTTAAACCCCTCACCCAGCCGGCGCCCCAGCCCGTCTGCCCCAGCCCAGGCACTGACACTGCTCTCCTTCAAGCCCAAGAACGACCAAGCCTTGTAAGTGCAAGTGAGGAGGAGCAGCAGGGGATGTGTGTCATCAGACAGGGCTGGGGTCTCAGCTGGGGCTCCCCTAATCTCCTCTAGCTTGCTGGGTGGAATTGGGTCCCCAGAGTCCTTTATCTGTTTTAAACTAGTCAAAAAGTCTAGCTAAAATGCCAGGGTGACTTGGCTGGGGTGAGGGGTGGGGGGAATCAATGGGGAAAATTAGTGGGGTGAAAGGGAGACTCCTGTTTCAGCAGCTGGGCCTGCTCCATCTCAGGATGTCCCAGAAGGTGAGTTTGCTTGTTTTGGTGAGCAGCGGCCCACTGCTGGTCCCCAGGGCTTGTGCAGCCTAGAGGAGCCAGAGATAGCTCCTGCGACAGTGGAGGACTGAAGAAGATTTTTGGTTATTTGTTAGTAGTGCTGGGGATCAATCCAGGGTACCATGCATGCCAGGCATGTACTCTACCACTGAGCGACACCCCTAACCCCACAGAAGTTAAATACTTCAGAAGAGGCAGAGATAGCCTGCTTTCCCATGGGCAGCTCTATCCACTGCAGGCAGAGGGTGACAGGTGGAGGAGCCTTGGAGCTCTGTCTGGGCAGGTCTGGGACCCCTGGTCTTTCCCAAGGGGCTTGGTGGTTCTGCTTGGGGCTATTTAAAGGGTGGCAGTGAGATGCTGGCACACCTATGCAATCGGACTGCTCTCCTGGGTCCCTGGGGTTTAGGTGTGCCCTCTCGGGGATGCAGAAATACTTACTCCTACTGCTGTATTGTGGTGATGAAGGTTGGGGTACTGCAGCCAGATACACCCCTGGTTCTGCTTATTCTTCCGGGCACCTGCTAGTTGCAGGCCCCTTTCCACTGCCTACTCTCCCCTCGCACCTGCCAGAGAAAAAGAGGGCCTGGCAGGAGCCATAGCCACAGGCATCTAAGGTGAGCCTCATGCAGGTGTTCTGTACTGTGGCCTCTGTCGAGAAATACCCGGATGGGCTGCCAAACCCCAGTCTTCCCCCCAGTGCCTCCAAGAGGAGAACTTGAAGGGTTTTTTTCTTCTCTTCTCAGTGTTTTTTAGTTATATAAGTGATGGGTTTCATTATGGCATTTGTTCCCATATATATCATTTATTTTATTCTTACTTGCTTTCCTGTCTTCACCTGACCTCTTCTCCTCAAAGGGACTTCTTGGGACTTTCTACTTCAGACTCTCCACCAGGAGAGACAGGGAAGAAGGGCGGTGAGGGGTGGGATTGAGTGGGGACACATGTAATCCTGAGCCCTGACCCAAACTTACAGATGTCAGGGTTGCAGTGTGTGCATTGTGGCTAGGGCTTGTTCTTGGACCTGTCTGTTCAGAACTTCCTGGAGACTGACAAGTGCATGTAGGGACACTCTTCTCCCATGCTTTCCTCTAGTGCCCAGCCTGTGTAGGTGGCGGGGGTGAGGCCCAGCCTGTGTAGGAGGCGGGTGAGGATACAGACTGGGTAGGGAATGGATGGAAACTGTCAGGCGCATGTACCTGGCTGGAATGGGGTGATGGGAGAGAGACCGGCTGAGTGGAGGCCTGGAGGAAGGAGGGCTGCAATCACCCGGCTCCCTTTGCTTTGTGACCTTTGTGGTTCTTTGTCCCAGCAGTTCCTGGAGAGGAGCAGGACACACAGTGGGGGGTGCGAGGGACAGAGCTGTTTACCACTTCCCAACAGAAACCAGGCCTTAAAGTCCTCCAACCCCAGCTGAAAGACCTGCTCAGGAGGCCATGTCTTCTGGGAGGACCCCCCCCCACTCCGTCTCAGGGAAGTGAGGGGCTCTGTGGCTGGTATTTGGATGAGGTCTTCTGGTTTTCTTTTTCTCTCAAACATGGTGATGGACTCAGGGGATGCCTCGGAGAAGGTAGCCAGGGAGCAGATCAGTTTGCTGTGTAAACTCACTGGTTAAAGCACCCCCCACCCACCCACACCATCTCAAAGAGCTCTCTCTGTTAAGCTCCAGGCAGTGTGTGATGTAGTTCGCAGACTGTACCTTCCCAGCTCTGAGTAGACTGTTAGCCCCACTTCACAACCGGGGAACTCATAACTTAGAAGGGGAAAGACGGCGGCAAGATGTCCAGAGTTTGACGGCTGGCCTGGGCCCGAAGCTCTGTGATAACATTGCTCCCCACCACCTTCCGGGGGGGGGGGGGATGGGGAAAGGGTCTCAACTTGCATGGGAAGGAGGTGAGAGGTCGGCCAATTACTCTATGTTCATACAATTTTCCTCCCAACCTATATCCTCTCTGAAGCCAGGGGTTGGCTTGGAAAGCTTTTTAGACACTGTAACAGATGGCATCTCACTTAGGGTGTCCCCTGTTGACAGGGTCTGGCTCCAGCCATGACTACTGTATCTGTCCAGGGACCAGCCTGCCTGCTCTGATCCTGCAGCTTTCCTCCTTCTCCATGCCTGGTCCTCAGTGCTGCCAGGCACTGGCCTCTGGGGCAGTAGCTGACATGAAGGGCAGGCTTCCCATGCTCTGGCTGGCAGATTCTTGGCCCTGGGATAGCCTGGGAGTATTCTGACTGCACAGTTCTTCTAACTACTGCAACAGCCAGAGCTGGCCGACATGGGCACACCAGTGCTCTTTCATGTGAATCTCCCTGAGAACGCAGCTGCTTTGTGAGAACCCTTGGACTTCGGAGGCCTTACCAGGTGGTTTTGGCAGATGCAGTATAGGAGATGAACTTTGCTCTTCCAGCTTCTGGGTCAGAGGGTAAAGACTTGGTGGCAACTGATAACTAAACAAAGATACCTGCTGGCTTAATTTGGGGAGGTGGGGGGCGGGGGACAATGTGCCTTCTGGAAGGCTTCTCTAGTGCGTTTCTGGCTAGTCTTGGCAAAGAATGCATTAGCTAGGCAGACCAGGTAATGTGGGAGCTTTAAGTTCAGCTACTCCAAAGGCTAAGGTAGGAGTATCCTAAATTCAAGATCAGCCTGTTGGCCTGAGACATTGCCTCAAAACTATGAAACAAGCCTAGCATTGGTGGTGCATGCCTGCCTTTAATCCCAGCACTCGGGAGGCAGAGGCAGGTGGACTTCTGTGAGTTCGAGCCTAGCCTGGTCTACAGAGTTCCAGGACAGCTGGGGCTACACAGTGAAACCCTGTCTTGAGAAAAAACAAAAACAAAACCATAAAACAAAGAGAAGGCTGAGGACAGAGCTTAGCAGTACAGACTTCCCTCTCAAATATGAAGTCCTGGGTTCCATCCTGTACTGAAAAAAGAAAGAAAGCAATGAGGAAAGTGGGAGGAAGAAGGAGAGGGAAGGCTGGCTCTAGGCCAGGGTTGTCAAAATAGTCCATAGGCCAGTGCAGCCTGCTGTTTGTTTTTATTGACAAAATTTTATTGGCACACACTGGTTATGTATCATCTAGGCTGTTTTCACACAATCGTAGAGGCCATATGGCCTGCAAATTCTAAAATATTTTCTCTCTGGTCTTTTACATAAACGGTTGACAGACCCTTGCTCTAGCTGGCCAAATAGCTAAGATCTTGTTTCTTGAGGTTCAGGTTCAGAGAGGCCTTTGCAGTAAGTGGACGAACCTGGTCTAGCTAAGTAGTGTGATGGTGTCTAGGGTGGCTGGGAACCCCTCACTGAGCTCAAGGCCTGCTTAGCTCAAGTGAAGCAAAGCTATTCCCTGACCCTTTGTTCTCTCTTCTCCACTGTCTGCTTCAGCTCTGCCCCAACATGGCCAACAAGGGCCCATCCTATGGCATGAGCCGTGAAGTGCAGTCCAAAATCGAGAAGAAGTATGACGAGGAGTTGGAGGAGCGACTGGTGGAGTGGATTGTAATGCAGGTTGGCCCTGATGTGGGCCGCCCAGATCGTGGGCGTCTGGGCTTCCAAGTGTGGCTGAAGAATGGCATGGTGAGTGGCACCCTGTGAAGGGGGTCTGGGGATGTGTGTGCCACCCTGTAAGCTGTGGGGCAGACCCCCTGAGCTGAGTGTCCAGCTGTGTTCTGTGCCTGGCAGATTCTGAGCAAGCTGGTGAACAGCCTGTATCCTGACGGATCCAAGCCAGTGAAGGTGCCTGAGAATCCACCTTCCATGGTCTTCAAACAGATGGAGCAGGTAGCTCAATTCTTGAAGGCAGCTGAGGACTATGGAGTCACCAAGACTGACATGTTCCAGACTGTTGACCTCTTTGAAGGTACAGAGGAAAAGGGCTGGAGCCAGTGGGCCACTGGAGAGCAGGATTCTCAGGCAGGGAGAGGGAATATCAAAAGATGTCACAACCAGCTCTGTTGGTGTGCGCATAGCTGGAACAGTATGTGCCGAGAGCACGTAACAGGCAGACCAGCTCAGTGGTCCAGCATTTTCCTAGTATGCACCATGGCCTGTGCTGGATCCTAGAACTGTACACATATAGAAAATATACCACACCACACTCAAAAGGGTTTAGTGTAGGGTCTCCTGAAACCTCTTTGGATCTGGGGATACTTGCTCTTGGTTTGACCATTTTTGAGTCAGGGGCAGACCTTGCCTATATGGTCCTGAAATTGGTTTCCTGGCCACTCTTCTCATAGGCAAAGACATGGCAGCAGTGCAGAGGACTCTAATGGCATTGGGCAGCTTGGCTGTGACCAAGAACGATGGACACTACCGTGGAGATCCCAACTGGTTTATGAAGTATGTGGCCATTGGGTCCCTGTTCCCAAGCTTGGGTCTCTTTGTGAGGTGGGGGTGGCTTGGGCTGGTCAGCCACAGTAAAGATCAGGTTTAGCAGAGCCAGGAAGGCCCCAAGTAAGGCCTTGGACTGGGGGAAACGGGGCCTCACTTCTGGACTCATGCCTTTTACCAGCATGTGCTCCAGCAGGCTCCCTAACTCCTGGCATCAGCCAAACTCAGGAAAGAAAGAGAAGACAAATGGGAAGGGAATGGGCTCAACAAGGAAGCGACAGGGATCAGAAAACAGTTGGAGAACACTAAGTCCTTGAAGTCTGATCCTGGTTCCTCTTCTTTTAGGAAAGCCCAGGAGCATAAGAGGGAGTTCACAGAGAGTCAACTGCAGGAGGGGAAGCACGTTATTGGCCTTCAGATGGGCAGCAACAGAGGGGCCTCACAGGCTGGCATGACAGGCTATGGACGACCCCGGCAGATCATCAGTTAGAAGAGGAAGGCCAGCTCTGAGTCTGCCTTTCCCAGATACCTGGCTGCAGTGTCCTGCTTAGCCTGCCTCACCCACGCCTATGTAGGTTATTAGTCCGGACAGCTCCGAGGCTGTCGCTGGGCAAAGATGACTGCACATGGGCAGCCCCACCTATCCCCAGCCTCAGCCCAGCTTCTAACCCCAGAGCCACCACCCCTGGCCCTGTTCCCAGCTGCACCCCCACCTCTACTGTCTCTCCCATCCTGGAGTAGGCAGGGAGAAGTGGGCTGGGGTAGTCTGGGGGTCAGCCAGCCCACTGTCCTTGGTAGCAAATGCCCTTTGAAGGAGACCCAGCCCAGCCTCTCCATCATTTCCTGGAATATTTTTTGGGTTGAAATTCAAAAAGGAAAAAAATATATATACATCCATCTTTTCTCAGGCCTGGCTGGCAGTCTGATTCGTTTAGTTACCCCTGTTACTATTTCAGGAGCCCTGAGCAGGGGGCGGGGGGCACCCGGGGCTCATGGGTTCCTGGCCACTGTCTTCTGGATGACTTTTCAGGCCCCACAGACCCAGAGGTTCGGAGGAAGTGAGCTGTGGGGAACAGGAGTGATCTGCCACCTGCAATAGCTTTGGGAGGCAGAAGGGAGGAAAAGTGGGAAGTGGTGGAATTGTTTGGATTTTTATACTTCTGGTTTTTATTTTGGAAAAGCTGTGCAGAAAAAAATTCAACAAAATGTTGCTGTGAAAAGTAAAAATCAAATCTTAAGCATTAAAAAATTCAGATTAACAATCAGCTCAGAAGATGGGAAGGGGAGAAGGCCAAGAATGGAGGAAAAGTCAGGCTGTAGACAGCTGGCCTTGGAAATGAAGGCCATTTCCCTGAGCACTTCACAGAGGAAGACAGGGTGGTCCCAGGCAGTGGCTCCCAAGCTGTCTTTGACATTAGTGTCTCAGCTCTCTGTAGTCCTACCAGACAACTTCCCCAATGAGGCAGCAGGGGTGCTGGGAATCACATGCCTCCCAGTCTCCCAGGAGCTTCACCTTCAGCAGGAAGGGAGAGTGGTGGTGGAGGCTAGGGGCAGGTTTGAGGTTGGCTTCGGACCAGATGCTTAGCAAAGGGTAATGGAGGCAGCTGCTTTTGAGCTAGGCATGCCCAGGCTTTTGCCAGCCTCTCCTCTGGGCCCTCTGTACAATGACACTTCTGTTGAGAGCGTTCCTGGGTACACAGGCATCTGCATAACTCATGAATGGGTAGAGGTCTCGGTGGCCTAGATCACTGACCAGCCTCAGAGGGGTGAGATCAAGGGCTGCCTGGTGTAGGTGCCAATCCCTTGTCCAAGGCTTATCAGCAAAGCTCAGCTAGAGGAACCTATGATCACCAGTTTTCTACCACTGCTCTTAAGATGGCCCTCATCCTCCTGAGGGTACCAAGAATGCTTCAGAGGCCTTGGCTTCCAGATGTCACTAAAATCAGGACCATTTTCTCTCCTGAGCATCCATGATTGGAAGCCTCATCACCAATTTGAGAAAGAGTCTGTTGCACATGGAGGACTCTGGGCCCTGGGGTCAGCAGATCTGTCCATCCTTCACCTGTAGCAGGTCTGGGGGTTGGTGCTGAGGATGGTCCAGGAGACTCTTACCGCTCTGGGACAGATTCCAGTCTCCTTCACTGAGTAGCTCTGGGGCCAGGAAGCTAGAGGTGGTGGTGCAGCCCCCATTCTCTGACTCCACTCCACCCTGGTCCTTGCTGTTGCATAGAGGCATTGATTCTAGCTCTGTCCCCACCTCCCTGGAGTTCTGGCTCCGCTGGGGCCAGGAGCAATGTCCGCTCCTACAACCTTGGGTGGAAGCCATGTTCCTCTGGCTCAAGTATACTTCTAGCATGTAATAAATGGTCCAGAAGACAGTGAAGCAGCCCACCAGCACCAGGGTCTAGGGAAAAGACAAACACAGACAGTGTTAGTGACAGGCTCTAGCCCAGAAGCATGAGCCTGGGGAGTCTTTCCCTTCTGGGGACCACCTTCCCAACCCAACCATTGCCATAGCCTTCCTCACATACAAGGAGGGAGCTAACAGGCTAGAAGTGATGCTAGGGACCCATGTCCTCCAAATGTCTCATTCCCCAGTTCACCTGGAGTAATACCAAGGACCAAATCTCCCAGGACAGTCCTGTCAGCTATAGCTGGAGTTCTGGTCTCTGTACCTTGAGTGTGTTAGGGGTAATGGTGTAACCATCCTCCTCAGGAATTTTCAGCCCAGGCGGGCAAGGCAGAGTGAAGTCATCATGCAGGTATTTTCCACTCATAGCACTTTCTAACAGACTACAGGAAAGAAAAGACAAGAACATACTACTAACATGGCACCTATACCATCTGCCCTCTATCTTACAGCTGAAGAGGGAGGGAAGCCCTAAAGCAGAGAGGGCAGAAGTACCCCGGGTTCCTAGTCCATGACCGCTGACATTGGCCTAAGCGTGAAGCACAGCTGGGGTTCAGAAGGTTGGGCTCCCTCAGTGGCACCTCCTGTCCACCCCACAAGAGCCGTCTCCCCCTCTCTCCTGATGGATGTAGCCAAACCTACCTTTGTCTGTCTTTGATGTCTACTGGACTCCACATGGAGCCATACAGGGTCAGCTGCCACTGCTGGAGGATGCCCACCTGGAGCGGCTCATCTCCTAGGGCAGTAAGTAGGTAGCCATGAGCTGTGGACTGTTGGCCAAGTAGAACAGCAGAGCCTGGCCCACCCAGCCACCCAAGGAGACTCAGACCACACAGTCTGCTATAGTTTGTGTCCCACAGACCCCAAGGGTCCTGCGGAAGTACCTCATAGGGCATTCTAGGGACAGAACAGAAAGGTTGAAGGCATACGGGAAGCAGTGTTTTGCCTTTGCCTCCCATACTCTGGGGTTTCATTTGGGATTTTCCTTCAAAGGAAAAAATGTCCTTCTATCAAATTCAAGGTTTAAAAGCTGCCAATCAAGGGAATACCTAACCTGACTGGAAGCTGGAAAGGCAGGTTCCATTGCCAGTCTCCATGCGATACTGCAGATAGTCAGTAGTCTTGCTATTGTGACCTTCACTGTTACCATGATCCTATATAAGTCACTTCAAGCCTAAGGACCTCAGCTTTTCTAAAAAGCAAAATGGTGAAAATTTGTCCTGCCCTTACCTGCCTATCAGGGCTGGCCGAAGGATGGTTATATGTGAAAGGGCTTGAAATGTGGTTTCAACAAGGAATATTTGTTGCTATCCTGAGGAAAAATGGATCAGTCACTTCTCCAAGGAATATAGAGGCAGTATAAATGAGCATTTAGGGACAATGCCTACTTTCAGGATAGGACATACTTCTTAGCATGTACCATCTTTACCAACAGCAACCCTACCTATTACCCATGGAACACTTCCTGTGGGGAGTGTGAGACTCAAGGGGACCAGGTAGTATAAGACAGGAAGGCTCACCTACATCCCTGATAGCCAGTCTGTAGATGCCTCTTGCTCTTTCCCCCCAGCACCGCACAGTGGAGAAGGTCCAGTCATTGAAGCCATTAGGATCCCTGGGAAAGAGCAAAGCAGAACACATGGATGGCCTGGCATGGACAGTGACCCTTATCCCAGGAACACGGAAGGAACTATAAGCATTTGGGAGGGTGCCATCCCACTCTTGGGATCTCGGGGTGTGAGGAACTTGTGTCCTTGTGTGTAGTAAAGGACAACATGGAGAAAGCACAGGCCTGGAAATGCCACAGATCTAAGTTTCTTTCTTTCTCTTTTAGACAGGGCTTATTATAAAGCCCTAGCTGCTCTTGAACTCTTTCCTTTTCCACCTTTGCAACTTGGGTGCCGGGGCTATGGTGTGTGTTGTTCCTTTTTCCGCCTTGCTAGCTAGCCATTGGGCCCAGCATGCTGAACAAATGTCTACAAGGAAGCCATACCTTCAGCTGTTGGCTTTTGAAACTGGGTTTTTCTAGACAGACCAGGCTCATGTCAAACTCATCATCCTCCTGTCTTATTGGCCTCCCCAGTGCTAGAACTATAGCTACCATACTACTACACTTTGCTTTCCAAAGGATTAGGGGAATGCGCGCAGAATATAATGCCAAGTATGTTATAAACACTTGAATAAAACATGGTGCATGGTTTCCAGCTGCTAAGGACAAGTGGTGCAGTTTCTTAGGACAGTGTCAGCATTTTCTCGAGAAAGCCCTTATTATGAAGAGAGGTCAGGAGGCTATGGGCAGGTGTACATACGAGTCCATGCTGCGGGGTGCGCCGATCAAAGACATCATGCCACTGGGACAAAAGAGTTTCAGTTCTAAGCTGCCACGTCGTGGGTGAGTGATGGAGACTGTCACTGCCACATGTTCCAGGGTCTTCAGTCCCGACATCTCCAGGTCCATCCTGCTGACTATAGGAAGTCAGGCTTGGCAGCTGGGAAACCAGCCCATAAACACTTACGCCCTCATTTTACCCCAACATATACAAAGGTACACATGTACTGAATCCACATACAAACATCTTTGGCACAATGTAGACTACCAAATGGAATGCAATGCTGCAGTCAAGTTCCCATCTAGTTTAGGGTCTAGCTAGGGAGACAATGAGGCCAAGATGATGTAAGAACCCCATCATTCATTCATCCCAAACCCATCCACTATGCACCTCCCACATTTCAGGTACAGTACGAGATGTAGGAAATACAAAGAGAAGTGTGTATAGTTCCTACCTTTATCTGCAAATAGAAAATGATACATGATATACATAATTGATATGGGGCATATTAGATAGCAGTGAGATATGCTGAATAAAGAAATCAACTCAGACTAGCAGAGGACATTCTAGAAGGGGAAATGGCACTAAAAAGATAGAGGTAAACAAACAATTCTCATATATGGAAGACAATACAATATTAATTAATTTATAAGCTACAACACTGGATATACTTCAAAGAAGTTATACAGAATGAAAAACTAATCTCAAAAGGACTTATACTTCACAATTACACTTGTATGACTTTCTCTAAGTAATACACCTGTAGAGATAGAGAACAATGTTGTTCTCAGCTGTCAGGGACGGGAAAGGAGTAGCACAAAGGAGTCCTGTGATAGCACACTTCAGATCCTGACTGTGGTAGTGGTTACAAAAGTACACACATGATCAATCACAGAGCTACACAGACAGACAGACAGACAGACAGACAGACACACACACACACACATACACACAGATGCTGAATGCATGCAAAACTGGTAAAACTGATCATGTGCTATGGATTGTGCCAATATCAGGTTCTTGGCCTTGATACTGTCTTATAATTATATGACATTAACACTGGGAAAAGGTACATGAGATTTACTTGTTCATTATTTTGCAACTTTCTATAATTATTTCAACTAACAAACTGGGAGACTCAACTGGGGACTAGGAAATTAGACTGCAGTGAGATATAATCCTACCTAAAGTATCCCTTCTCACATTAATTTTTCCCAACACATAAGACAAAGAGTGACACCTTAATTTTACAGATAAGGAAGACAAAGAAGTACCAAGAAGTATGGGAAACAGAAGTTAAGATGAGAAGGGCTTTACTTTTTTTCCTTTCTCTATAGACCAGGCTGGCCTCGAACTCAGAGATCCGCCTGCCTCAGCCTACTGAGTGCTGGGATTAAAGGCATGAGCCACCATGCTCAGTGGAGTGTCCTTTCTTGTTCATCATTAAGAAACTGATGTCTACACCATCTTCCCAAGGTCATAACTTACTTTTCTCCACCCCATGTCTCCCAGCTACATCTAAGACCATGCCCCAGGCTGGTTAACTTCAGCATGGTTTAGTAACTGCCATTATGGGTTGCTTATTACAGAAGCAATATAAATTAGTCAACAGTATGTTAGAAAAGGAGATGAACAAAAGTAAAAATGAAAGGCCCCATACTCCTGTAAGGCACTGGTTACTACCTACCTTGCCTCTCTGGATACGTAGGCACAAGTGTGTTTTCATAAATTTCATCTGTCCTACTGTGTCTGAAAATGGCCCTTCCACTCCTATTTCCTGGCTCTCTAATATCTTACAGCTCTTCTCGCCAACACTCTGTTTACATCTCTAGTCCCCTTTGCTTTCTTGTCCTTTTCATACAATCTTTGGCAAGAGTCAAACACCAGCCCAGTTATTCATCTCCTTGGCTGGATCTCTGTGCTTATTTCTTTCCTACTACAACAAAAAACAAACATACATAAGCCCTTTTTCCACTCTTCACTTCCCTCTGCCTACTAGTCAAAAGCATGGGCTCAGGGGCTGGAGAGATGGCTCAGTGGTTAAGAGCGCTGGTTATTCTTCAAGAAGACCTGGATTTAATTCTCAGCACTCACAGGGCTGCTAACAACTGTTCAGAACTCCAATTCCAGGGGATTCAACGTGCTCTTCTGGCCTCTGAGAGCACCAGGCACACATGTGGTGCACAGATACAGAAACAGGCAAAACACACATGAAATTAGAAAACCAAACAAACCCCCAGCTGTAGCAGCAGGACTCGAGCCATTCACTGGGCTCAAGTCCCAGCTGTCACTTCCTAGCATAGAAAACTGAGTTAGCTCTTAATCTATATACTCATGCTAGTAAAAGGACCTGGCCCTAGGGTTGCTAGTACATCTCAAGTGTACAGAATAGCACTTAGCAAATATCAAGGCTACATAAGTATTACATATTACTCCTTTACTGTCAGACTTGAGAAAGCTGTCTGTATTCTCTATTGTTTCTTCATTCCTTCCTAATCATCCTTTGTATTTTTCTATCAAAAAGCACAACATGTATTTCCTGAATTTTCCTTTTGTGGTACTGAGATTTGGACCAAGGTCTGTTGTATGCTAAGTGCTCTACCAAAGCTTTATCCTAAACCCTTTTTATTGTTTGACTTTTTTTTTTTTTTTTGGTTTTTCGAGACAGGGTTTCTCTGTGTAGCTTTGCGCCTCTCCTGGAACTCACTTGGTAGCCCAGGCTGGCCTCGAACTCACAGAGATCCGCCTAGCTCTGCCTCCCGAGTGCTGGGATTAAAGGCGTGCGCCTCCACTGCCCGGCTTATTGTTTGACTTTTATTTTAGTATTTTTTTAAAGATTTAGCCTGGTGGTATGCTGGGCATAGTGGTGCACGCCTTTACTCCCAGCACTTGGGAGGCTGAGGCAGGTGGATCTCTGAGTCTGAGGCCAGCCTGGTCTATAGAAAGAGTTCCAGGACAGCCAGGATTACAGAGAAACTCTGCTCAAAACGAACAAACAAACAAACAAAAACAAAACCAAAACAAAAAAATCCCAGAGATAAATACATTAAAAAAATAAAAAGACATTTATTTATGAGTATTTGCCTAGAGGTATGTGCGCCACAAGCATACCTGGTGCCCATGGAGGCCAAAAGAGGGCATCAGATCTAACTTGCAGTTACAGACTATTGTGAGCTGTCATGTGCGTTCTGGGAACCAAATCTGAGTTTTCTACAAGAGCAGACAGTGCTCTTAACTCCTGAGCCATTTCTTCAACCCCTTTTTATTAAGTTTAAATTACGTTCGTATATCCGTATGTTGGTATGTAAATTTAAGTGCCCATGGAGGGCAGAATATCCCCTGGTTGCTGGAGTTACAGGCAGCTGTTAAGATGCCCAACATGGGTTCTGGGAACCAAACTCAGGTCCTCTGCAAAAGTAGTACTCTTTCTTAACCATGGAGCCATCTTTCCAACCACCACTGCTGTTATGTACCCCAGGCAAGAACTTGCATTCTCCCTGCCTCAGCCTTCTGGGATTATACCACCATGGCCAGCTGCACACAGTTTTACATGTCATTTGGTTCTAGAGTATTTGCCATGACAAAGAACTACTTGTGGAAATATTTTTTTTATTTGTTTGTTTTTGATTTTTCAAGGCAGGGTTTCTCTGTGTATCCCTGGCTGTCCTGGAACTCACTCTGCAGACCAGGCTGGCCTCGAACTCAGAGATCCTCCTGCCCCAGCTTCCCAAAGAACAATTCCTTATACATTTTCACAATGAATGAATATTTTAAATTATCAACACATGGCCAATAGACCTATTTCATGGATTTCTTCCTGGGATTCCCCAGGCATGGATCATCCACTTCACCAGTAAGGATTTCTGAATCTGTAAGATGAAGTCTGGAAAGTATTTCAGTTCTTCCTCATCGCCCTTATACCAGACATTGGGGGCCACTCATTTCAAAGACCCTGCAGCCTTCAAGACATAGTATAGGTACAAGCCAGGTGGTGGTGGGGGGCACACCTTTAATCCTAGCACATGGGAGGCAGAGGCAGGCGCATGTCTGAGTTCAAAGCTAGCCTGGTATACAGAGCAAGTTCCAGGATGGCCAGGGCTACACCAAACCCTATCTTGAAAATAGATAAACAAATGAAAAGTATGGGTGCTAAACCATGGCCCATGCAGCACCACCTGCCACTCTAGTTCTAGGTCTTCCTTTTCCCTGTAGCCTGTGCTCCAGCCATTCTGACCTATATGCAGCTACCTGCAGACACCCTGACATACACTGCTCCTGGTGCCCTGGTGTCTCTATTCTCACCCTTCCTTCTGGCTAGCATATATGGCAAAACTCAGGTCAGGGACCAGTTTCCTTGAGCCTGTCTCCCTAGTAGTAGATGAGTGTCTTGGCTGTGCTCTCAAAGCCCCTACATTATCTCTGTCACAGAGCACATGACCTGATACTATCTCTATGCTTGCAGACCACACTTTGTTTCCTACCAGGTCGCATGCTTTTCGAGGTAAGTCATTTCTTAGGTCTGAATCTCTAGAACTTAATATTGTGCCAGGTATGAAGCAGGTCCCAGGGATTTGAGAAAATCAATCAAAGGTACGCCACTGAAGAAAACAAAGAATTACTCTGCATGGGAAAAGCAGGGCAAGACCCAGGTAGCAGTGATGTATAGAGGGACGAAAAACTCTAGAACTACTAGTCCAGGGACCTAGGAAGCAGTAATAGCACAGATGTAAGTAGAAGACTCTTGGGCAGTAGGCTAGCTTTTAATAGGTGATAAGGAGTCTGAGATGGTATCTGTTAATGCAATGTATTGGTAGAAGGGCAGCAGCACACTGTGACTTGGGAATCAACAGATGAACATATTCATCTGTACAGGTGGAGGACAGTCCTGAAATGGTGGTGGGGTGGGTAGGGAAGTACACAATGTTATGGAATATCACAGAGCAGAATCTAAAAAGGAGCTCAACCCAAAATGGGAGTACACGGTGATACGCTACATCCAGTTTTTTGCTCCTCTCATCCCCCACCTTGATCCTTACATCTGACTTTGGTTTATTTGGTTTTTGAGACAGGGTCTCTCTATGTAGTCCTGGCTGTCCTGGAACTCACAATGTAGATGAGGCTGGACTCTTTGCTTCCTAAGTGCTGGGATTAAAGGCATACAGTACCACCATGCCGGGCTTACACACAACTTTTAATTCTGTGGACAGGGACCTGGGTGGCAATGCCTAAAATGGACAACTACTTTACTACTTTGAATACCAGCTGGTTGTGCTGGTTGTTTGTTTTTTTTCCTCTGTGTGTGTGTGTGTGTGTGTGTGTGTGTGTGTGTGTGTGTGTGTGTGTACTTGATCCAAGAAAGAGTCATCTGGGAAGAGGGAACCTCAATTAAGAAAATTTCCCCACCAGACTAGCCCGTGGAGCATTTTCTTGATTGATGATTGATGTGGGCGGGTCCAGTCCATGGAGGAGGACAGTACCATTCTTGGGCAGGTGGTCATGAGCTGTGTAAGAAACCAGGCTGATTGTAAAACATCAGTAGCGAACTTCTGCCCTCCGGGGTTCTCCCATTGTGCTGTAAGCCTGTATTTAAGACCTCCTCCCTCCTTCAATAAACAGCATTCAGCATTAAAAAAAAAAAAAAGAAACCAGGCTGAGCAGGCCATGTAGAGCAAGTCCTAAGCAGCGTTCCTCCATGGCCTCAGCTTCAGTTCCTTCCAGGTTTCTTCTCTGACTTCCCTTCATGATATACTGTGTAATCTACAAGCCTAAATAAACCCTTTCTTTCCCACATCGCTTTTGGTCATGGTGGGTTTTTTGTTTTGTTTTGTTTTGTTTTGTTTTGTTTTTTTCGAGACAGGGTTTCTCCATGTAGTTTTGGTGCCTGTCCTGGATCTCGCTCTGTATGCACGCCTTTAATCCCAGCACTCGGGAGGCAGAGCCAGGTCATGGTGTTTTAACAGCACTAGAAACCCTAAGAAAATGGTCATCCTCATATATCACATATTATTACTATTGTCTTCAGCAAGTCCCCCCCCCCCCCCCGTTTTAACCTTTCATCCTCTATCCAGAAGACACCAAGCTCTGCTTTTTTCCATAATCTAGTGGAAGCTATGACATCTCTATCCTTCCTATTTATTTCCCGAGGGATCAGAATATTTAATGGAGGAATTGTGTGTAGGAGGGAGGTGAAGTCAAACAACACAGCAGCTCTGATGAGGAGGACACAGGGTGGGTGGGTGGGACAAAGAGTTATGGAGTACATCTCAGAAGACACTCATGGTTCTAGAGTTTCAAGTACACAAAGAAAATAGGAACTTTGGACAGGGAGCCCAGAGAGGACAATGGAGCATAGTGGGTCATGGGCAGAGGAAGACAAGGCTAACCTATCTCTAGGGTCAGAACAAGAAGGTTCAAAAGGATGAACTCCAAACTTGTCTCTAGAACTCCAAAAAGGGAGTGTGCTGGGAATACTGCTCAGTAGGAGAGTATTTCCCTCACATGAACAAGATCCTGGGTTTAATTACTATCAGGAGATCGAGGGTGAGGGAGGAAGGAAGGGAAGGAGTCCACACAAACTGAGAGTCTTGGAAGGGTGGAGAACAGTACTTAGCATGTGGGCAGAAATCAGCTGGTATTGTCAGACTGCACACGAGGACCAAGGGCAGGTGCAAGTGGGTATCTCGGGAATCTTAGACAGACTCAGTGGAGAAGAAACTTCGGGCAAGGCTCACTCTCCTCCCATCCCTGACAGGGATTTCAGAACCAGTGTGAGCTCCTTCCTCCTCACTATCAGTGGAAAGAAATGCCAGCCTGTTTTGCTCTTGAGTTGCTCTGCTCAACATGATAGTCTAGGCATATGAGGCTGCTTAAATTAAAAATTCTCTGTAACTAAATGCAATTAAAGTTCAGTTCCTTGCCTGGCATGGTGGTACACGCCTTTAATCCCAGCACTTGGGAGGCAGATATAAGTAGATCTCTATGAGTTCGAGGCCAGCCTGGTCTGCAGAGTTCCAGGACAGCCAGGGCTGTTACACAGGGAAACCCTGACTGGGGGGAAAAAAAATTAAAAAAGAAAAAGAAAAAAAAGTTCAATTCCTTGGTCACAGTAGCCACATTTGAAATGTTTGACAGACTCAACAGCCACATATATCTGGACAGCTTCCTTATGGCTAAAAATCCTGATTAACAATGCTCTGAACCCTTTAAGGTCATTTCACTTATTCTGCTACTGTCTGGATGCTCAGCTCCTTTTGCCTACCTCCTTTCCCTTTTTTAAAAACAGGTCTCCCTCTGTAGCCTGGCTGACCTGGAACTCACTATATAAACCAAGTAGAACTTGTGTGTTAGGATTACAAACAGGTGTTATCATGCTCAACTTCCCTCTGCCTCTTAAAAAGTTTGCTTCCAGTCTCAGACCTAGAGTCAGCCTGATCTTGCTTGAAGACTATGGCTTGGCTCTAGGGAATAGGGTCTGTGCTATCTGTGGCTGTAAGGGTTATAAGGCATCAGGATCAATTATGGCTCTCAGGGATGATGTGTTTGGACCATCTCGGATTGGAGGGGAAGGGGTGTCTAGACTATCAACTAACTAGGCTGAGTTGCTCAGTTCTGTACTACGTGAATTTCACTCCTTCCACTACCAAGCCAGCCTTCAGGCTCATACCTCCTGTTCCGTTTTGTTCTATCTGTTGAGGGCTGAATGTATTCAGGACAAGAATTTCCCTGGCTTCAGAAGTGGGCAGGTCTATTACCACCTGGTGAAGGACTCCACTAGACAGACTCCTGGATCTTTACCTCCCTCTGCATCCCACCCTCCTTCTATCAGAACATCTACCCCTTCTACAGTTCTAGTGACCAACAAGCAATTGCCAGCTGCCTTATAGCCTATGGAAGATGTCAGATTTAAGGGGAAACATTTCTTGGATAATGGGAAGCAAAGGATAACCAAGCTGGAGAGGTCTCTGCCCCTCCAAGCCCACTTGCTCATCTGACAGAAGTGACAGGGAACAGCCCTGGATGAAGTAAAGGTTAAAGGCCCACAACCCCCAAGACAGTGTGTGAGAGCCAGGGGCTTCCCAGAACTACATTCCTGGGGATGTTTCTGCCCTTCCTAAGATAGTGTGATTTTTACAGGAAAACATGTTCCCTAGGCCCTAGGTCTCCTTCCATGCAAGGGAAACTAGCGAGAGTGGGATTATGCTTAGGGAGAAAAGCATTCAACCTCTCTATCGAAGCCTCCATGGAGAGAGGCTGCCCTATCCTCCCAAAGTCCCTCCTTTGGTCATTCCTTCTCCTAGACACCATGCTTCTGGTTTGAACACCTTCAAGGGGCACAGAAAAATAAGGACAGAGTTCTGACATCAGTAAGAAGTACAACATTCCTCAATATTCACAAAAAGTAGCAAAATAACTCTGCTTGTCAAAATTTCTTCAGGGAAAAAGATTGTCCCTTGAGGCTAAGGGTAGGAACAACTGGGGAATGTGCACAGAGAGGCTGGGGTATAACTTAGTGACAGAGTATGTGCTTAGCAAGCATGAGGCACTGAGTTCTATCACAAGCATCAAAACAACAAAAACAGTGCAGGAAGAGGGTCACTGAGCAAAAGGTCCGGCTCTAGCTTCCCGTTTCTCTCAGAAGGGTTTCCGCCTCTATGTTCAGCATACAACCTCATCCCCTGACTTAGAAGATGTCCTTCACTCCTTCACAGACTTTATAATGGGAAGCCATGGAGGTAAGGGCAGAGGATGGTAGGCAACCCAAGCCCAGGGGACCTATAGTTACTCCTCTATCCCACCCTAGGAGATAGTATCTGGCTTTCTCTGGAGGAGCTCCAGAACCAAAGTCTCGAATTCTTCTCCTTCATGCTGAGAACACCCGGCTGGATAGGGCTATTTGGCAAGATCTTAGCCTGAAAGTCAAAGGAAGTTCTCTCAGCTCCTGGTGAGGCTCCCAGAGGCTCACTCCCACTCTACTCACTGCCTTCCTAGCCCATTGCTCACAGCTCCTTCTTACTATTAGGAACTCAGGAGAAAGGTCTTGTTAAGCAGCCAGGGGGCCAGCCAACTCAGAAGCAGCAACATGCCCTAAAATGGTCAAAGAAAACTCCACAGGTTTGGCTGCAGCTCAGCTCCTGAAGGAAGGGGGAGAACTGGGCAGGGAGGATGAGTTTAGCATAGCTTCCCCATCCCCCGCCTCAAGCCCCGGACCTAAGATTAACCCCTTGTGCTGAGGCTTACCATTCCATAGCACCTCCAGAGAGTGGGGGGACCGAGGGACAGCCTTATTTTCTTTCAGCACAGGGCTGACATAGGAGGCTAAGTAAGGGACAGATGTCCAGATCTGTTCAAGGAAAGTAAGGGACAGCATTAACCAACAAAGCTTATTGTAATTACACACACACACACACACACACACACACACACACACACACACACACGTGCACTTCAGTCAGATCTTTAAGGCCTAACTCCCTGGCTTTCCTGTCATCCCACTCTTTTACCCGAGGTTCCTTCTGTGCCCCAAACGCTCCTGAGAACATCAAGTTAAGGAATCATGTCCAGAATGGAAGGAGAGAACCAGAACCAATGACAGCCCAGACTCCATTCAAGCTCTCCTACTCTACTAACAGCTTGGGAACTTCTGTTTTCCACTGATAAGATGGCTATCAGCCAGGATGAGGGCTAAAGCGGTCAAGTGCCAGGCAATGTGGAGGCATCAGGTAGCCTTCCCTCAGTCTCTACGCAGGGTGTCCTGCTGGCTAACACCTCGTTCACCTTGGCGGCATTGACGAGTCTCCAAGCGTTGAGCAGGCCGAAGCCATGCTGGTGGCTGTGGCTGAAGCCAGCCTCATTGGTGAGCCAGTCTGCATGGCGATCCTCATACTGCAAGAACAGAGGTCTGGTGAATCTCCAGCCTTGCCTGACTCCCTTCTCTCCACTCACCTACCAACTGAGCCAGTCCACACCTTCCCACTGACGTGACTAGAAATGGAGTCCCTCAAAAAAGCTGAGACAAAAGGTTAAAGGCCCATGATCTCACGACCTGAGTGGCTTGCTTCCTGAGAGGGAGCAAGAGAACCAGCTCCCAACTGAGACTGCCCTGTCAGAGCTCATCTTAGGTAAATGGCCTGAGCAGAAGAGGAAGGAGTGAGCTCTGCTCTGTGATACTGCTGGAGTCCTCACACCCGTGCTCTACATATCCCACCCAATGTTGGAGACATTTGGAGTCTGGAGTCTCCTGATAGTCCAACCCTGGAATGGGGTGGGGCTGGGCACTTGTTAGCTAGTTGCCAACTCTAACCTGGGTGGCTGTGAAGACAATGATGTGCTGGATGTCCCGCCATGTGAGGCAGGGCCGCACCTGCAGCATGAGGGCTATCATGCCAGCTGCCAGAGGAGCTGCAGCTGAGGTCCCTGTGTGGCCTTCCGTGCAGCCAGTGCCCTTCTGAAGGTCCCAGTCAGTGGTCACCTGCAAAGTGCAGTAAGGAGTGGGGAGGGTTAGACACTGGAGGAAGGGAAAGGACAGTCCTCCAAACAGGCGGCCCCGCCCTTTTGAGAGCTGTAACTTTCCCCACGTACAGAGGGCCAGGCATAGGAGACCCTTAATCCTCTGGCTTTTGGGATCTTTAGATGATGGGAACTGGAGTGACTCTAGGGCAACAACTGTAGGAAAAGGAGATGGGGCATGAGAGAAGACGTGGGTACACATAAGTTTCCTGATTCTTGCTCCTCAAATTCTTTTTTTATTTTTATCACTTCATTCCAAAATTCTCTATCCAACTATCCATAACCCAGCTAGCCAGAGAAAAAAGTGGCCAGAGCTGCTACTGGGCCCTAGCTGGAGCTGGGGCAGACACTGGTGAGAGCATTCCCCAAGAAGGTTACTGCAGCCTTGCTTGAAGCCTGCTGCAGTTTCACTGTCTACATGGCTTCTCGGCCATGCACTACTAGCCAACTGGTCAACCACAGGACAAGCTGCTTTCCTGCTCTGGTTGTTGTCTTGGTTGGGTTTCCGTGAGTCCCTCTTTCTACTCATGTTTCTCAGATAAGACATGGAAGTAGGGAAAAGACAGTATCTGTTTGGTCTCAAGTTCTTTTCATGTCCCACCAATAAAAGCACATCAAATGTTTAGCTGAGCAAGACCTGCTTAAACCTGCTCCCCCCACCCCCCAAAAGCCAGTACAGGCTAGAACTTTTTTCTTTCAGTCTTCTCTTCTGGGTCAGATACCAGGATGCCAACTTCCACCAAGAGCTGCCTTTCTCCATCGTATTCCCAGCCTCTTTGCAGCTGTTACAGCAGCTGCCAAAAGATGTAATTTTCACCCAGACACTGTGCACTCTTAAAGGAAAGGGAAGAACATGCCAAACTGTAGTCTCAACGAGAAAGGAAGTCTGGTTGGTGCCAGGGAGCAGATTGATTTTTTCCTGTTAAGGAAACCGCCTCACAGTGATAGTCTAGAGTACAGATGTGAAGTCTGTGAACTTGCCCATAATGGCAAGAACATCACACAGCACTAGGACAATCTAGGGAAGCTCCCTGGGCAACAAGCCAGATGGTGGGAAGTCTATTCCCCTGGCCCTTACCCTCAGAGGCAGAGCTCCATCCAGCTGCCTGGTCACACAAACAGGAGGTTGCCAAAGCAAGGGCATTCCAAAGATGGGAACTTGGCTGAATACACTCACTTTTCAAATCTGGACAAATTATAGTTCAGATGGAAGGTGGGGGTGAGGGTGAGAAACTGAGCTGAGCTGGGAGGGCAAAGCTAGGCTACGCTGAAAAACAATGAAGATTCTGCTACAGCGCCTTCTTAGGTCCCTTGCAGGGGGCAGGACTGGGTGGGTCCCAGAGCTCTGCCAGGTGCTAAAGAGCAGAACAAGTTCCTGTTCTTCCTAACACAGGCTAGTAGCACCCCAGGCTGCCTATAAGCTTCTTACTTTTCACTTTAGTCTGCTCCCTTCTCTGTTCTCCCTGGAGTGGGGGTCAATTGGCCTACAGCCTTGGAACATTGTGTTGACCAGAAGTCATTTCCTGGCATAACCCTGTGTGAAGATGAAGCTGCTTAATTCCCAATGGCCCCCGAGACCTCCCAACTGGCCACTGGCAAAAGCTGACAGCATCTGACTCCTGCCCAACTCTGGCCTGGAGTCTTCTATTCTTACTTGACACTGTTAGTGGCAACAGCGACATACAGGGTGCTCTAGGACTGTGATCCAGAGGCCTGATTTATGTGGCTGGGTTGGAGCCCAGCAGAGGTCCCTGAGTCCTTCAAGGGTTATGTGGGCTAGAGAAGCTCCATTCCCCTGTTGCATTCTCAGGCTTTGGCTTTAATCAGAGCTGTAGGGAAGGCTGGGGTCACGCTGACAGGCCAGTTCCAACTTCCTATCCTGTGCATCCTTAAGATAAGTACTGCCTTTATTCTTAAGTTGGACATGGCAGTCAGTATTTATAAAAGGACTGAACAGCACTGTGGTGATGACCTCAGGCCACAAAAAGTAGTAAAAGCCCGAATTCTACCACAAGGATCCCATTACCAAGTTAAAAAGTTTAAGATCAAAACCACTAATGCAGGAAGATCAGGAATTCAAGGTCATCCTCAGCTACATAGTGAATTCAAAGCCAACCTAGGTTATATGAGACCCTATTTCAAAGAACAGGATGGAAAAAATGTTTTACCAGGTGTACTGTGTCATACTTGTAATCTCAACATGTGAGAGGCCATGGCAGGAAAAAGGCTTGTAAATTCAAGACCAATTTGAACCATATTATGAGTTCAGAGCCAGCCTCAGCTACAGAGTGAGCTCTTGTCTTGAACCCCCCTTCCCCCACCTCATAGATGCCGCAGGGAAACCTTGTAAGAAGGGCCCCCAAAGCGCTCACAATGCTCCGAAGCATCTTGTCTCCACCACTGAAGGTAACTGCCAGCATGGAGGCACATTCTTCTGCATAAAAAGGCATCCGTCCCTCTTCATCCACAGCACCTGGCACAAAAAAGTAAGATAGGCGCTCACCTAAGGAGTGGATCCTGTGGCTAGCACCTGCTTCTGGAGTTGCCTTCATCGTGAAGGGATGGGGTTGTCCTGAGTTGAAAGAACAATAGTCCTTATCTGCATGTGGGCAGGTAGCCTCAAATGGCAGAGGGAATTCTTACGCTATACCACTCTTCCCATAGGCTTCAGGCAAAATCAATGGCCTTCCATCTCTGTACTTAGTCACTTGTTTTCAATATTTACTCAGATCTACTGTGAGTCACACATATTAGGCATTAGAGCCATGTGGAAAAAGCCACATCCTGGAAGGGGTAGGAAGGAGGCAGTATGCAGTGGTAGAGAGGGGTGGGGACACTCCCTTGTAACCTGGAGACTCACTGCTAGGCTGATGCTACGGTTAGGTAGGAAGTAAGCAAATAATAATAAACATGGAACGACAAACTCTATGACTGGGAGCACAGGCCAAGAGTCCTTCACTCAGGTGAAAGGGCAGGCAGAGCCAGCTTTAAGCCAGCGGCCATGGAAAGAGACCAGAGGAGGTCAAACCCATCACAGTGGTAGTGGAGACAGGTGGGTGATTTCTGGGGAATGGTTGAACACATCCCAGAGAAGCTCTGAAAGCCTGCAGGAGCTGGGCTAATTCTACCTGATCTCCAAGAAAAGATCATGGTTACACATTTAGATAAAGAGTGAAGCGAGATGCAAAAACCACCCACTGGCCCCATTCCCACGACGTCTCTAGACCACTACCTATTGTGACAGTGTAGATGGAGTTGGCATAACCATCGTAGTTGCAGTTGTCATTGTGCTGGCCCCCGTTACCACTGGCAACCACAAAGATACTCCCAAAGCCCTGGCGACCAGCCATCACTCCATGTTGTAAGGCGGCCTGAAGAACAAAAATGTCAGGCTATTAGTCAAAGAACTGTACCTATTGGACCAAAATCACTCTTCTCCTCCCACTTCTGGGAAGAAAAGAAAAATGGAAAGGTCACTGGGCAAGGGAGAAGGAGATTTAGACACAGACATAAGGTGGGAGAAAGCTAGAAGAAGTTAAACAGCGTTTGACAGATATTCAGATAGATTCTGCTTATCAGATGACAGAGCAGGGTGAGGAACAGAAACTCAGAATGAGATCCAAGAGAAACAAGCTGGAAACATTCCTTTCTCTGAGAACCAGTGTTCTACTGGCCCCATCCTGAGCAAGGCACGCACTCTTTCTTTTTTTTTTTTTTTTGGTTTTTTGAGACAGGGTTTCTCTGAGTAGCTTTGCGCCTTTCCTGGATCTCAATCTGTAGCCCAGGCTGGCCTCGAACTCACAGAGATCTGCCTGGCTCTGCCTCCTGAGTGCTGGGATTAAAGGCGTGCGCCACCACTGTCCGGCTCACACACTCTTTCTTGAAAGGATGGATGGCATGCCTATGCTAAATGGTGTAATGTGGGCACTATAATGAGTGTGGGCTGGGAAGAGGTTTGACTGGTGCTTCTTCTAGAACTGAATGAAGAAGATGTCAAGTTTCCCAGACTTCATGCATCTCAGTTACCTTTCCAAGCTGGTGAGGACCATCCACTGTCTTCCCATCATCATCTGGGCCCCAGCTGTTGAAACAGGCAAAGGGAAGAGTGGAACTAAGTTGGGGCTACCCAGCCAGGGTCTCCTTTTTACCAAGCCACTCTTCTGCCTGCAGCTTTCACTCTTCTCTCAAGGAACCCCATGATCAAAAGACACATGGTGTCAAAGGTCCATTGTCTTCCAAAGCGGAAAATAAAAGTGTATGCTAAGGTTCTTCTTTTATTTGGAATGTCCCCAACTTAGGACGACTTTATCCTGTTTACCCTTCCTCAGGTCCCAGGAATCAGGATACACAATGGAATAGGGACAGTGTCACTGCTGGGATCTACAGATCTACTACTAGGCTAGATGAGAGACATTCATATTGCATACATTTAAAAGTATTTTTATTAAATTTTATTTTATGTGTGTGAGTGTTTTGCCTGAATGTACAAAAACAACATGTATAGAGTGCCCGAGGAGGCCAGGTGTCAGATACCTTCAAGCTGGAGTGACAGAGGGTTGTGAGCCACCATGTGGATGTTGGGAACCAAAACCAGGTCCTCGGCAAGAGCATCAAGTGCTCTTAGCCACCAAGCCATCTCTCCAGCTCCAGGCTCCCCCCCCCCCCCCCCCCCCCCCCCCCCCCCGCGTTGGTTGTTGTTGAAACAGGGTCTGTCTATATAGTCCTGGCTGTCGTAGAACAGACTGGCTCAAATTCAGAGATCCACCTGCCTCTGCTTCCTGAGTGCTGGAATTAAAGGTGTGTGCTACTATGCCTGGCAAGTTCTTGGTTCTTAAGTTGAGTAGGCCTATGAGATGCTTCAGCAGTAAAGGCTTGCTGTGCAAGCCTAGTGGCTGAGCTGGATCCCTGGAGCCATATAAAAGCAGAAGGAGAAAACTGTCTACACAAAGTAGTCCTCTGACCATGGCACAGGTAAACAACACCTCGAACTAATAATAAACTAAACTTAAAAAGAATTTAAGAAAGGTACTAGTTAGGGGAAGAACAGGCGCTATCAATACAAATGGGGGCCACCCACCCTAAATTCCTCTTATCCAGCCACTCGACCCACAGTCCTAAGCTTCCAGTACAGTTTTGAAGGGTGGCACTGAGATTCAGCCCACTCTCTTCCAAGAGCCTGAGTGTAGACAACACAGGCATGCTGGGGCACTCTTTGTGTAGCAAGCTGACTACCAGAGTGACAGGGGTTGAAGACTGAGTACCCAGGGGCTGGGGAATCTAGGTAAATGAGGAAAACAGCCTTATCAGCTGAGTAGGCCGGAGACAGCCTGTTTTGCCATGCTTTTGTTGAAGACCTGTCCCAGACACTCCAGGCTCTCACCCTCTCACCTGCAGCTCTCCTTACCTGCAGCTGTAGATGTCATTGATCTGATAGTGCTTGTTGAATGCCACAGCCTCCATACTGTCTGTGAGTGGTCCATCCAGCACCCGGATACCTAGGCATTGAAGGTATACCAGCTCCTCACTGATGCTTGTCCCACAAGAAACTAGAAACAGTGCACTTTCCCCAAGGGGGTGCCAGGTGGCAGGGAGGTATGTGTGGAAGACTTACTTTTCCTATATGTTCTTTTGTACTTTTGTGTGTGCATATGTTTCATGACTATACAACACACGGGAGTGTGAACGCATTAGTGTGCATATGTGCGTATGTGTGTGTGTGTGTGTGTGTGTGTGTGTGTGTGTGTGTGTAGGTAAAAGGTCTATCTAGGTATCATTCTCAGAACCCTTGTTTTTGACACAGGGTCTCTCATTGGGACCCAGGGCTTGCCAATTAAGTTAGGTTGGCTGGCCAGTGAGCCCCGGGAACTCATCTGTCTTTGTCTTCCCAGTGCTGGAATTACAAAAGCACCCAATTGTTTCCAGCTTTTTACACGGGTGCCAGGGATCGAACTCAGGTCCTCATGCTTGCATAACAAGCACTTTATAGAGCTACACACCAACCCCTCTTTTGTAGTTTGGATTCTTACACGATATACATATATTACTAATTCAAAAATGTTTTGTTTTTTTTTAAAGACAGGATATCAGAAAGCACAGGTTTGCCTTAAACTTACTACATAGCAGAGGATGAACCCCTAAACCTCCCGCCTCGACTTCCCAAATTCTGGGATTTTGAACAGGCAGGTATATACCGCCATGCTAGCTTTCAAAAGTGTCTTTTACTATCATGCTTGAACTCAGATCTAATGATCCTGAGAGGTGGAAGCACTACGCTAGAATGTAGGTAATCCAAGATTTCCCCTTAGCCTGGCATTTCATATGAAACACCTATTGTGCTCGACACAATACAGAAATTCAGTGAATAGCACTCATTATCTTTGCTACCCCCAGGGATGCTCAAGTTCTCCCTCTAAAATGGAGTGGGCCACAGTGTGGTGACAAGTTAAGGACAAATGGGAATATAGAAGGGGCTTGGACCCTGAAGGTTTCTAGCCTCTTCTGTAGTCTCATTTGCAGAGTGCTGTGGCCCCCTGCTGGGGAACATGAGGGTTACACGGGCAGCTTTCTGAGGCTGTAGGTTCCCAGGGTTTAGTCAGGATTCAGGGCAGTGCTCATCCTTTCCCCTTGATTCACATGACTGAGAGATGAAAGAACACAGAACTACCTCGGCTGGAGACTAGGTTCTTTTGAGAGAATGGAGAGCAGGGACTGGAAAGGTGGGACTGAGAGAGTCGCCTCCATAGATGAGTCATGGAAGGCGGCAAACTGATGAGAAGGCATTTCATAGACTAGGAAAACACCAGCAGAGCATGGTCAAGTTGAAGGAGTTGTTACAGTGATGTGGGTCACTGGTGAGTTCAGCCATGATCAAAAACGGGAAGGAGACTTGAGCAGGTGCAGCTTGGGACCTCCAGCCCACAACACAAGCATTTCCACATTTACCTGTTTTATACTGTAAAATAAATACTCTTGCTAAAAAGCCCATTTGAAATACCACAGCCAGTTGGCAGTAGTGGCGCACGCCTTTAATCCCAGCACTTGGGAGGCAGAGGCAGGTGGATCTTTTTGAGTTCGAGGTCAGCCTGGTCTACAAAGACAGTTCCAGGACAGCCAGGGCTACACAGAGAAACCATGTCTGGGTGGGAGAGCGGAATACCACAGCCATGAAAAATCAATGAATTAATTAACTTGTTATGCTCTTATGCCTTATTCTAGGCTACAGACATTGAGGATGGGAAAAAGAAATTTCAGAATGGAGAAGAGGGTAGAGAATGACCATTGTGTCCCAGGAGCTTCCCAAAGACAGGGGAAGCATGAGTTACCTGCTATTCGGCTCCCATAGGCCACACCCACTGCACAGAAGCTGTTGTTGGGCACAGCTGCAATTTCTCCCGCACACCGTGTCCCATGGTGGTTACCATTCTCCGCATCAGGGTGGGGCATAGGATCTGGGTCATTAGAGTTGAGGTCATAGCTACCCTCTGGGCTCTGAAACATTGAGGGGTCAATAAGTGGTCACTTACTGGTTAGAATGGGTCAGTTACTATCAGGAACTGTCAGGGAGAACAAGGAACTGGGAGTTTCCACCTCTAAGTCAGAGTTAGCAAGTCCATCACCTTGAGCAAACAAGGGTTGTAAGATATGAGTCAAGGACACTGGGGAAAAAGTGAGAAGGGCCAAGGCTTGCCAGCAAAGGACTGTGCCCACTGCTGGGGGAAACCCGTGATAAAAGAGATTTCAGATTCTCTAAAGACACACCTTAGCCAGAAGTTTTCAGAACCTCTGAAGAGAAAGTAGGTGCCTATAAGGCCACTCCCTGCTCCCCAGGGAAGGAGCAGCAACAACAGGAAGCAGGAAGCATTGCCTGGAAAGTCACCTTCTGGCCTTAACTGCCAGTGTGGAAAGCAGACTGAGAAAGGAGAGTGGACAGCACTATCCCCCTCCCAGGCTGTTTGGCTTGGCTCACCCCTTCTAGGGAAGGGAACAAAAGGGAAGCAACACCAAAGAGAAGGAGCAACGTGGCAGCAAGGGGTCATTCCAGGCCACTCACATAGTTGGGTGCAATGTCCTGGACGGTGTGCTCCACTCCATCGTCCACCACCACCACTGTCACCCCTCGCCCAGTTACATTTCGCTCCCACACACCTGTCACATTGATGTCTCGGCCTGGGCTCCGTCGATTGTTCTGTAGGAGACAGAGAGACCCAGGGACACACAGCTCGGCCCAGAGGGACAAGTTAAAGCTAGCCCTTCCTTTGGCTTCTACCAAAGAGCCAAACAGAGGCTATAGACCAAGAGGTTAGTGGGGAACAGAGCCCGGAATGGACAGTAGAGTCCCGCCCCTCCATTCCTTGGTCTCCAAGAAGGTTTGCCACCATTTGTGGGTGACTTGGGGTGAAATGGCTGCTAGGGCTAAGTGGTAATTAGTACACAGTAAGGTTAGCAGCTAGCCTATACATAACAGGGTCTACCATGTGGAAAACACCTTTTCTAAGTGCTTCACATCTACTCATTTTAACGGTAACTCTCTGAGGTACACTTTATAGGGGTGCACAGAGAGGTGAAGCAGCTCGGCCAAAGGCACACGCTGGAAAGCAGAAGGCTAAAATAGAAGCCCAGATCCAGGTCCACAGAGAGTGCATACACCCTCAGCACTGCACTGCTCTGCACAGCGGTCAGGGAGGGTAAGAGCAAACTTGACTCCCAGCCCACAGACACGTCCCAGCCCTCAGTCAAAGCAGAGGGCAGCTCTGTCAAAGCCTCAGTCAAAGCACACTAGAGCAGACACTGTCTATCTGACTGCACTTACCAGGTGCCACTGCTGCGGATACTTGGGATCATTGAAGTGGATGCTGCGCTTGGCCCGCCTCAGCAGCCTCTGCTCTGAATGCCAACGCACAGCTGCGTGCCCGGCTAACACAGCCTCTGCCTGCTGTCGCATGGCCTCCACCTCCATGGCTTGCCTGTGCCCAGCGGGCTGGACAAAGAGGTAGTGCCCCTGAAGCTCTCCAATGCGCCCGGCATTCACCAGGCCTGCTGCCCGGGCCACGGCATCTGCCTGCTGCGTCAGACTCTCTTCCTTCCTCTCTCCTTCTAGGTTGTCCAGATGTACGGCCCAGCTTAGCCCCCCTGCACCCAAGGTGTCAAGCCCACCTGCCTCTGACAGGCCCATGACCCAGGGAACCATAAAGAAGAGCCCGGCTAATTCCAGCCAGAGGCAGATGGGCAGGCCCAGGGGGGCATCCAAGTGTGGGACTTTCTGCCTCCCTTTCGGCATCAGAACAGCAGGCTGCAGACAAAGGGAAAGGACATCAGCAAAGAAAGAGGCAGACACTGCAGGAATCTCAGGAGTGACCGTGGTCTGTCAGTGTGTTCCCCTTGGAAAGCCCAACCCTCTTCCTTCAAGTGATTAGTCGTTTGATATTCATACTCTCCCTCCCCCACCAACTACATTTGCCTCTAATCAAAATGCTAACACCAAGCTGGAGTACGAGCCAGGGCTAACCCCAGGGGATGACCTCCCACGGCACAACGGACCATCCCTGCTAGCCTGGCATCATTCAGGTGCTCATGGGCTTCAGGCTGTTCACTCAGGGTATTCAAAGTACACATCACTCCTGTGACCGAAAGCATCAGGAGCTCACCTCCCCTCTTTTTTGACAGGATCTCACCATGTAGCCCTGGCTGTCCTGAAACTCACCATGTAGACCAGGCTGGCCTCAAACTCACAGAGAGCTGCCTGCCTCTGCCTGGGACTACAGGTGTGTGCCACCACACCCAGCTCCACCTCCCTCTTATTTAGAGACCACATAAGTCTTTTCCCCAGCTGACTTCTGACTCCCACCATGGGGCCCCATTCCTACCTGGGCTCTCTGCGAAGTTTAGGTCTTGGTCTGGGTAACCACGTCACATTCATTTTGTGAAACTGGAGGAAAGGTGTCACCTTCACTGTGAGCAGTGTTGACTGGGAACACAAGCTGCAGACCTGTGGGCCCCAAGAATTGGGGGGGGGGGAGAAGGTGTCCCACTAAAGCCAGCAAAGCAGGAGCTATAGTGAAGGCCAGGACTGACCGGTGACCAAATGTTAAGTATCCTTTCCAGGGGTGTGAGTCATGGACTGGAAGGGATCCGTCCCAACAAGGCCACATCAGTACAAAGCCCCGCTATCCCACTTCTTGACCTAGTATGTCGTTCTCTTCTCAGTTGCTTCTCTAACAGCTTAGCAGGACTTAAACGCTAGCATCCTGTTACCAGGAAACTGGCAGTCGGGCCCCCAGCAGCCCAGGTGGGGAAGGAGGGAGAAAGCGGAGGAGAAAACTCAACAGGCGGAAATGCACGTGTGGAAATGACTGGCAAGAAGGGCTGGAGAGCTGTCCCTGTCTCACCAGGGTGGCTTTTCAGTGAGCGCACATGCTCCACCCTGACTTCAACCACGCAGAGGAGAACGGCCAAAGTAGAGCGAGTGAGCAACTGTGGGTTTAAGGAACAAGGCCCGTGTGGGCGCCTGAGCTCCCTGAGAAGCCTCTGCTGCCTACTGAGCCCACCCTGGAGCAGTCTCAGTACCCAGACACACACTAGATGGGGCCAACTTAAAACATTCTAGAAAAGGTATTCTGTCCTACCAAAGACTCCTTGGAAAGGGAGAGAAATTATGTCGCCAAGCACTCCTCTTCCCAAATTTTCCATTAATGGAGCTTATTCCTCTCCCTTGATTTTCTGTTTTTGTTTTTTTAAACAGGGTTTCTTTATATAAACAGCTGAGAACTCATGATCCTCTTGCTTCTATCTCTTTACTGCTGTGATTACATGTGTGGGACACCATGCCCTTAAGTTCTCCGGCATACTCCCTCTTACATTCCTCCCTGGCCCTGAGTTGCTTCGATTCTCCTAGGCTACCCAGGTGTCTTCCCTAGTCTGCATGTAAGTAAATCCAGAATCTGGTTAGCTAGCAGTCATTCACCCAGGCAGGCTCCTACAGTCTGTGTAGGTTCCACTACAGATTTCTGGAAAAGAACCCGAGCTTTCCTGTCGCCCTGGGGCACAGCAGCACTTGTTCTCGAAGTTTCCGGGCAAGAAATCCTAAGTACTTTCCGAGAGCAGGCCCCCATCCCCTCAACTGCTAGGCCCATCCAAACAGCATTTAGTTCTCAAGGGAGAAGGGCATCTCCCCTGTTCAAGATTCTGCTCTTCAGCCGCTATCCTCCAAGCTCAAAGGAACCAGGTCAAGCCCAGAACCTCAGTCTCACTGGCGGCCCCTCCCAGCGGCCTCGGTTCCTGTGCAATGCGCCCCTCTCATTAAGACCGATGCTACCCGGAACCTAAGACCCGGAGGCCCGGTCCCGCTGGGGTCGCCCACGCCGGGTCCCAAGGTGCCCTCAGCGCAGCTCCTCCTCGGCATGTGCCGATCGCTCCAGCCCAGGACCACCCGGACTTCCGAGGTCCAGCCCGCTACACCTACTCCCCGACTCACCTACAGCAGCCTCCTCCTCCTCCTCCTCCTCCTCCTCCTCCGCCGCCGCCGCCGCCGCCTCCCTGCGGAAACTCGCGGCTTCCCGGGAGCCAGAGGAGCCACTGACAGCAACATCACTTCCGGCCTGGCGCCGCAGCCAATCAGCGCCTGGGCCTGCGACCTGTCGCCCCGCAGCGCGCCGAGCCCCGGGCGCTCGGCCGACGCCCGCCGACGGCTTCCGCCACGGGCTCGTGCGGGCTGGGCGGGCTTCGGCGCCCGGTGTCCTCCAGCCCGCCGCCACAGGAGCCCTCCGCCAGAGGGCCCTCGTCCTTCATGGCGTCCTCTGAAAGGACCATGTCGGTTCCGACCTCTAAACACCCCTCGTGGCTCTTCTCCCTCGGACTGCCATGGCCTTGACTCTTCCCCGTCACCTCCTCAGAGCGGCTTCCGCCTCCACCGGGTCGCAGGCTCTCAGGCCCGCCTTCCCTCAGGCTCCGCGGGGGTCTCCGGGGTCTCCCGCCGCGGCCCCGTTGCCCGGGCGCTGCTCGGGGCTGCCGCCAGAGGGCGCCGTCGGCGGCGGCGCGCACTCGGCGGGGCCGCTCCTCCCGCCGCCCCGGCCTCGCCCCCTGCGCTCGCGCCGCCGGAAGTGGGAGGTGCCGCGCGCGCGGGCCGGCGCTCGCCCCCTCCCCCAGGCTCGGCCGCCCCCTCCCCCCCTCTCCGCCCGCTCAGGTGCGTCCCTTCCCTCCCCGCCCCCTCCCCCCCCCCGCCTTGGCTCCCCGGGGGCGCGGCGCGGGAGGTGTGTGCGGGGCGGCGCGCGGGCCGGGGCGGCGGGCCGAGGGGGCGCGGCGGGGGGCGGGGAGGGGGCGGCGGGGACGGGGGCGGGAGCCCGGCCTGGGAGCGGGACGGGGGCTGGCGGCCGGTGAGGACCGAGGGCCAGGGGTGGGAGGTGCGGCTGGCCGGTGCTAGCGGCCAGCGTAGCGGCCGTCTCCTGGGAAGAGTGGCGGCGACCACCCGGCGCTGCTTCCCCCCATTGTCCCCTTCTGCGTCGCCGCCTGGCTGGTGACCGCCACCAGCTTGCAGGGTTCCCCTGGGTATCCGGGACTCTGCAGCCAGATGTACGACCCCCACCCCTCTCGCTTGGGGCTTTAGCCGCGGAGTTTCACGGATGACCCTTGCCTTAAGGTTTTCCTTTACCGGGCACCGGTGACCCAGACCTTGCTCCCTGTTGGAGGCAATGATCCCGACGCTGTTGGAGGCAGAATGTTTGCATCCGAGACAGCAATGGCGTTTCAGCGCCCATTTTCACCCAGGAGCGTTTTATTATGAGAGGAAACTGAGGCACTGGGCTGTGACTGTTGATTCAGCCTGACTCGGTATCTGCTCTTACGCACTCTTCTGGGTTCAGAGGTATTCCTGTGGTACTGTCAAAATAAAAACAGGAATGTGAACTAATCCTGCCTTCACCACCTAGTTTTTCTTCTCACCGTAGAAGGCCGAGTTCATTCTGCAGCAAAAAGGGCGCTCTTAAATATAAAAATAAAAAAGCGTCTTCCCGGGTTCCCTTACTTGAGTTACCATGTTTTTCAGCATCTCCTTTTCCTCTGGAGTAACCAAGTAGCAACCTGTTTTGCCACAATGGTAACTTGCTAATCTGTCCTTGGCAGATTTCAGACTCTTGCCATCTATAGGGAAGGGATACTGATGGGGTAAAAGACAACCCCATGGAGATGGTCCAGTATGGTAGGACTTGTTCTTGGAAACAACTCCCCCAAAAATCCTTCTCTTAAATTAATAGAGAATGCTCTGATTGCAACAGCCAAAAAGTGATTTGTAAACATATTGATTCTGGGCCAAAAAGGTCATCTTTTATAAATGGTAATAGACAAGGAGGACCATTTGGAAAATTCGTATCATATTGTCATCTATTTTAAATGACAGTATTTCTGTCAAGAGAGAAAGTAAAAGCTTTGCATTGACTCCTAGATATTTATGTACATATGACAGCTCCTGAGGGTTGGAACATACGGCATGAAGTGTTTTTTTTTTTTTTTTTTTTTTATTGCCCTCCTGCAGAATACTCTTTCTTCGGTGTTTATTTCAGAGCCTTAGTTCTTGGTGTTTGGAGGAACTGATACAGCGAGCATTTTGCAGAAGAAAGTCCTCAGCTTTGTAACTTGTACCCTGTCCTTTGTTTCTGAATGTCCAGAGTGCAGATGGCGGCCCCTGAGGTAGCTGGCCTTGGGGCCAGTGCCCCCAGTCCTTCGGAATCCTCTACTTTATGTGCTTCCAAGTCAGATGAAGCTCTCCCAGATGGCCTAAGGTAACGTGCAATTCTTGGGGCTTATTTGGGTGAGGGGCTTGGAGATGGCCTTCTGAACAGCTAGTCTTTCCTGCTTGGTGCTCTAATAACACTAATGCAGATTAAGTTGTTTTCCCCTCCCCCACATTAATTTTTTGTAAAGTAGGAACTGCTTGGTCTTTATATGGTATAGCAACTGGCACTTGGGCAGGCGTGCTGGGTTAGAACAGGTATCAACACATCATAAATACATCTATTTCTTTGACTTGTCCTATACAGACTGTATGTTCATTTAATCATTCTTGTGTATCATGCTTTTTTTCTTTGTTCTTTTTTTAGACGAGGTCTCACTTTGTAGCCCTGGCTGGCCTGGAATTCCCTATGTAGACCAGTTTCACCTCAAACTCAGAGCAAATCCACCTGCCTCTGCTTCCTTAGTACTGGGATTAAAGGGATGCACCACTATGTGTGGCCATATTCATATTTTAAAAAATTATCATTTATCCTGTATTATGCAGGATGGGGATGAGGGAGGTGTGTGTACATTTGGAGGCCAGAGGACAGCTTTGTGGAGTTGGTTCTTTCTTATTATTCTATGGGTTCCAGGGAGCAAACTCAGGATACCAGGCCTTGTGGAAAGCACCTTTACCTGCTGAGCCGTTTTGTCAGCCCTCATACTCACTTAAAGATACTTAGTTATATAGAAGATAGATACAGATATACATGTGCAAAATTGAAACATTAAACACAGATTATATGTGTTCTCTATCCATCTTGATACCTTTGTTAATATATCTTACTACTTTAATGCTGAATGTATATATTATGCCTCTTATTAAAATGTATTATTTTTCCCCCCACCCAAATTTGTTTTTTATTATATTAAGGTTTTTTTTGGGGGGGGGTCGTGGGGGGATCTCACGATGTAGCTCTGGCTGACCTGGAGCTGGCTGTGTAGGCCAGGCTGACCTTGAACTCAGAGAGTTCATCTAATTCTGTCTTCCAGGTGTTTAACTTTAGTGTTTATGTGTGACAGACATGCCATAGTTTTCCTGTGAAGATCAGGAAAATCTGCCAGAATTGGTGCTCTTCTTTCACTGTGTGGGTCCAGGGGAATCCAAGTCAGGTTAGGCTTGGTAGGATGATGTCTTCACACACTGAGCCATTTCACTGGCCTCAAAACTCTTTGTTGTTTGTTTTTTGAGGCAGGGTCTCCTATAGCTTAGGCTGACCTCCAACTCACTGTGTAGCCAAGTCTAATCTTCTTGTCTTTACCTCCCAATTGTGTGGCCAGCACACTCAGCTCTCTCCTCCAGAGTCTTGCAAGCGTGAGTTGTGATTACCTAACCTTGTCTCCTGAGAATGCCTAATACACTGTTGTGTGCAATATTGAACTAAATTGACTAGAAGCTGAGGCCTAATGCAATAGGTGACACTCTATGTACATTAACACATTCAACCCTCATACAAGACCCAGAAGGCAGGTGTTAATATTCCTATAACAGGTGAGGAGACTGAGACCCAGAGAGGTTAGTGACTTGCCAAAGATACAAAACTCTGCTAGAGTCAGGATTTGAACTCATAAACTCCGACTTAAGAGTACTCAATAAATATCTGTTCTTGAAAAGAGATATTTGAACCAATAGGATGGCACATACCTGTAGTAAGAGATGCTTGTTAATGAATGAGTAATAGGGGATTGTTATATTAGCCCACAATAAACTTGGATCTTTCTGCTTGTATTAATTTTCTAAATAAAAGCAGCCATGTTTTACTTACTACTAGTAGTAATAGCAGCCAAAGGTTATTGAGTGATCTCTGTTAGGTGGACAATACTATTTCTGTTTTAGAAATGAGGTAACTTGTGTAGAGGCAAACAGCTAGGAAATTGTAGTTTGGATTTAAATCCAGGTGCTGTATCTGCCCAGGTTTATAATTAAGTTCCCTGCCCCTGTTCCACAGTTGGCTCTCAAGAATCACTGAGTATTTGCTGGGGCAGGGAAAGGTATTTTCTTCAGTTGCCTTGCCCCTCCTGCAAATAACTCTTCATCCATACCCATGTATTAACCCTAGTTAAACTTATTGGCCCACTAAGAAAACTGATAAAAATTAGCCAGGCTGTGGTGGTGCGTGCTTTTAATCGCAGCACTCTGGAGGCAGAGACAGGTGAATCTCTTGAGTTCGAGGCCAGCCTGGTCTACAGAGCGAGTTCCGGGACAGCCAGGGATACACAGAGAAACCCCAAAACAAAAATTAAAAAAAAATTATTGAGTGTGTCTGTGAAGATTTCTGTGTCAGTCAGTTGTTCAGAGGGAAGAGTTCTTTACCTGAAGTCCATGTCAGTGCTAGCTTGGGATGCTTAAAAGGTGAGCTGACAGTTACACACACTACAGAGGAGGAGGGAGGACAGCGGAGACGTTGGACACAGACTTTTTTAATTTTGGTTTTTTGTTTTGTTTTGTTTTGTTTTGGTTTTTTGAGATAGGGTTTCTCTAGGTAGCCTTGGCTGTCTTGGAACTCACTCTGTAGACCAGGCTGGCCTCGCACTCAGAGATCCACCTGCCTCTGCCTCCTGAACACTGGGATTAAAGGCATGTATCATCATGCTCAGCTAATTTATTTATTTTTATTTTATGTGCATTGGTGTTTTGCCATGGGTGGATCTCTTGGAACTAGAGTTACAGACAGTTATGCACTGCCATGTGGGTGCTGGGAATTGAACCTGGGTCCTCTGGAAGAGCAGCCAGTGCTCTTAACTGCTGAGCCATCCCTCAGCCCCTAACGTGATGTAGACTTCACTTCTGAGTGAAAGACTGGCTGTGAATGTTAGATGGCACTGTAAGTAGGTTTTACGGATCTCTGAAAAAAATCCTGTATTGACCAGGTGTGATGGTGTACACCTTTAATCTCAGCACTCAAGAGGCAGAGGCAGGTAGATCTCTAAGAGTTCAAGACCAGTCTGGTCTATTTAAATATGAGTTCCAGGCCAGGCTGGCCTACATAGTAAGACTTTGTCTCAAAAACAAAAACAAAACAAAAAACCCAAAACAAAACAAAAAACCAAAGAAACAAAACCAAGTTGTATATTGGCTCTGGCTGTCTCTTAGTGAAGAGTGTGTGCCTAGCATGTGCATCTGTGTTCACTCTCTAGACCCAGGGATGAAGGGGAAATAGTACATTAAATGTCTATGACAAATGACAAAAATTACCATCCCCGATGTTAAATATATTTGTTTGCTATATGTAATGAAATTTCCATTGACTCAATTGTGGATTCAAAATCATGTCTTCAAAGCTGAGTATGGTGACTCATACCTAGAATTCCAGCACCTGGAGGCTGGTGTAGGATGGTTGCCATGGTTCTGAGGCTGGCCTAGACTACACGTGAGTACCAGGCCCGGGCCAGCCAGGACTACATACCAAAATGCTGTCTCAAAGACACAAAACAAGGTGAAATTGTACTCTCAACTACTTGAGGTGATACTCCACTCTGGCAAACTGTTGAGTCAAATAGTGTTTTTTTGTTTTGTTTGTTGTTTGTTTTCAAGACAGGGTTTTCTGTGCAGCCCTGGCTGTACTGGAACTCACTCTTTAGCCCAGGCTGGCTTTGAACTCACAGAGCTGCCTCCTGAGTGATGAGATTAAAGGCATGTGCCACCACTGCCTGGCTAAATAGTGGTTTTGTTCAAAGGTCTATGTGATATGTTTTGAAGGACAATTATTATTTTTAATTTAATTTTTTAGATTGTGTGTGTGTGTGTGTGTGTGTGTGTGTGTGTGTTTTAGGAGTTTTCTTCTTCCACTGTGTGTTACAGAGACTGAATTCAGATCATCAGGGCTTGCACAGCAAACACTTACCCACTGAGCTGTCTTATTGGACCAGAAAATTATTTTTTGGAACATGAAGTTGGAATTAAAAACAATGTTTTGCCAGTGTGATGGTGCACACTTCTAATCCCAGCACTTGAGGCAGGCAGATATCTTTAAGTTCAAGACCAGTCAGTGAGACCCTGTTTCAAATCAATCAATCAGTCAATCAATTAATCAATATATTTATTAAAATATTCACAACCAAGTTAGTACATGTAACTACTATAACTAGCATTGTACTGTTTTTTTTTTCCCTATTCACAAAAGTTATTGGCACTCAGAATTTATTTTTAGATCTTCAGGGTCACTTGTGTTTAGGTACTTACTATAGGCCATCCCTAGAACTTTCTCAAGTTCTCACCCACCAGACTGGACTACCTGTATATGGGGTAGAAAATGTTGGATAGAAACTAGTTGGTTCTCATGATGGAGAGGGTTTATAAGGTCTAGTTTTGTTTATAGGGTCTAGTAATAGCTATGTTGGGGATGTGGCTCAATGGTTGAGCATTGTCCAGCATGTGTAAGGCCCTGGGTTTGATCCCAAGCATTGAAAAACAAATTACCATATTTAATCTTTCAAACATTGGGTAAAGAGAAATTTCCTTTTTTGTGGTGCTAGGAACAGAATCCAGGGTCTAAGACATGCTAGTCAGGTGACATACCACTGAGCTACAACCTTATCCCAGAAAATTTTTTTTTTTTTGATAGCCCCAAAGACTCTGCCCAGAAACAGAAGAACTCATCTCCACCGAGTGTAAGTAGCCAAATGATAACCAAGGAGAGTAACAGAAATGCCCATTTGGAACACCCAGAGCAGAATCCTGGTTCATCAGCAAGTGATACTTCAGCAGCGCACCAGGAGGTTTTAGGAGAAAACTTGGTAGCCACAGCCCTTTGTCTTTCTGGCAGTGGGTCTCAGTCTGATTTGAAGGACTTGACCAGCCCGGCAGGAGAGGAGGGGGACACGAGCCTCCAGGAGAGCATCCATCCAGTCACTCGGTCTCTTAAGGCAGGGTGCCACTCAAAACAACTTGCCTCCAGGAATTGCTCTGAAGAGAAAGCCCCACCAGCCTCCATCCTAAAGGAAGGTAGCAGGGACGCAGGCTTGGATTTCCGACCTGTAGTGCCTCCCGCAAATGGGGTTGAAGGAGTCAGAGTGGATCAGGATGATGATCAGGATAGCTCTTCCCTGAAGCTTTCTCAGAACATTGCTGTACAGGTCAAGTATCAAGTTTTCCTACTAAAGTGGAATTGGGGGAGGTGAGGGTAGGAGCCATTTTCTTATGTGGTGGAGAAATGCACTGTGCCCTTCTTTGCTAGCAGTCATCATTCTGTTTGCATATAGTGAGTGCTATGCAACGGCTTTATTCTGCTGTTCCGGGAACAGGAAGGCCAGTGTCTAATTGTATACCATGTAGGAACTCTTATGACCTCGGTATAATCTCTTTGGATGAAAATTTGATTGATGTAGGTCCTTAGCACTCATACTTTCTTTTTTTGCCCCGAGACAGGGTTTCTCTGTGTAACCCTGGCTGTCCTAGAATTCTCTGTAGACCAGGCTAGCCTCAAGCTCACAGAGATCTGCTTGCCTCTGCCTCCCGAGTGCTGGGATTAAAGGTGTGTGGCACCACTGCCTGGCTAGCAATCATACTCTGTCCTTACATTAGGACTCCTTGCTAATTGTCCAGTCTACATCAGGAAGTCCAGTGATTCCTGCCTTCTGGTGCTGGTGTGCTTTGTTGTGGGAAGAAATGTGGGCACAACAGATTACAGGAGGCAGTTATTCTCTTAGATTTGTGCCTTTCTCTTAGGCAGATGTTAGACTACCTGGTGGGGTAAATGAAGATTGCATGAGATGGTGGTGTCTGTTTGCCAGAACTATGTTGCTGTGCTTTGCCCTTTGTTGCTGGTTTCTAGGTGAAGGTCTAGAATAACTCTGCTTGTGTTAAAGTGACTTAAAGTCTTGAATATAATTTTTTTTTTTTTTTGTAGACTGACTTTAAGACAGCAGATTCAGAGGTAAACACAGATCAAGATATTGAAAAGAATCTGGTAAGTGCGTACTTAAAATGTCATTGTCACATAAAGCCATTAGAAGGCAGGATGTAGAGCGCTATCACCTTGGTTGGGAAAATGCCCATCTTTATACAGCCCCTGACAGTGGGAGTGGGCAGCTCACCCAACCTGTTACATTTTAGTGGTGTCCCGTATGCCAGACCTGCTCTGGAGGAGGACAGGACCTCTGCAGATCTTGCTACATTTCTTGTTTGGGTTTAGTGACGGGACTCATTTTCTATTTACTACTCTCTCAGTGTGGTTTAAAATGTCCTTTATTTTTGTTTTTTGAGATAGGGTGTCATTGTTGTAGCCTCCTGAATACTGGAATTAGAAGTTTGCACTATTATGTAGCCAGGCCAGCCTTGAACTCATAGCGCTTCTTCATGGGATTGCTGGAATTATTGGAGTGAGCTACCACATGTGACTTCCGTTTTGTTTGAAACAGGGTCTCATATAGCCTAGGGCTGACCTTGAATTCACAATATGGGGAGGGGTGTGTGTCTGTGTGTGTGTGTGTATGACCTTTAGCTCCTAATGTTCCTGTCTTCGTTTTTTCAAAGAGCTGTGAAGTTTTGTTTTCTTTTGCTTTTGCTTTTTTTGTTTTGTTTTGTTTTGTTTTGTTTTGTTTTCAAGACAATTTTTTCGCCGGGCAGTGGTGGCGCACGCCTTTAATCCCAGCACTCGGGAGGCAGAGCCAGGCGGATCTCTGTGAGTTCGAGGCCAGCCTGGGCTACCAAGTGAGTTCCAGGAAAAGGCGCAAAGCTACACAGAGAAACCCTGTCTCGAAAAAACAAAACAAAACAAAAAAAGACAGTTTTTCTGTGTAGCCCTGGCTGTCCTGGAACTCTCTTTATAGACCAGGCTGGCCTCGAACTCACAGAGTTCTGCCTACCTCTGCCTCCCAAGTGCAGGGATTAAAGGGGCGCACCAGTACCACCCATCATGCTGTGAAGTTTTTAATGCAAGGCATTTTCTTTTGTTTTTGAAATAGGATTTCACAATGTAGTTTTGATTAGCCTAGAACTCATTTAGGCCAGGCTGGCCTTGAACTCAGAGATTGGCCTGCCTTTTCCTCCTGAGGGCTATGGTTAAAATGTATGCCACCACAGCTGGCTTAGTACCCATTTTTAACTCTCAAGCTTAAACCTTTCCAGATGAAGCATCCCCATGTTTTTAGCAGTATTCTTTTCTTCCTATGGTAGTTTTCCTCTTATCCTGGTTACTTTGACCCTGACACACTCCATTTTTATCATTTTTCAATTAATTTAATTTTTGAGATAGGGTGTCTTAGATAGGGTTTCTATTGCTACTACAAAATACCATTGACCAAAAAGCAAGTTTTGGGGAGGAAAGGGTTATTTGGCTTACACTTCCACATTGCAGTTCATCATTGAAGGAAGTTAGGGCAGGAACTCAAACAGGGCAGGCTTCTGGAGGCAGGAGCTGATGCAGAGGCCATGAAGGAGTGTTGCTTACTAGCTTGCTTCCCATGGCTTGCTTGGCCTGCTTTTTTTTAATGTATGTATGTATGTATGTATGTATGTATGCATGTATGCATGTATGCCTGTATGCCTTTATTCCAGGAGAGGGCATCAGATTCCACTATAGATGGTGTGAGCCGCCATGTGGTTGCTGGGAATTGAACTCCGGACCTCTGGAAGAGCAGCCTGTGCTCTTATCCGCTGAGCCATCTCTCTAGCCTGTTGGCCTGCTTTCTTAAAGAACCCAGGACCATGGATGGCACCACCCACAATGGGCTGGACCCTCCCCCGTTGATCACTAATTGAGAAAATGCCTTACAGCTGCATCTCATGGAGGCACTTCCTCAGCTGAGGCTCCTTCCTCTCTGACAACTAGCTTGTGTCAAGTTGACACACAAAACCAGCCAGTACATAGGGTCTCACTCTGGCTAGCCTGGAACTTGATATATAGATTGGGCTGGCCTTAAACTTGAAGAGATCCCCTTGCTTCTGCCTCTCAAGTGCTGGCATTAAAAGGCATACACCATCAAGTGTGGCCCCGTTGTTTCTTTAAAAGCTGATCCTTACTGGGTACGGTGGTTCATGAGTATAATCTCAGCACTTGAGAAGTAGAGGCAAGAAGATCAGCCTCAGCTGTGTAGAGAGTTTGAGGCCAGCCTTGATACATGAGAAACTGCTTCAAAAAGCTGGCTCTGCAAACTGAATAAAATAGTTTGGGTATGCTAAATTAGTTCACAGTATACTGGGTTTGAGTCGTTCAGTCTTACATTCTAGACTCTTAAATTATTTAGTAATCTTGTTACAGTGTTAAGCTTCTGTCACTATCAATTCTTTTTCGTATGTATTGCTTACTTATATATTTTCCATTTTGTCCCTTGATAGTGGTTTGTTTTGTTGTTTTTTTAGATGAGGTCTCACTGTGTAGCTCAGGCTGGCCTTGAAGCTATAATCCTCCCACTCAGCCTTCCAAGTTCTGAAGTTGCAGGTGGGTGCCACCAGACTGGTGTGAGGAGTTTCATTTATTTTTATTTTGGAGGAAGGGTCTCATTTTACCTAGTCTGGCCTTGAACTGACTCCTTAGTGGAGGCTGCCTCAAACTGTCTTCCTGCCTCTTCCTTCTGAGTGCCAGGGATATCCATGTGCTACCACCATGCGTGGTTTTCTGCAATAGTGGGGGTTTAGCCCCAGGCTTTGTGCATGCCAGTCAAGCATTTCACCAACTGAATTACATCCCTAACCCACATTTGTTTTTTTTAAGACAGGATCTTGCTTTGGCAGTTAATTGTTGTTTGTTAAGTTTTGTTAAAAAAAAAAAAAAGAGGTGTGATTACTGAGCAAGGGTGGCAACAAACTTTAGACAGACACTTGAGAAGTTGAAGTAGAAGGATCAGGTGTTTAAGGCCAACCTTGGATGCGTTTTGAGTTCAAGACCAGCCTGGTTGCAAAGACCATATCTCAAGAAAAACAAAACAAAAACCCCAAATAATAGAACTTTAGGTAGGAGATATTTATCTGTTGAAATAGTCCCCTTGGGCTAAGATGAGATGGCTTAGTGGGTCAAAGTGCTTGCCATTCAAGCCTGATGACCAGAGTTCTATCCCCAGAGCTCATGTAAGAATGGAAGCAGGGCAGACTGGAAAGACAGCTTAGTAATTAAAGCACCTGCTGCTCTTCGAAAGCACCTGAGTGTGGTTCCCAGCACCTGCATCTGATGGTTCATAGTTGTCTGGACCTCACTTCCAAGGGATCCAACCTGTAGCCTCCATGGGCATTGCACTAAACATGCATATGAACACACACACACACACACACACACACACACACACACACTCACACACACACACACACACACACACGCACATGCAACTAAAAATAAAAATTATTGCTCTTGCAGAGGACCTGAGTTTGGTTCCCAGGACCCATATGATGGCTCACAATCATTAATTCTAGTTCTAGGAGATCTAATGTCTTCTTCTGATCTCTTTAAGTACCAGGCACACACACAGTGCACATATATACATGCAGGCAAAACATTGATACACATAAAATAAATCTTAAAAAAAAGGTCTTTTAAAAGCTGGAAAGAGAACTAGCTCCACTAAGTTGTACTCTGGCTTCCACATACATGCTATAACACATGTGTACTATACACACACATATATCCTACACCTACACACACACAATGATAATAAATAAAATGAAAAAAAAATTTTTTTTTCCAAAAAGACCTTTTGAACTATCCCTGGTGTTTTGTGACTAAAGTTGCATCCTTTATTTGTTCTTTTTTTTTTTTTTTTTGAACTTTCTATGTAAATCAGGCTCTTTAATTTTATTTTTAATTGTGTGTGTGTGTGTCTTTGTGTGCAGTATTCTTGGAGACTAGAAGATAGTGTCAGATCCCCTATAGCTGGAGTTTCAGACAGATGTGAGCTGTCTGATATGGGTGCTGGGAACTGTACTCAGGTCTTCTGGAAGAGCAGTTCATTCTCTCAATCACTGAGTCATTGCTACAGCTCCTGCCCACCTACTTTGTATTATTTACTTTATCTTTTATTGACTAAAACAAGCTGTAGTTCAGGTTGGCCTCAAACTCTCAGCAAACTTGTCTTAGACTGTCATGTGCTGAGATGATAGGCAGAAGCCACCACATCTGACCAGAGTGTGACTTCTAATCCCCAGCTGTTGTAGGAGCTTGCTGAGTTGCTCTCAGTACCTGGTTTCTTAGATCTCCTAGTGGGTCTGTCAGCTTCAGTGCTGATGGCTACATGGCTTCCTATTCCTGGATTCATTTTAAGTGGGTATATGGCTTTGTAATTTCTCTTTCTTTCTTTCTTTCCTTTTTTTTTTTTTTTTTTTTTTTTCAGAGCTGAGGACCGAACCCAGGGCCTTGCACTTGCTAGGCAAGCGCTCTACCACTGAGCTAAATCCCCAGCTCTGTACTTTCACTTTCTTACCTTCTCTCTCCTATAGCAAAGATTGGCAAACATTTTTTTTTTTTTGTAAAGGGTCATACAGGGCATATTTTATGTTCTGTAGGCTCTATGGACTTTGTTACAACCATTCCATTCTGCTGTTAGAGTGGGAAGCAACCTGTAAGGCAGTGGGCATGTACATTCCAATTAAACTGTTATTGATGAAAGCAGACAGTGGATTTGGTCCACATGCCATGAGTGGCTAACCCTGCTTTAGCACGGTGTTGAATAATGGTACATCTGCAGTGATGCAAATGTTCTCAATCTGTACTATCTGGGATGGTAGCCACTAGTTGCAGGCAGCTTTGGAGTCCGTGAACTGTGTCTAGGCTCCTGAGGTCCTGGGTGTTTCTGTTTTACCATATTTGATTAACTGGGTTACCTAGCCACATACAGCCAATACACAGTTATTAGCTATTGTATCGGACAGTGTGATCAGTCGCATCTCAGATACAGATGGGGAACAACAGTTCAGTTGATAGAGTACTTGCCCATGATGTAGGAAGCCCTGGGTTCAGTCCTTAGTACAGCATCAACTAGGTGTGGTGATGCTCACCTGCAGCTGCAACACATAGGAAATGCAGGTGGAAGGGTCAGAAGTTCAAGATCATCCTTCAGCAACATAACAGAATGGAGGCTAGCCTGAGCTATAAGACCCTTTCTCAAACAACAAACAAACAAAAAACCTGGTGAATGAAACCTCTGTTGTTCTTAATAGGACAAAATGATGACAGAGAGAACCCTGTTGAAGGAGCGTTACCAAGAAGTTCTGGACAAGCAGAGGCAGGTGGAGAATCAGCTTCAAGTGCAATTAAAGCAACTTCAGCAAAGGAGAGAAGAAGAAATGAAGAATCACCAGGTAGTCTGCAGATACTGACATTTGGGGTGTACCTCAGTGGTAGAGAGCTTGCCTAGCATACCTAGCAACCTGGGTGCAATTTCCAGAATCACAAGAGAAAAAGAAGGGGAGGAAAAGGAATTGCAGTTCAGATAATTACTGTGTGTCTTCTCTCATATGCAGAACCTAGATTTAAAATTACATACTTATGGCCATGAGTGATGGCATGTGCTTTTAATCCCAGCACTCTGAAGGCAGACATAGGTAGAGATCTGTGAGTTTGAGGGCAGCCTGGTCTATATAGCAAGCTCTAGTCCAGCTATGCTTATGTGGTGAGACAATATTTCAAAAAAAAATCCACCTCCTCGAAAAATAAGTATGTATATATGTGTTTATCACACACACACACACACACACACACACACACACACACACACACACAGAGAGAGCTAATGAGTAAAGTAACAGTCTCTGTTCAAACTCTAAATATGTTTTGGAGTCAACAGAAAAAAAAATCAGTATTTCTTGGGTTTGGTTGGTTTTTGAAATGACGATCTCTGTGTAGGCCAGGCTCACTTTTTGTGCTGGGCAATGGTGGTACACGAATTTAATCCCAGCACTCGGGAAGCAGAGACAGATGGATCTCTGTGCATTCAAGACCAGCCTGGTTTACATAGTAGTTCCAGGACAGTCAAGGCTACATAGAGAAACCCTGTCTCGAGGGGAAAAAAAAAAAAAAAAGATCTTTTTGCCTCTCCACATATTGGGATTACAGTTATAGACCACCATAGCAGGCTTATCAAATTTTAATAAAACGAGGGCTGGAGGAATGGCTTAGCAGTTAAGAGTGCTTGCTGTTTTTCAAAGCACCTGTGTTTGGTTCCCAGCCGTCAGGTAGCTCACAACTGCCTGTAACTCTAACTGCCTGTAATTCTACCTTCAGGGGACACAGCACCCTTTTCTGAACTCTGTGGACATTCGTACTCACATGTGCACAGACACACATATACACATAATTTTGTTTGTTTGTTTTAGTTTTTTGAGACAGGCTTTCTCTATGTAGCCCTGACTGTGCTGGAACTCATCCTGTAGACCAGGCTGGCCTCAAACTCAGAGATCTGCCTGACTCTGCCTCCCAAGTACTGGGATTAAAGGCGTGCACCACCACCTCCTGGCCATAATTTTTTTTAATCTCCCAAAAACATTCAAGTATAAAAAGAAGGCATCTTCTCCAGACCCTTCTATTTTAGTACAGAGAGAAAAACGTTATTTATTTAATATATTTTGTTGACATTATTGACTAGTAAACACTTCACTTAAATCTATCTCATGCAAAAATGTAGTTTCATTTAGGTTAAATCTACATCTGAAAACTGGAAAAACAAATTAGTAAGTAAAAACCTCAAGCACAGTAAAAAGATCTACTTAAGTAGTCAAAACAGCATTGTCAAGGCTGAGGTGAAGTGAGCTAGCTGATTGAGGGCCATGGGCTGTGGTGCTCCTTTTGGAAACTTAGGAAGATGTCTTAGGGTTTCCATTGCTGTGAAGAGACACCCTGACCACGGTGACAGTTTCAGAGGTTCAGACCATTGTCATCATGGTGGGGAGCATGGTAGTGTACAGACAGACATGGTGCTGGAGCATCTGAGAGTCCTACATCTTTTTTTTTTGTGTGTGTGTGTGGTTTTCCGAGACAGGGTTTCTCTGTGTAGCTTTGCACCTTTCCTGGAACTCACTCTGTAGCCCAGGCTGGCCTCGAACTCACAAAGATCCTCCTGCCTCTGAGTCTTACATCTTACAGGCAACAGGAAGTTGACTAAGTGTCACACCTAAAAGCCTGCCCTACAGTGACACACTTCCTCTAACAAAACCACAGCTACTGTATCAAGGCCACACCTCCTAATAGTACTACTCCTTTTGGAGGCCATTTTCATTCAAACCACTACAGAAGACCTATCAGTTAAAACTGTAAATACACAATAAATAAGTTGACCAAGCAGTCTTATTGGGAGTTCATTCTACATCTGTGTATGAATGTGTGGACATAGAGAATGTTTATTTTGGTATTGCTTAAAAACTTAAGTGACACATTCCTGTAATCTAACTCTTCAATGCAGAGGCAGAAGGATCAAGAGTTCAAGGTCATTTTCTGCTACATAATGAGTTTGAGGCCAGGCTGGACTACAGGCTATCTCAGCCACCTTCTGCCCACCCCCGACTCCCTCCACCCCCCGCCCCCCATTAGATTAGGTTGGAAAAGTAGTTTCAAAAAAGTTTCAGTCAACCTGATAAACTTTTAACAGAGTAGTTAAAGAGCCTGGAATGTTCGTATGATTTAGTTATATCTGTAGCTATTGACATAGTGTAGTTATCCCAAGTGGAAAAAGCAAGGTGCAAAATGAGAATAAAATGGCCTCACTAGAAATGGAAAAATGGGCCAAGAATACAGTTTAGGAGTAGTATGTATGCTTTGTGTGAGGCCCTGAGCTGGCTCTCCAGGACTACCCAAACATCAATGAGCAAAATGTGAGAACAACACAAAGCACTTAATACATTGATTACTGTTATGGACAGAGTTGTGTGAAACAGAATAATTGTATTTTTTGTATTGTTTGACTTCTTATAAATGTATGAAAACATATATGTATTTGTTCCTGTTGTTGCATAGTAAGACAGCAAAGGTCTTAGTTAGGGTTACTATTGCTGTGATGAAACACCATGACCAAAAAGCAAGTTGGAGGGGAAAGGGTTTATTTGGCTTATGCTTCTACATCACTGTCCATCATCAAAGGAAGTCAGGACAGAAACTCAAACAGGACAGGAACTTAGAGGAAGGAGCTGATGCAGAGACCATAGAGGGGAGCTGCTTACTGGCTTACTCCACATCAGTCTGCTTTCTTATAGAACCCAGGACCACCAGCCCAGGGATAGTACCACCCATAATGGGCTGGGCCCTTCCCCATCAATCACTATTTGTGATTGCCTACATCCCAGTCTTTTTTTTTTTTTTTTGGTTTTTCGAGACAGGGTTTCTTTGTATAGCTTTGCACCTTTCCTGGAACTCGCTTTGTAGACTAGGCTGGCCTCGAACTACAGAGATCTGCCTGTCTCTGCCTCCCAAGTGCTGGGATTAAAGGCATGTGCCACTACCGCCTGGCAACCTACAACCCAGTCTTATGGAGGCGTTTTCTTAATTGAAGTTCCCTCCTCTCGGATGACTTTACCTTGTATCAAGCTGACATAAAACTATCCAGCACAGGAGACAAACAGAAAATTTCATTTACGGTAGAACAGAACTATAATAAATCAAGAGCATATTTGTTGGATGTAGCAAACTTCCACCTGAAACAAGAATGCCTGTCTCAGCACCCTTAATAGATGTTTGTTCAGTCTTTGTTTGAGCTTTGCTACGCAGTGCATCCTTTAAGAAATAAATTGGTGCTGGGCAGTGGTGGCGCATGCCTTTAATCCCAGCACTCGGGAGGCAGAGGCAGATGGGTCTCTATGAGTTCAAGGCCAGCCTGGTCTACAGAGCAAGTTCCAGGACAGGCTCCAAAGCTACACAGAGAAACCCTGTTTCAAAAAACCAAAAATAAAATAAATTGTGTGTGTTTGTGTGTACACAAGCAAGTGTACATGCAGATACATGTACATGTATGTATAGGCCAGAGGTCAGCCTTGATTTATCATTCCTTAGAGTCTGTCCATTTTGTGTTTTGAGACAGAATCTCTCATTTGGATCTAGAACTAGGCTGGCTGTCCAGCAAGCTCCAGGATGCCCTTGTTTCTTCCTTTCTGGAGATGGGAAGCAAGGACATGCCACTACACCTCGCTATTTTCTGTGGGTTCTAGGACTTGAACTCATCATTGTGTTTATATGGCAAGTTCTTTACTGACTGAGGTCTCCCCAGTCTCACATTCCATTTTTTAAAAATTGATTTTATTTTATGCATATGGGTGTTTTGCCTTTGTCTGTGCACCACTTGTATCGAGTGCCCTGGGAGGCCAGAAGAGAGCATCAGATCTCTTGGAATTGGAGTTACAGACAGCTGTGAGCCACCATGTGGGTGCTGAGTATTGAACCTGCATCCTCTGGAAGAACAGCCAGAGCTCTTAACTGCTGAGCCATCTCTCCAGCCCCCACATTCCATTTTTCAGTGATTCTTAGAACTATCCTGTTGAGTTGAAGTTTATGTCCATATAACTTTCTTCTACAGGCTTGGCTTTCACAAAACAGAAATTTATGGAATTGACTCTTTCAGTTCTGCTTGATTCCAATAAGTCAGCACATGAATTTATAATCATTGAAGTAAACCATCAGGGTGAGAGTAGTGGATCAACAACATCTGCTGCTAGGAAGCTGAGAGAGGAGGACTGCAGCAAGTTTGAGGCCAGCCTGGGCTGCTACATAGGAAGGCAAGGCTAGTCAAGGATACAGGATAGAACCATGTTTCAAAAAACCAAAAACATGCCAGGTGGTGATGGCGCACGCCTTTAATCCCAGCACTTGGGAGGCAGAGGCAGGTGCATCTCTGTGAGTTTGAGGCCAGCCTGGGCTACAGAGCAAGATCCAGGACAGGCTCCAAAGCTACGCAGAGAAACCCTGTCTCGAAAAACAAAACAAAATTAAAAAAACCAAAAACACTGAGCAAGGTGGTGCGTGTTTGTAATCCAAATAAGTGGAAGTGGATGCAAGGGGATCAGGAGTTGAAGGCCAGCCTTGTCTGTGTGTTGAGTATATGCCTAGTCTGGGTTATGTAAGACCCTATCTCAAAAAACAAAACAAAACAAAACAAAACAACCTATCAGGGCTGGCTGGGTGTGTAGCTCAGTGATAGAGTGCTTGCCTGTCACCTACCAGGCACTTGTTTAGAACTCTAACACCACACACACAGAAAATAAACTTCCAGATTAAAACAAACAAATGGAAACCTAAACCCCCCCCCAAAATAACATTTTCTTCTTTATTTGTATGATTGTCATTGTGTGGGATTTAGGAGATACTAAAGGCGATTCAGGATGTGACCATAAAACGGGAAGAAACCAAGAAGAAGATAGAGAAGGAAAAGAAGGAGTTCTTGCAAAAGGAGCAGGACCTGAAAGCTGAGATTGAGAAGCTCTGTGAGAAGGGCAGAAGGTAATTTCAGCTGCTGCTGAAAACAGATCCGGTGTGCATGTGTGTTTGTGCGTCAGGGCCAGGCCATTGTTCTCATTTGAGAAAGAAACCCGTCTGAGTTCTCCAGTGACTTCATGTTCTCAGGACCCTACAGTACACCAAATAAAGAAGTTCAGAGACTTGGTACTGCTCTGAAACGATAATTAAGTGCTGAGGATATAGCGAAGTGGTCTCATCCTGGGCTCAGTCTTCTTCTCAAAAGAGAAGTCACACTGTTAACTAGCTATGTTCCAAGTATGATCATGATTTTTATTAATACTTTATAACCTGTGTGTCTTTGTGTCTGTCTGTCTGTGTGTTCTGGAATTACTACAGAGAAGTATTGCATGGCCAATTTTAGGTATCTAGGGATCCGAACTCAGGTTGTTCTGCACACATAGCAAATATTATGCTATGAGCATCTCCACAGCCCCATGATCAAGATTTCTATGTTATTCTAAAACTTATTTCGTTTGCTTTATGTCCTGAGGGTCATTTTTTTCTTCAGAAACTCGGGTTATGGGAATGTTTTAAGTGGTTGTGTTATTCAGCACCACAAGTGGCACACTATACGCCATTTATGAAAGAATTATCTGGTGATCATATCCTCTTAATATTGTAACAAAAGCAGGATGGGCCTTAAATTTGGTTGAACTCTCAATTTTCCAAGTTGCTTGAAATCACGTGCTTGAAAATTCACAATTATGAATTCTATGGTAAGGTTATGTAAATGTTGTTGCCATTCATTTTATTTATTATTTTATTTATTGAGAAAAACTTGGCTGTTATAAATATGTAAGATGCTAAATCAAGCTCACTTACTGATTCATATTCCAAAGTGAGAGAACTGTGGCACCTCCATATTTAAAAGAATATTAAGGAGAGGGTCTGGAGGGTGGCCAGTTGTGTTGAGAATCTGGTGAATGATTAGGAGGTAGGTCACAATGATCATTCTCAAACAGTTACGTAGAATCTATTCAGGGCCAAGCATTGTCTTTCTTGTTGCTAGTGATCATAACAGCTAGCACCCCACCTATGGTAGCATTGACTCTGCCACAGTTTTCACAGCTGATTTGGGGAAGATGAGGTACAGACATGGACATGGAGCAACTCATCACAGGGCATCTTAAAGAGTGGAAATGAGTCTATAATTCTGTCTAGGCCCTGTGACAAATTTCCTTTGGCTTTGGACTCTATACTCTTTTCTTCCCTTTGATTGAACAGCTACAAGTAATTAATGATAACAATATTACTGCTTGTGATCTTGAAGATTCAGGTTTCTTTGTTTGTTTGAGGTAGACCCTCCATATCTAGTTCTGGCTAGCCTGGAACTTACCATCTTTCTGCCCTCCTAACCACTTGCTTGAATTATAGTCTTATTGATTTGCCTCAAATTCACTGTGTCCTGGACCCTTATGTATTAATAATTAACAAGGACTCCAACATTTTTATATCTATTTTGTTTATCAGTGTTCACTGAGCCAGAAATTAAGGCAAAAATATATTTACGTGCTGATTTATTTTAATATAACATAAAACTTATATGTTAACATAAGTAACATGTTGAAAAATTGTTTTTCAGATTTCTTAGTTAGGGTTTCTATTGCTGTGAAGAGACACCATGACCACAGAAACTCTTAAAAGGAAAACATTTAATTGGGCTGGCTCTCTTACAGTTTCAGAGGTTCAGTCCATTATCATGGTGGGAGAGCATGGCAGCATGCAGGCAGACATGGTGCTGGAGAGTTAGCTGAAAGTCCTACATTTTGCAGGCAACAGGAAATGGACTGAGATACTGGGCATTATCCTGAGCATAGGAAACCTCAAAGCCCGCCCCTGCAGTGACGCACTTCTCCATCAAGGCTATACCCACTCCAACAAAGCCACACCTCCTAATAGTGCCATTCCCTATGAGATTACGGGGGCAATTACATTCAAATTACGACAAAAAGATTAAATCGGTTTATTTAGAAGAATAACATTGTTTAGATGCTTATAAATCTCTTTAGTGGAAAAAAAACATTTTTTCTGAATTTAACTGATAGCAAACGTTCTTGTTGAAGTCTGTAGGAGATTGCAGTACATAGGTGAGCTAGAAGAGCAGGAGTTATTTTAACAGCTTCTAAGTATAATTGTGGGTATTCTTTGATATGCTAAAGTATTTCATATGATCAGTTTGTTAAAAGTTAGTTTTGAAGTGGAACCTGAAACTACTTTGATAAACTTTTTGAACTGCTGTAATTGCTGTGATAAAATCTGTTAGGGTGTGTATGGGGTTGGATGGGGTTGTAGTTAGGGTTAGGATTAGTGCCTCACACATGCTCTGATGTATGTGTGTGAATATAGCACTGGGCTATATTCCCAGCCTACTTTTGTTGTTTTGAGACAGGGTCTACATAGACAGGGCTGGCTTTAAAGTTACTCTGTAACCCAGGCAAACTTTGAACTTGAGATCCCAGCTTTTCAGCCTCCAGTGTAGCTGGTATTACAGCCTGTGCCACCAGGCCTGCCTAAGATCTGATGGTTTACCTTGTTGTTGTTTTGGTTTGCTTTTTAAAACAGTGTCTTACTTTGAAGTCCTGGCTGACTTGTTGTGTAGACTGGGCTGGCCTCAAGTGTGTAGTCCCTCCGCCTTTGCCTCCAGAGTGCTGGGATTAGGCACGTCCTACAATACCTTGAAACTTGAATGGATCTTTTACCTAGTTTGTCAAATGGAAGAAAAACTTTTTCTGTACCTTTTTAGGGTTAGCAAATTAAAATTCTCAGATCAATAAGAAAAAAGTTTATTTGTCGTGCAACATGTATACACATGGAAGAACTACTAGAAAGCAGTACTTAAAGGGGTTAGAATTTGAGGGTCTGTGCCATCTTCTTGGGCAAATAGAAGAGGGAAGAAAATACTGATAGGGAAAACATTTTTTAAGTGTGTATATGTGTGTGTGTGTATGTAACATTACTATTGCTGTGATGAAACACTGTGACCAAAAGCAGCTTGGAGAGGAAAGGGTTTATTTCACTCACAGTTGCATATCATTCATTGTCAAAAGCAGTGAGGACAGGAACTCAAGCAGGGGAGGAACCTGGAGGCAGGAGCTGATGCAGAGGCCATGGAGGGGAGTTGCTTATAGACTTGCTCCCCATGGCTTGTTCAGCCTGCTTTCTTATAGAACCCAGGACCCCAAGCCCAGGGATGGCACCATCCATAAGGCATTTACTCAATTGACATTACATCCTTTCAAATAACTGTAGCTTGTGTCAAGTTGACAATTAGCCAACACTGTGTGTATGTGAGAGAGAGAGAAAGAGAGAGAGACAGAGACAGAGACTGAGACTGAGACTGAGACAGAGAGACACCTTGGATGTCATCCCCACGAACACCATTCACCTCTTTTGAGAGAGGGTCTCTTGTTGGCCTGGAGTTCAACAATTAGGCTAGACTGGCCGGCCAGTGAGCCCCAGAGACATACTGTCTCCCGTGCCCAGTGCTGGGACCACAGGTGTGTGCTCCCACCGTGCTCAGCACCTTATGGAGGTTCTGCAGATTAAACTCAGATCTTTGAGCTTTCAACGCGAGTACTTGACCAGCTGACTCATTCCTGTAATCCCCAATGATTCCCTGGAGAGGAGTGAGAAAGAGCACAGAGAGAACATTTTGTGGAAAGAAAAATGAGCTTTTAGTAGATGAGAATGTCTATGAACTAGGGAGGGTGTTTAGTCAGTAAAGTGCCTACTGTGCAGGCAAGCATGAGGACCTGAGTTGAGATTTTCAGCAACGGCTAAAAACCAGGGATGGCAGCACATATTTATAACCCCAGCGCTGGGGATGGGAGGCGGTGAGACAAGAAGATCCCTGCAGCTCATTGGCCAGCCAGGCTAGCAGAATTGATAAGCTCCAGGTTCCATGGGAGACCTTGTCTCAGAACATAAGAAGAGATAGCTCAGTGTTTCCTGTGCAGACACAAGGAACTGATCTCCAGCACCCCTGTGAAAAGCTGACATGGCCTATAGCATCTCTGTGACCCCCCCACACTGGGGATGCAGAGAGAGGCAGATCCCTGGAGCTATCCAGCTAGCTAGTCTAGCTAATCTTTGAGCTGTAGGTTCAGTGAAGAGACTCTGCCTCAAAAAAATAACATGGAGGGAAGTAAAGGAAGACACCTGCCGTCTACCTCTGGCCTCCACATGTAGTGGAAGGGCTGTAAGCTCTCTAAAAAAGGAGGCTTGTTTGATGGCTCCTGTTCTTCCTCTGGGAGAAGATCCACTGTGAGCAGTTCATGACAGCTTTGCTCTCTAGAAGTTGCTGCTTTGGCTCTCATAAGGGAAATTCTAAGAGCTTTTTCTTCCCCCTGAAGCTATGGAATCTCAGTGTCTTTTAAAATAATCTTTACACCCATTGAGTGGACCCCATAGTTGATCTGATAACACAATGCATATTTACTAAATATTGGCCCAACATTTTGTAGATCTTCCAAGTGTTGATACAATTTTGTATGCAAAAATTGAAAATCTGGGGCTGGAGTGATGGTTCAAGAGTTAAGAACACTGGCTGCTCTTGTAGAGAACCCAGGTTTGAATCCCAGCACCTACATAGGGTGGTTCATGACAGCCTGTAGCTCCAGCTCCCAGGAATCCAATGCCCTCTTCTGGCCTCCTTGGACGTTCTCACAAACATGACATACACCGAGGTACAGACATATAAATAAAAATAAAGCTTAAAAACCAAACAGCCCTTTACCAGAAGAGAAAATGGCTGAAGTCAGAAGAATAGAGAAGTATGTATTTATTAGTCGCAAAAGTGAGGATACTGTCACATGTCATATATTCTCAGGAAAACTCCAGTGTCAGCTCCTCAAAGAATGAAAATGAAAAAGGTAAATACTGTTACCTGTCCTTTCCTTCCTACTTATTTGTTTGTTGGCTTTGGGACAGGCTTTCTCTGTGTAGCTGTGGCTGACCTAGAACTCACTCTGTAGACCAGGCTGGCCTTAAACTCAGATTCACCTGTTTCTGCCTCCTGAGTGCTGGGATTAAAGGGGTGCGCCACCACCACCGCCTCCCTCCCTCCCTCCCTCCCTCCCTCCCTCCCTCCTTTCTTTCTTTCTTTCTTTCTTTCTTTCTTTCTTTCTAGCTTACAAATTTAAGCTTAAAGTTGTAGCTCTGTGGAGTGGGCCTTCGATGTGTTTGGGCACCCTGGCTTACACTCTGAAAAGTGCAGCTCCATCCCCATGGCTTCTGGTGCCATCTCTGTGCTAGTGCCTCTGTTTCGTCCTGCTGGGATTTTGTGCCCTTGACCCTTGCCCTTTGCACAGTTGGCTTGTTCTGCCCACATTTTCCTTGTCCCTTTTGCTCACCAAGCAAAACTGGAAAAGTATCTGGGTTATATCTGTAAGTTTAAAAATGTGTAGCACATTGAGACTACTGTTAAAGATGTTGAATCAATGAAGAATTTATCCCAGTAATTTTTTCTGTATCTGATCATTCTGTGTATGGTTGCACTGTTTTAAGAAACTGATTTTCAGCCTGGCATGGTGGTCTGAGCCTGTATTCTCAGCACTTAGGAGGTGGAGGCAGGAGGATCAGGATTTCTAGGTCAGTCTCCTCTACATTTGAACCAGAACTGCAAGAGAGCTATGTCCTAATACCCACACGCACCAAAAAGAAAAAGACAATATTTCCTAAATGGTCTTGAGCTCAGGAATACACCTTTGAACACCACAGCTGACTGTATCTACTTACCTCTCCACTGGGTTTGGTTCTGCTTTGTCTCCTTGCCCGTATCTAGAGTGTAACATAATTCTGCAAGAAAGGCCTTTGGCTGAGGACTCAGAGATCCTAATTCTTATCTCTCCTCCAAGTGTCAGAGAATATGTATCTCATGGAACACTGAGCATCTGCATCTATACTCCAAGGCAGCCGTCTTCCTACAGCCACTTGTCACGGGGAAAACCATGTTTTGTTTTGTTTTGGAGTCAGATTCTCATGTAGGCTTGGCTATATAGACCAGACTGACCTCAAACTCACAGTGTCCTCTTACCTCTGCCTTCCAAGTGCTGGGATTAAAGGTATATGCAACTGTGCCTGGCCGGGAAATAAAAGTATATTTGTATTTTAGTTTCTCTGAAGAAAGTTGTTCTAGCATTCAAATGATAACTGGCATATATGAAGCCCTTACTATTTGCTAGACTGTCTTAGGCATTTTGAATACATTAACTCATTCAGTTTGCACCATGGTGCTATGGAAAGTGGATTCCTGTGTTCTCCCCACTTCATACTGTAGGAAAGAAGGCTCAGAAAGCCTCACTGGACAAGCAGTGCAGAGTAGTGAGGCTGGGGTGGACCAGGTGGCTCACCCAGCTCACCTTCCTCTTATATCTAACTGCATCACTTTGTCATCAACTTGCATTGGTCACACAGAGGCTGCTGTGGCATCATTTATGATTGTGAAATTGAAAAATCACAAGGAAGGGGCAGGAGAATGCTCTGCAGTCAAGAGCACTGATTGCTCTTCCAGAGGACTGACATGGCACCTCTGTTACTCCAGTCCCAGCCGATCCACCACCCTAGTCTGGCCTCCAAAGACACTTTGTGCACATGTCTCACAGGCATACATATGGGCAAAACATCTGTACACACAGGTATGCACATACACACAATAAAGATTTAAGTTCACAGCCGGGCAGTGGTGGCGCACGCCTTTAATCCCAGCACTTGGGAGGCAGAGCCAGGCGGATCTCTGTGAGTTCGAGGCCAGCCTGGGCTACCAAGTGAGTACCAGGAAAGGCGCAAAGCTACACAGAGAAACCCTGTCTCGAAAAAAAACAACAACAACAAAAAAAAACCAAAAAAAAAAAAAAAAAGATTTAAGTTCACATAGTCATCTAGATTTTAAAAAATAATAACAAGGAAGTTTTTTTTTTCTTTTTTGTTTTTTGAAACACGCTTTCTCTATGTACCCTGACTACCCCAGAACTTGCTTTGTAAACCAGGCTGGCTCCAACTCACAGAGATCCACCTGCCTCTGCCCCCCGAGTGCTGGGATTAGTGTGTGCCACCACCACTTGGCAACAAGGAAATACTTAAGTCAATAATAATAGGCCTGCATAATGGACAGCCACTTTGTTTTAAGACAAAAAAAATTATTTATTTTTTTCTGTATATGAGTGTTTTGCTTGCATGCATATCTGTGTACCACGTGCATGCCTGGTTCTCATGGAAGTCAGAAGAGGGCATCAGATCCTCCAGAACTGGAGTTACGGATGATTGTAAACCACTATGTGGGTTCTAGAACCTGAACCCAGGTCCTCTGCAAGAGCATCCAGTGCTCTCAACCACTGAGCCATTTCTCCAGCCCTGGGCAGCCATTTCAAATCACAGGTTTTGTTTTGTCTTTAATTGTTGTTTTTGTTTTGTTTCTAATTTTTAAAAATCTTAGTGTGTATCTGTGTGTACATGTGTTCATGCCACTTTATGGATGTGGAGGTCAGAGAACAACTTAGAGTCTCAGTCCTTGCCCTCTTCGCTTAAGACTGGGTCTCTGTTGTTTTGCCAGCTAGCCTATAAGCTTCCAGGGACTCCTTCCTATCTCCATAAGAGAGTGTCGTGATAGGCCAGGCAGTGCTGGCACACGCCTTTGATCCTCTGTCTCAAAGGACCACCCCCCACAAAAAATTGCTAAGATTACAGACACACACTGCTGCTCTTGGAGGGTGTGGGTTCTCTTCCCAGCACCAACAGGGCAGGCACCTAACTGATTTATAACTGCAGTGCCAGAGAATCTGACGCCCTCTTCTGGCCTTCCTGGGTACTGCAAGAATGTGGTGTTCAGACATACATGCTGACAAAACAATGATACACTACACATAAGAAATAAAATAAATAAATCCTGAGATAAATAAGTGCTGGGATTAAAGGGATGTACCACCACCACCCAGCTTCATGACTAATTCTTTACATGTGCTTTCTTAGTTATCTTTCTCATCAAAGCCATGATGCAAGCACTGTTGTTTTTATAAATGGAGAAAATGATGTCTACAAAAATTAAATAACTTGTCTAGGATCATATAAATAATACAGTTGGGGTCTCTATATTAAATTATTTTTATAATTTGTGTGGCTTCTATGATAAAGAACAAAGTTCATTTTTAAAAATATTTAAACATATCAAGACCTGTAATAAGCCAGGATTGTAGAATATGATTGAATTTATTAATTTCAACCACTGATATCTAAAAACTACACATGAGAAATAATAGAAGTGTAGGATTGAAAGAAATTAAATTAAACAAATTTTTAAAGTTCAGCTGAGCATTGTAGCTCACATGGGAGGCTGGGGCAGAAGGATGACTGCAAGTTCTAGTCCAGTCTGGACTGCAGAGTGAGGCCTGGGCAAATCAAAAGCCATAAAACACTTAATGATTGTATTTTGCCAAAAGTAGGGAACTGGTGTTTTTTGGTTTTGGGTTTTTTTTTTCCATACTTATTTACTTCCTGTGTGTTCATGTGCATGGGAGTATGTGCACACCATAGCACAAAATTGGAAATTAGAGGACAATTTTCAGAAATTAATTAGTTCTTTCCTTTTATCATGCTAGTTCCAAGGATTGAACTCAGGGCATCAGACTTGGTGGCAAATGCCCTTATTTGGTGAGCTATCTTACAGCCTTGATTTTGGTGTGTGTGTGTGTTGGTTTTTGTAGACAAGGTTTCTCTGTGTAGCCCTCCCTGGCTGTTCTGGAACTCACTCTGTAGACTAGGCTGGCTTCAAACTCACAAGGATCCAACTGCCTCTACTTTCCAAGTGCTGGGATTAAAGGCATGTGCCCAGCTTGTATGTGTCATTTATATGATGGGTTATTTGAAAATCTGATGGTTATGTTATAGTGTAGGTAGTATATAAGGAAGCTGAGTACTTTTTATCACTGTTCAGGAACTTCCCTATTTGTTTAATTTTAATTTTATTCTATATGTATGGGTATCTTTCCTGGAAATCACTTGTATATCTGATGCCTGGGAAGCCAGAAGAGGGTGGCAAATTCCCTAGAATCAGAATTAGATGGTTGTGAGCCAACATGTGGGTGCTGGAAACCAAACTCAGCTCCTTTGGAAAGGCAGCCAGTGTTATTAACTGCTGAGTCGTCTCTCCAGCCTCATTAATAAAAATGTTATTACACATTTTTGGGTGTATGTACTGTATAGGCTGTCCTGCCAGCCAACTCCCAAATAACCACACAGAGATTTATTATTAATTATAAATACTTAGTAGATTTTTATTAAATTGTAAATGCTTGGCTGATAGCATAGGCTTATTACTAACTAGCTTTAACAACTTAAATTAACCCATATTTCTTATCTACATTTTACCATGTGACTTAGTACCTTTTTTAACATGGCATGTTTATCTTGCTTCTCCTGGCAACTCTGCCCTCTTCATCCTTGAGCTCTCTTGTCTGAAAGTCCCACCTAACCTTTTCCTGCCTAGCTATTGGCCATTTAGTTCTTTATTAAACCAATGAGAGCAACATATCTTCACAGTGTGCAAAAAGACTATTCTATAACAATACTGGCTAGTTTTATGTCAGCTTGACACAAGCTAGAGTCATTTGGGAAGAAGGACTCTCAATTGAGAAAATGTCTTTATAAGATTGGCTTGTAGGCAGGTCTTTAGTGCATTTTGTCGGTTAGTGATTGATGTGGGAGGACCCAGCCCATTGGTGGTGGAGCCATCCCCTCGGAGATGGTCCTGAATGCTAAGAAAGCTGGCTGAGCAAGCCATGAGGAACAAACCAGTAAGCAGCACTCCTCCATGGCTTCTGCATCAGCTCTTGCCCTAACTTCTTTCAGTGATGGACCATGATGTGGAAGTGGAAGCTTATGGTCATGATGTTTTCGGGGTTTTTTTGTTTGTTTGTTTTGTTTTGTTTCGTTTTTTTCCAAGATAGGTTTTCTCTGTGTAGTCCCGGCTATCCTGGAACTCGCTCTGTAGACCCGGCTGGCTTCGAACTCACAGAGATCCCTCTGCCTCCTGAGTGCTGAGGTTAAAGGTGTATGCCACCACCACCCAGCACATTTCACGTATTCTTTTTGTTGGTTTGTTTTTGTGTTTTTAGAGACAGGGTTTCTCTGTGTAGCCCTGGTTGTCCTGGATCTTGCTCTGTAGACCAGACTGGCCTCAAACTCACAGAGATCCGCTTGCTTCTGCCTCCCAAGTGCTGGGATTAAAGGCATGCACCACTGTGCCCTGCTGCATTCCACATATTCTCATGGTAAGAAGCTTTGGAGGCTTTTTGGAACTTGAAGCTTACGTGTTGGTCAGGAAGGTATAACCACCTATAAGCCTTTAAAGAACTGCTAGAGAATTCTTCCTGTGACAGAAGTTAGTTTGGAGACCACATGGCTCACCTACTCAGGTCTCTTAGATGGACAGAACTTATCAGTAGAAAGCAAATGCAGATTTATGTCAGTAATGAATGAGTGTGTATGTAGCAAACATACCCAGAATCTCAAATAGGGGGCGGGGATGTGTGGAGAATTGGATTATAAACAAGACTATGCGAAGGGAAAGAGCCTTAGACACTTCTGGTAGGAGAAATGCTTCTGGGGCTGGAGAGATAGCTCCGCAGCTGCTCTTCCAGAGGACTCCGGTTCATGGCAGGCCACAACTGTCTGTTATTCCACTTCCAGAGCCTCTGAGGGCACCAGGCACAGATACGGTACCCAGTCATACATTCAGACAAAACACCCATACACATAAGATAAATACATTTAAAAAGAGAATTGCTGCCTTTGGCTGGGCGTGGTGACTCACACTTTAAGCAATGGGGAGGCTGAAACAGGAGGATTGCTCTAAGTTTAAGTTCAATCTGGGCAGCATAGAGACCCTGTTTGAAAAAAAAAAAAAAACTGAAAAAGACTACAGATGGCAGGTCTTTGGTCCCAGCACTCAGGATGCAGAAGCAGGCAGATCTCTGTGAGTTTCAGGCCAGCCTGGTCTACAGAGCAAGTTCCAGGACAGCCAGGGCTACAGAGAGAAACCTTGTCTCAAAAAACAAAACAAAACAAAAGCATCAAAGATAACTTAAAACATTTTCATTCCGTTCTTTTCATGAATCTGAATAATTTGTGCTTTCAGCTTACAGTCAAATGTAATATGAGAAAATTCTCCTCTTGTCTCTGTTCCACAGTAGCCTCTTCAGTCCTGAGTGTGAGGGTCAACTGTCCCAGTGCAATACAGAAAGACCCATCTTCTAGGAGATATTTCAAACCAGAACAGTTGGTCACCTTAATCCTGAACATATTACACCCTATGGATGGGAGTTAGGGGCAAGAAGCATTTTAAAATGGAGGAAATGGATAAAAATGGGAAGTGCTAAGTATGATGGAAATACATTTTCTTTTTTTGAGACAGAATCTCATCCTATAGCCCAAGCTGGCCTAGAATATAGTGTGTAGCCTAGACTGTCCTTAAATTTGTGGTGATCCTCTTGTCTTAAACTCTCAAGTATTACCAAGATTCTGAGCCACCTGCCATACACAGTTACATTTTGCTTCTGAAGAATTTTACTATAGTTAAGGAAATGCAGAGATCAGTAAGCCAGTGATAAATGCTTGATTGATTGTGCGTTGAAGTTGAGTATTACCTGGCCCAGCATTTGGTCCTGTGTTTTCCACTACCCTCATTGAAAGACATCCTGAGAAATAAAAGGAACACCATAAAGGTTTTGAATGCCCTAAATACATGGAACATTGTGCCTCATGAGGGGTTTTGTTTCTTTGAGACAGGGTCTCACCTTGTAGTCTATGCTGGTCTGGAACTCAAAGCAATCCATTTGCCTTAGCCTTCCAAGAACTAGGATTGTAGACATGAGCTACTATGCCCAGCTAGGTTTGGGTTCTGAGAGCTATTCCTTTCCTGCACTAGGTAACTTTATTTGAGCAAGTGGAGAAGGGACCGTTTCCTTCTCTGCAGTTTAGACTATTCTACACATTATTTGTCTGTCTCCAAAGTGAATCCTGGGAGTGAGGCTTCATGTAGCAGCCCCGACAGAACAGTCGGGTTTTCCTTTTGCCTTGGTGTTGCTCAGCAAACTTACATTTGCTTCCTTAATCTTGTTCTTGCTTCTTACTGTACAGAGAAGTGTGGGAAATGGAACTGGATAGACTCAAGAACCAGGATGGTGAAATCAATCGGAACATTATGGAAGAGACGGAGCGGGCTTGGAAGGCTGAGGTAAGAAGAGACAATGTCTTCAAAGACTTGGTCTTGTGCTCCCAGGTGCTATATAGTTTTGATGAAGTACTTAAAGACTGGAGGCATTTGTTTAACTACGGGTAGTTTGTGTTTGTAAAGTGCTCTCTTTCTTTCTCTCTCTCCCTCCCCCCCCCATATGTGTGTGCACAAACACGCATGTGTATATACATGAATGTGTGCATGCACGGGGTCCTTAGATCCTGTCACTAGAGAGCCGGAAGGAGTTGCTGGTGCTGAAACTGGAAGAAGCAGAAAAAGAAGCCGAGCTGCATCTGACTTACCTCAAGTAGGTGCCTCCTCTAAGGCCCAGGCTAGCAGGCCTGGCTCGCAATTGTGTGTGCCTAGAGTCTGCCTAGGACTCTAAGGCTGTCGCTGTGTGTGTATCTATAACTGTTCAAGATTTCTCTTCCATGTTCTGCACTTCCTCACTCTTTCCTCCTTTTATAGCTTGGCACTTTCTATTATCGTACTTTTGTTTGAGTAAATACCATCTGCTAAACTATCTGAGCATAATGTAGGTCTTTGGAGTTTTGTTTCCTCCATGACCGTTTCTCCTCTGTCTGCCACAGGATTTGGAGGATTCCTATAGCATTTCCAGACAGCCAAGAACCCTCTTTGTGGTTGATCCTTTCTTAAATATTTGGCTTACAATATTTGGTATGGTGGCACTTTCCTGTAATCCCAGTACTTAGGCGTCTGAGGCAGAAGGATCAAAAGTTCCAGGTCAGGATGGGCTACATGGGAGACCCTGTCAGACAGAAAAGTGATATCATTTATGTGAAGCAGATGACTTAGACTATTGGGTTCCTCTAGCACTTGTTCCTACCTCTTCTTTTAAGGACCTTACCCAACAACTATGTCTCAGGGTGTAACGAGTTTAGGGCAAAAGCCCAGGCTCTGGCAGCCCTAGCAGGCTTTGCTCAGTCATCATAGTATACCAGTTAAAGAGATCAGTAATGGTGAAAAGCAGAAAACATGTAATCAGTGTTGCCACATTGGAAAGAACAGATAAAGAGACCTAGAGATAACAAAGCTAGCTAGCTACCTTTGGAGTTCCAGCATGAGCTTTGGATTGATCTGTTTATATAGGTTTTTAAAAGACTATTTTTATTGATATTGGTGTATGTATGTTTGAATGTTTGTATGCACATGTGTACAGGTACCCACAGACAGGTCCAAGGGTGTCAGATTCCCCATAGTTGGAGCTGTAAGCAGTAGTGTGATGCTCAATGTGGGTGCTAGAAACGAACCTTCGTTCCTCTGCGAAAGAAGCAAGCACTATTAACTGCTGAGCCATCATCACTCCAGTCTAGTCTAGGGTTTTAAGATGGGATTTTGTGTAGTCCAGGCTGGGCTGCAACACTCGATCCTTCTGCCTCTGCCTTCAGAATGTTTGCTTTATAGGCATACAGCACCACATGGCACAGAACTTCAGGTTTAAATAGAGGAACTGGGACAAGGGGCAGGAGGGGTAAATAATTAACCAGTCTGGCTCAAGATGTGGTCTTACTGATATTTGTCTCAGTTCTTGTTCTGCGAGGTGATATGAAGAATCCTTTAGCTGTTACCACTTGAGGGCATCCATGTGGTTCCCTCAAGATCACCACTGCTACTCTAGGGTGCAGGCTCACCCTTGTGGGTGATTGTCCTCATCTGGAGGACAGTTGTTCCTTGGAAGAAGACTGCGATTTTAGTACAGTTGTCTTTGTGTCATTATCATCAAAAGGGGAGGGTATAGATTAGATAAGCAATAATAAGTAACATAAATGAGATAAGTAACATGCCTAGGTAGAGTCAAGCGTACTCTGTTCCAAAGCGGAGAACACATATGAAATGGAGGCAGGAGTGCTGGGCTGCCATCTTACTTTCAGTTACTTTGAGGGACCAAGCACAGAACCAATGCTTTTTAGCCCAAACCGTTTCTAAGTATGTATTTTATGTGAATTAAGAATTGATTGTTGGGGCTGGAGAGATGGCTCAGAGGTTAAGAGCACTGACTGCTCTCTCTTCCAGAGGTCCTGAGTTCAATTCCCAGCAACCACATTGTGGTTCACAACCATTTCTAATGAGATCTGGTGCCCTCTTCTGGCCTGCAGTCATACATGCTGTATACATAATAAATAAATAAATCTTAAAAAAAAAAAAAAAAAGAATTGATTGTTGCCCAGGAGGTGGTAGAGGTAAACAGATCTCTGTGAGTTCCAGGCCAGCCTGGTCTACAGAGTGAGTTCCAGGTCAGCCAGGGTTACACAGAGAAACCCTGTCTTGCGGGGGGAAAAAAATAATTGATTGTTGTTTTGTTTTTTGAATTCTGTGAATTCTTTATTTCTTGAAAGGTCAACTCCTCCAACCCTGGAGACAGTTCGTTCCAAACAGGAGTGGGAGACAAGACTGAATGGAGTTCGGATAATGAAAAAGAATGTTCGGGTAAGTGTAGCTAAGGGTGATGGTTTGGTCAGCCCCAGTTTGTGCTCCAGCCCTCCTAATGCAGGTGGGGGTGCTGCCTTGTTCATTGCTGCACAGAGCAAGCGAGCGAGCGAGCGAGCCAGCCTGTGTGCCTTCTCCAGAGCTTTGCTCAGCCTAGAGTAAAGGACTATCTTCCTTCCTGTTGTTCCAGGACCAGTTTAATAGTCACATCCAGCTAGTGAGGAATGGAGCTAAGCTGAGCAGTCTTCCTCAGATCCCTACCCCAACTCTGCCTCCGCCCCCCTCAGAGGTAAGAGTGCTAACTTGAGTCCACCTTTCTGTGTTGTAGGCAAAGTCAGGGTTGTCTGCTTGTTCTTCTTATGAGGACGTTGGGGCATCCCCGTTTAGTGCAGGAGTGTGAGAGCTGCTCACTGATGTCTGCCCCAGTTTTCTCTCCTAAAATATTTTTGTTTTTGTTTGTTTATCTTTGTTTTTCGAGACAGGGTTTCTCTGTGTAGCCCTGGCTGTCCTGGAACTTACTCTGTAGACCAGGCTGGCCTTGAACTCACAGATGTATCTGCCTGCCTCTACTTCCTGAGTGCTGGGGTTAAAGGCTCCTAAACATTTTTTTATGTGTATGTTTATATGATGTATGTGTGAATGCATGCTTGTATATGTGTGCATATGTGCAATGCAGGTATGTTTGTATGTGTGTGGGTGTATGTGTATGTGTTCCTATGCATTTAGGCCAGAGATCAACTTTAGGTCACTATCTTTTAAGATTCTTTTTTTTTCTTAAGACAGGGTCTTACTGTGCATTTCTGGCTGGCTTGGAACTCACTATGTAGACCAGGCTGTCCTCAAATTCACAGAAATCTACCTGCCTCTTCCTCTTTAGTGCTAGAATTAAAGACATGTATTACTATACCCAGCCTGATTTCTTGAAACAGGGTCTCTCACTGAACCTATAGCTCAAGGATTGGCTAAACTGGCTGGCCACTGTAGGGACCTGCTTGACTCTGCCCCCACAGCATTGGGTTACAGATAGATGCCCTCTATAGGCCTTTACATGTCTACTGGGATGTTAACTCAGGTCTTTATGCTTGCAAGGCAGGTACTTTACCAACTGAACCATCTCCTTATCCCTTGCTCCAGTTCCTAATCTTTTCTCCCCATCTCTTTTGTCCTCCACCTCTTCCCCTTTGCAGGCAGATTTCATGCTTCAAGTATTTCAGCCCAGTCCCTCTCTGACCCCTCGGATGCCCTTCTCTATTGGGCAGGTCACAATGCCTATGGTCATGCCCAGTGCAGATCCTCGCTCTTTGTCTTTTCCAATCTTGAACCCTGCCCTTTCCCAGTCCAGTCAACCATCCCCACCTCTTCCTGGCTCACATGGGAGAAATAGCCCTGGCTTGGGTTCCCTGGTCAGCCCTCATGGTCCACACATGCCTCCTGCTGCCTCCATCCCGCCTCCCCCAGGCTTGGGCGGGATTAAGGCTTCTACTGAAACTCCCCGGCCCCAACCAGTAGACAAACTGGAGAAGATCCTGGAAAAGCTGCTGACTCGGTTCCCACAGTGCAATAAGTAAGTGCTCGTAAGGATCAGTTCCGGTATCTGCCAGAGAAATATTTGTGGTTGGAAATAGGGAGCTTAGGGGCATGTTCCCCATAAAGATGGATGTTCTTTCTCAGGGCCCAGATGACCAACATTCTTCAGCAAATCAAGACAGCACGTACCACCATGGCGGGCCTGACCATGGAGGAGTTAATCCAGCTGGTAGCTGCACGGCTGGCAGAGCATGAACGGGTGGCATCGAGCACTCAGGTAAGAGGAGCTACAGGGAGAGAACTTAGACCTACTGAGAGGTTGAGGAAGAAGCCAACTTCAGAAAAACTGGGAGTGAAGAGCATCAGAGCAAGCGGTATCTGGTCTGCTCTTTTCATCGTTTAAAGTGAATGATTTCTTCTTGTGTTGTTCTTTTTTTAAATTATTAGTGTGTGTGTGTGTGTGTGTGTGTGTGTGTGTGAGAGAGAGAGAGAGAGAGAGAGAGAGAGAGAGAGAGAGAGAGAGAGAGAGAGAGAGATGTATTTTCTTGGGTACATGTGTGGAAGTTCGAGGACAACTTGTGGGAGTCCATTTTCTTCTATCATGTGAGTTCCAGGAATTGAACTCAGGTCATTAGGCTTGCGTGCAAGAACCTTTACCCACTGAGCCATCCTGCTGGCCCTAGTTTCTTTTTTGATACATGCTCTGTTGCTCAGACTCTCTTCCCTCACTCTGAAATTATTTCTACCCACAGCCACTTGGTCGGATCCGGGCTTTGTACCCTGCTCCTCTGGCCCAAATCAGTACCCCAATGTTCTTGCCTTCTGCCCAAGTTTCATACCCTGGAAGGTCTTCACATGTAAGACTCTTTTCTTTTAACACTGGGATGTGGAGAAGCGCAGGGTGAGGAGGGAGTGGGCTACAGGTAAGAATGCTAGAGGAAACCATTCTCTCCACAGCAGAGTTGTGTGCAGCCCTACTGGGAACATGCTGCACACACTTTAGGCAAGAATCTAGGTTTGGACTCATATTTCTTTTGCTGAAGAATAGTTTTGCTCCATGGAACTATCGGATAGTCATGGGCATAGCAGGCAAGGTAATCTGGAGGTTGGCCGGCTGTGACCAGCTTTTTTGTCCCACAGGCGCCACCCACCTGTAAGCTGTGTCTGATGTGTCAGAAACTTGTCCAGCCCAGTGAGCTGCACCCGATGGCTTGCACCCACGCGCTACACAAGGAGGTAGATACTGCTGATCGTTCTTGTGCTCTGCTCGCTCTCACAGCTGAGGTCATTTCTCTGGAGTATTTTACTAGGTTAATTCCCATCATTAATGTTTAGTTAGGAAGTTTTTAGTTATTTGTGGACTCACCATCAGTAGAGTTCAGAATCTGCAGCTAGGATGTCATAGCTTTTAATCCCATTCTCTGTAAGGTGACTAAATGCAGTTCATAGTTAAACACTGATAATCTATTTTCTTGGTTATGCTTTGCTTTAGCTGAGAGGAGTGATGGGGCCTGAATATGAGATTAGTAACTCCATTAACAGAATAGTTTGAAGGCCTGTCTCTTATCTTCACTGACAGACTCACAAGTGACTCCTGCTAACAGCAGGGTGATTCTTCTTCTTCTTCTTTTTTTTTTTTTACTCTCTATTTTATTTTATTTTTTTTATTTTTTTAATTTTTATTTTGCAATACAATTCAGTTCTACATATCAGCCACGGATTCCCTTGTTCTCCCCCCTCCCGTCCCCCAGGGTGATTCTTCTTAACCAGTTTGTTTTGTTCATTTTGTTTTTCCAAGAAGTAAAAACTATACTAACATCTAAATTCTTTTAACTCCTTGGTTGGTAAGGATGACTGAACTTTTTTAACCTTGAACTTCTGATCTTCTTGCCCTCACCTCCTATGTGCTAAGATTACAGGTGTGTGTCACCATACCTGGTTTATGTGGTGTTGTGGCTCAAACCCAGGACTTTCTGTATGCTAGGCGGGCACTCAGCCCAGCACCTGCATTCTAGATAAGAAAAAGCCCTGGCCGGGCGGTGGTGGCGCACGCCTTTAATCCCAGCACTCGGGAGGCAGAGTCAGGTGGATCTCTGTGAGTTCGAGGCCAGCCTGGGCTACCAAGTGAGTTCCAGGAAAGGCACAAAGCTACACAGAGAAACCCTGTCTCAAAAAAAAAAGAAAAAAAGAAAAAGCCCTGAAGGCACACATTCATACATGGAGTAAATATTTTTTTAATGGTGGAAAAAAAGACACCTGTGGTTATCCCCTGGCCTCCATATATGTATGCACCTACACCAGCATATTTTCATACTAACATAACATGCAGAGAGATCCCACTGAAATAGCCTGCTACTCCATCCGGCCCTTGTGAGAACTTTTGAGAGTTAGATCTCGTGATCTTTATGGCACTCTCTGCTAACTTTACTTTGGCTTCCCAGCCAAGTCTGAGGTATATGTGTGTCTCTTTCTTTCCAGTGTATCAAATTCTGGGCCCAGACCAACACAAATGACACTTGTCCCTTTTGCCCAACTCTTAAATGATGGACCCGACTGGGGAGGAAGAAGAGGAGAAACCGATGTGAACAGGAAACGCGGGTTCAAGATTTCTAAAACTCTATATTTATACAGTGACATATACTCATGCCGTGTACATTTTTATTATATAGGGAATGTGTGTATAGAAAGTCTGTATTCAAACGTCCGTAATGAGAGTATGTATATAATGCAGATATACCTGTTCCCCTCATCTTGCAGTTCTTTGGGGGTTGCAGACTGTAGGGAATAGGACATTTAATTTGGCCTTGAAATCATGATCCCTGCATAGGATTGTTGTCTAACCCATTTTAGAAAGCTGCTGTTGCTCTAAGGCCATCCTGTTTGGGTTTGGCTCAGCCGCTAGTCCATTTCTGTAAGGCTCATGTATGCAGAATTGAAGGCTGGTGCTCACCTGCTGTCCAACCAGATGCCTTGCTTTGCAGGGGCCTCCAGAAGCTTTGGTGTTGTTTTAGCCACTCCAATGATAAAATGTTACTGATTGAGGGGGAAAAATGTAACTCTGATAGTCTGATTTTTTTCATTGAACATTTTACTGTGTTAATGCTCATTATTTATACATTGATATCAGGTATACAGGATATTCTGTTTTATGTCAGTAAAATCCACAGTCCAAGAACATAATCAGGTTCCATTTCTCCCACCATCTTCTGTCTGCTCTATTTCCTGGAGAGAAAAGCACAATTCATAGATTTTTCCCTGGGCCTAGCCACCGTCCCTTGTTGTCACTGGCTTGGCCTCCACTGAGCAATGACAGACCAGCCTTGCAAAGTGCTCACCCTTCCCATTCTTCTGGTCTCCTAATCTAGCTATCCTCTCCTTCAAAGGTTAAGGCAGTTGGTTCACAACCAAGTTGTTTGGTGACCTTGGGTGAGCTCCAGACAGGCACTGGGGTGAGATGTCTGTGCAAAATTATTTGCAGAATAATCATGGGATGTTGGATTTTCATTTGTGAAGCAAGGAAGCTGTGGGGGACACATTCCCTGTCTAGGATAAAATGGAGACAGTAAGATGAAGGGGGTGGGACTTGACAGTCACAGCCATGTTCTGTAGATTCCCATCTGGAGTGAGATGGTTTTCCACCTCTGCTTATGGAGTACTTCTGGTTTTTATGTCTGGGACATCTGTGGCTCAGAGAACCTGGAGTCTTTTCCAGTCTTTATCTTTACTCCTATAGTAAATGGCTTTAATTACCTTCTTTTTTAGAATTACACAAGTGTTAACCAAGGAAAAAGAAATTGGATCTGGGGGAAGGGCAACATTATGTTACCAACAATTGATGTTTTCCCATTCTGAAACTGGGAAATGCTTGTTGAATCTAGCAATTTGTATTAGGATAGCAAAGACTTTCTTCTTTCTGAGCTAACTAAATTCTTTTGTTTTTTTCTTCCTTGCCTATGAGCTTATGGATGAATTCTTTTCTTTTGCCTTATTTGTCCAGGTTGATTGACAAGCATATTTAGGGAACTGGACTTCCCAGGATTACCTTGGCATCTTAAAAGGGGAATGGAGTGGCCTGAGTACTCAACTTTTTAGAGGTCAGGTGACCTACTTTCTTTGGTTAATTAAGTACTTCTGTCTTCTTGTCTCCAGTTTGGTACTGTCTTGAACAGAAAAGATGACAAAATGGAAGACGACTTCCTTTGTTCTTTTCATGTGGGGGATTCATTTTCTGTCTTAGAATCTTAAGATTGTTCTCTCCCTTCAACTGTGCAGCAGCCTGGCACTGGCTGTGTAGAACCTTTCAGTGTCCCCTGAAAACTGTAAATTGGAAGTGAGTATAAAGAATATTGTGTCTAGCCAAACATAGTGACACAAGCCTGTAATCATGGTATTTGGGAGGTGGATGAAGGAGGGTCAGGAGTTCAAGACTAGCCTGGGCTACATGAGACCCTGTCTCAACACCTCCCACAAAAAAGCCCCACACAGACACACATACATACACACATATATATGGTTTCTATCGAGGAGTGGTGGTACACACCTGTAATCCCAGCACTCAGGAGGCAGAGGCAGGAAGGTTGCTACAAGTTCAAAGCCAGCCTAGGCTACATAATGAGATACTGTCTCAAAAAAAATTTTTTTTTAAATTACTCTTCTTTTCCAAAAAACATCTTTGAAGCTAAAATACTAGAGAGAAAAAAAAAGCAAGGATAAGTAGCAAGCCCCAGGAAGGCTCCATTTTGAAGAGTGGGTCCCTGCAGCTGGAACCTTGTCAGTGTGGCTCTATTCTTTGCAGAGAAACAGTCAGAAAAACTCTCAAATTTTGCATCCCTGTTCCCCATCACCTCTGCCCACTGGGCCTCAATGGTACAATCCGTGCAGACCAGTGGCAAAAGCCCACATGCAGTGTGGAGATAGGCCAGTAATTTTTCAGGAGACTTTAAAAATAGAGCTGTATAACACATATTTTTACAAGCAAGAAGCTGTTGTCAAGATTTGTTTTTCTGCTTTACACATCATAGTTCATATATTTATGATACAAAGGAATTAACCATCAAAAGAAAAATAAATGCAAATTTCCCCTTTAAAAAAAAATAGAACACCAGTTACTAGGGTAAATAACAACTAGGTTGAGTGTCTTTCCCCCCCTGGAAAAAGATGGGAAAAAGCCAGTTTTCCCCAACATAGGTTGAAATTATAAAGCAGAATGTGGCATTTTCATTTCATGGTAGTGATTCTGGAAGCTTATTTACACTGTAGGTTCTGAGCTGGAAGTGGACCGACTCCACTCTTCCTGGCAGTCTTTGTGGTTGTAGGGTGTTCCCACTCAGCCAGAGCAGCACCAGTGCAAGGGGAATGAAGAGAACCCAGCTGAAAAACTGTGACTCAGTATTCTTATTTTATTGGTTTATGGCTTGTGGGCAGCTGGCTGGGGCCAGCAACTCCAGAGGCCCTGCATGTGTCCCTCTCCCTCATCAGCTAATTCCATGCTTGGCAGGTCCCCTACCTGAAAGCAGTGTGTAGAGCATATAGGGATAGGATCAGCAGGTATCCCAGGACAATTCTGCTCTTCCCACTAACACTGGTTTCATGTCTGTTGTGTTAGAACTGACAGGGGAGAAATGAGTGTGGCCCCCACTACCTAACCCAAGAACCAGCCTGGGTACCCTTGTACTGTTGGGAGGGGCAGCAGAGAGCAGGAAGAAAACTGCTCTATCAGGAAAAGGCAGAGAAGGAGGTAAGGAAGCCCTGAGGCTGCCATCCTTTCTCCAGGCAGCCTAGATACTGAAGGCAATGACACAGGACCAGAAAGCCCTCTGTTTCTTACAGCCGTGGTTTAATACTAGCCAATGTGTGATGATGCCTCAGCCAAATAAATAAAGGGGCCACTGGAGAGGATACGAAAGTAATGAACTCAGTACTCCATAAAGATCCTACCACTTTGTACCACTGGGCAAGAAAAATGAAATAAAAATGAAATCCAGGCAGAGGCAAAGGCATCAGCCCTATACCTTCTGAATGAATTGTTAGGATTCTGCCTTTGTGGAGCAGATAGGAGAACTCTCCTGCCTGTTCCTTTTAGCACCTCGGTTGGAGTGAACCTATGCTGGCAAGGCAGTCCCCAGCGCTGCAGTATTCTAACTGTTGTCCCATAGGGCACCTGGGACCTTGGGGTTGGGACATTTCAGTACCACCTAGCATATAGAAGAAGCAGGTAGAGACAGGTGGAATTAACAAGGTAGGAATTCATCTGTCCAGTGGGACTTTCTCATGAGCACTGTTCCTTGAAGAGAGCTTTAAACAGAGCTCTTTGGCTAATAAGCCCTTTTCCCCATCTCATTTTGGTTAAGGCTGCAACCATAGACACATTGGGGAAAGATATCTCTCCTAGTCCAGATGGGCTTCTGTCTTGGAGATGAGTTTAAACTTGGGACTAAAAAGTGATTATATTTCTGCCTTTCCTAGCTTTGTTACCGACTCCTTCCTCTGTCTCTGTCCTGTCTCTCCTCATCTTGACTGCCCCCAGGAGCACAAACATCGCATCATATTGGTTTTTGTTTAACTCAAGAAGCTGTCTTTGTGTCAGTGTAGACTTGATCCTGCAGTCCCTATCACTAAAGCAACTGACAAACTGCGTTTTTTTCTGCTGACTTGGGCCAGCAGGGAAATGAGATTGGCCCTTTCTCTGCCAGGGTACCACAGGGACACATGCCGGGTAGCCTGGGTGTGACACCAGTACTTCTGGAAGGACAGAAAGAATACTTTGGGTTGGAGAATCTAAAGGATGCTGGGCAGAGGGTCAGGGCTGAAGCTTCAAGCAGCAGAATTTCCAACTCAAGTTTGAGGTGACTAAGGGTATTCCTGCCACCAGAATGCTGCTTTCTTTCCTCTTCTGTTCCCTACAGGTACAAGCCCTGTAACCCACCTTGCCAGCTTTCCCTTTTCTTTCAAAGCAGAAGCATTTGGCAGGTTGGTTAGGGTCCTGAGGTGCTCTGGCCACAGGTACCATCTGTGTCTCCAACTTGTGTGACCAAAGGGAACCACCCAGATGTGGTCCAGGGGAATCTGTCATCTGCCCACAGGCCTCCTTATTTCAGCAGGGAGATGTCGTCAGCAAAGTCATCGTGCTGATGGCGCAGACAGCGTAGACAGCGCCACTGACATACCATGAGGCAGAGTGGCAACATGAAGAGGGCGCAGATGGCAGCCATGACGTAGGCTATGGTCATAAGTGTCGACTCGTCGGTCTGTGGAATGTTGTAGCCACAGTCTTCCATGTCTGCCGTAACAAAAGGACCTTCCACTGCCGCTGTCCTGAACTCATCATGCACTGGAGAAAGAGTGGAGACTCTTACTGTCATAGAGCAGTTTGGGCTACATAATTAATACAGCTTCCTGACAAGGACCCTGGGGATCCACCCAAGTGAGGCTGTGCAGAGCCCTTCCTGGAAAGAGTGAGCAGTGGACATGGAAGCCAGCACTGGGGGAGGTCCGTTTCCCATCCAGGACCCTGGAAACTGCAAGGCTTTCTCATTTTTTTATCCAATAGAAGTGATACCAAAAAGTTAACAGTTCTGAGTTGAGCAAAATCCAGCCCCTTACACATGTAGCAGACTTAGCTGTAACCATGACAATCTAACCACAAAGCCCCACTACCTTTCTGTGGTAGCATTCAGCCTCACCGTGGGCAGCCAGCTGTCCTTGCAGGGAGGGTTTCCAAGTGCTGCAAAGCTCTGACTGTCAGGGGTTTCCAACAGTGCTTTCCCCTCTGACTGTCAGGCAGAGTTCACCAGAGCAAGCCTCAGGCCTAGCTTTCACACAGTTGACTAGCCAGAGGCAACTATTACCACCTCCCAGACAGAAAGGGACCTGGGCATCCTAGCTGCTGACAGGGAGAACATGACCAGACTGACCCCACACACTCCTCACTGGTGCTCTCACCATGGCAAGCGCTGACAGCAAAGCCAATTCGCTTTCGGGCCCGATCAAAGACCACATAGAAACCTTCCATGATGACAGCTCCCATGACAGTGCCCGTGGATGACTGTGAGATGGCGAACTTGTAACAGTCGTCTTGGGACGTGGCCACATCTTCCACCGGCCGCAGGTATTGCTAGGGATAAATAGTCACAGGGTGAGAGCATGCCTTCTTATTTCACCCTCCTGCCTTTCTCTGCTTTCTAGCCGTCTGCACTTGTCTCTTCCTCAAGCCCTGAGGTGTTGAATGTTCCAAGACCCCTTTACCACTAGACCTTCATTTTGTCTTTCAAGTTATAGGAAGCCACGTCTGTTTAGTATACACACTTTGTCTTCTTCTTGGCACCCCACCACTTCAGCTTGGGGACGTACCTGAGGAAGAATGGTGATGCGGAAGGACTGATTGGTGACCTCACCCATGAGGTAAAGTGAGATGACTGGGAAAATGTTCCAAGGGGTAGTGCCTGCTTGCCAACACACCAGCTGCTCCCCTAGCCAAAAGCCATCCGGGAACTTCTCCGTCTGTTGACAAGAGAGGAATGTGAGGAATCCCGTCTCGCCATCTCCCCTCTTGTGTTCATAACTGCAGTACCAGTGCCACTCTTTGCTTTTCTAGGGAAATCTCCACAGTGGCAAAGGAAAACTAGACTAAGGATCGGAAGAAGAAAGTGGGGCACTGGGCTCATAAACCTGTGCTAGGGCTACTGAGCTTGGCAGCTCACACCACCTGTGGTCCCAGAATTTGGAAGGCTGAGGCATGAAGATGTCAAGTTCAAGGCCAACCTGCATTACATTCAAGACCCTGTCTCCAAAACAAAAAAAGAAGAAAGGTACCAGCTGAGCCAACAGACCAACCACAGTTTCTGAGTGCCCTGAGTGGAAAGGTCTATATATAGACATCTTTGGTGCTTGCTGAGGTGTGTGGCTGCCACTGACTTTGACACCGTTTTGTCCTTACTCCACTGACCGAGGAGGCCGCCTTGATGGACTTGACTGCAGCTTCAAACACTTTCTTAGGCAGACGAAGGTTGGTGGTGCCACTGTCCACGATGCTCTTGTCATAGTTGTACTGGGAAGGAGAGCAAAGGGTCAGAAGAGTTGGGAGGGGTTGACTCTGACATCTAGGCATCCTGCTAGGGTTGGCATCTCAGCTTTGCATACCTCCTTGGGCAAGTTACTTAACCTCTGTGAACCTGTTTCCTTGTCTCTAAACTGAAGATAATAACAGTACCTACCTCAAAGGTTAGCAAAAGGATTAACTAAATCAACATGCTAAAAGTACTAAGTAGTTCTAGCAGATCCCAGGCACTTGGTGAGTATTAACTTCATTACCTTGTGCGGGTAGGTGTTCTCCAAATCTAAACAGAATGCCTTGTGTGGTGTTTGTAACTTCTTCCAGTACTTTTGTGTAGTTATTCTCATTTAACATACATAATAATGTAGACAAGGTTGGCTCAGCGTGCATGAAGCCCTAGGTTTGAGCCCTAGTACTGCATGGTGGCGTAGGCCTGTAGAGCACTTGAGAGTCAGACACAGGAGGACCAGGAGTTCAACATCATCTTTAGCTACATAGCAAGTCTGAGGCCAGCATGTGCTACATGAAACCCTACCTGAAAAAGCCAAAAAAGTGGGCCATTGAGATAGCTCAGCAGGTAAGGGTGCCTGCTACCAAATATGACCTGAGTTCAATTCCAGGGAGATCCATATGGTGGGAGAACTAGTTACTGAAAATCGTCCTCTAACCTCCACACAGAAGCTGTAGCACATGCACCCCCTACCCCGCTAAAAATGTAAAAGGAAAAAAAAAAAGAATCTAGGGAAAGACCCAAATGTCAGCATTTGGAGTATGTGGAACATAGGGACTAACACTTTGTACATTGGCTTTGACCTTCACAGTCTCTGAGAAAGAGGATGTTGACACAAGGATCCTGGAGGCACTTAGTAACAGCAGGGCTGGAGTCAGATCCATCCCACCATGCTACCTCACAGACTTGCCCCAGGCCATGAAAGGCAGTGACTAGGGTCCCGACAGGAACCAGTTCCATACTGTCGTGGTCCGGGCTCTGTGACTGCTCTGCCAGGTCCTGCCCTTCACCTCAGGGACTGCTGTGTGATCACTAAGCTTCTGACTTGGTCCAGTCCTGACAGGTCCTGTGCCTCCATCCTCTCCTTCCAGCCTCTCTCACTGTGGGCTAACCCCTTTACTCTCCACTTGAATCCCCTTCCATTTTCTCACCTCCTTGCAGTCCATTTTCAGATCTTGACCATTGATTTCCACACGTACAATGATCACTTCATAATACCACTCCCGCCTGATGGGTGTGTACCAGAGACTGCCCGTGTATAGCGAGTGGTCGATACCGCCAATGATCTAAGAGAAAAAGAGGCAGACACCTATGTCCTAGCAAAGGAGGAGAGCAGGACACCCAAAACCAAGTAGTAAGATCAGCCATTTCTTGGGGTGTTAAGATTCTCTCCACACCACCCTTTCTATCTTCCTTTCTAATCCCAGTAAACCCCATGCGTGGAAATTTTTAGTTTCTTAAGTCTGTTCAGGAGAAGAGATACATCAGGGTTATTTGTATCAAAATCCCATAGCCCTTGACAGAAAGTTATTTAAACCTAAGCTAGCACAATAAATACGGAATGAATTGATTATATGCTGCTTTCATAAGTTTTATTTTCTTTGCGGAGAATCACTCATTACTGTCCTGATTAATAAATGAGCTTGAACTGAGTCTGGTGGCACACACCTGTAATCCCAGCCCTTGGAAAACGGAAGGAGGGGGTACTGCAAATCTTAGGCCAGCCTGGTCTCCACAGGGAGCTCTGGGTCAGCTGAGATAGACAGTATCTCTTAACAAGCTTAAATTCCTTACTATTTCAGATAATAATCTTAACAGGTCTCGTTTTTTTTTTTTTTTTCCTTTGAAATTTATCTAATTGTTTCTAATCCTTTCCATGAGCGATTCCACTCTTTTCAAGAAAAGCAGGGAAGAGACTGGAAAGAGGAAAGGGGGAAGTAGAATTGGGGGTGTAAGGGGTTTCTTGATCCTGGCCCCAGGGAGAGGACACATGGCCCCTCTGAGGACCTACTCACCATGCTCCCTCCCACCGAGGCCAGCGCCTCAGTCTGGTTGAGGGGGAAGCCAGCGCCACAGAGCTGCAGGGAGAAGACATTGGGAATGTGCGTCTGCTTCACCAGCGAGTCGAAGAAGGGCTCCAGGGAGTCGTCGGGCTGTGGCAGAGAGACACAGGAGTAATTCCTCGTGCAAGGGCACTAACAGGCAGAGGTCAGCTTCCTGCCTGTATTCAGGAGTAAAGTCAAAACTTGGGGATATTCCTCAGGAAAGATCAACCTGAGGTACTGAGATCTGGCTGAGCAAGGGTAAGAGACACTGCATTGCAAATAGACAAGTGCTAGCCATAGGAATTTCTGTCCATTCCCACATGGTTAGCCTGTTTCATATTTGGGGAAGGCCTCCTGTACCTATCATAGCTGCTCCCATGGCAGTCCCCCCTCCTGCCTTGTTTACAGCCCTTCAGACAAACTTTCTCTCCTTTATGATATGCGTGTGTGCGTGCATCTGTGTGTCTGTGTGCACACATACAGAAACCAAGGACAACCTTGGATATGGTTGCTCAGAATCTGTGTACCTTTTAGAAGTACATATTTGGGTGTGCACTGGCATGTGCAGCCCAGCATGGGTGTGCAGATCAGGGGACAGTGGGCAGGCATCAGGTGGCTCCTCCTGCCACATGGTCCTCAGGCTTGTTGGCAAGGGTACTCACCCACCAAGCCACCTCACCAGCCCTAACTTGTTTTGTTTTAACATTGATTGTTTTTGTGGGTATAGGTATTTTGCCTGCCTGTGTGCCTCTGCATCATGCATGTGCTTGTTGCTTGCAGAAGCCGGAAGAAGGCATTGGATCTCCTGGAACTGGAGTTACAGGTGATTGTGAGCTGCCATGTGGGTGTTAGGAATCAAACCTGAGCCCCTTGGAAGAGCAGCAAGTGCTCTTAGCTCCTGAGCTGTCTCTCCAGCTGCATCTTCTCTTGGTTTCTAAGGCAGGGTGTCTCGCTGGCTGGGAACTTGTCTAGTAGGCTAGGTTTAATGGCCAACAAGCCCCAGGATTTACTTGACTCTGCCTTCCCAGAGTTGGGGTTACAAGCATGCATTATTACACCCAGGATTTTTGAAAATGTAGGTTGTGGGGATTAAGCTCAGGTTCTCATGACTGCTGGGTAAGCACTATACTCACTAAGCCATCTCTTCAGTCCCATGTTTACCCTTTCAGTTCATCCTTCCCCCTTCCTCTTGACTCCTTCCTTGTGTGGCATGCAGTAAGCAACAGTGTATAGGTCCAGGCGTGGTTCTCACCCTGGCAATCTCGGCATAGGCCAGCCCTAGGATGCCCTCCCAGTTGGAACCATTGATGAAGAACTTGTCCGATTCAGTGATGGCGGCGATGTTGGCACGCACAGTGACGTTGGGGCCATGAGGGATGCTCACCAGGTCAGTGCCCAGCTCCCCCTCCCACTTGCCCTGGGTGTAGGGCACATACACACCCTTTCGGAGGTCTCGGTATGTGCTGGACCTGTAAAAAGGCAGAGATCTGTGTCTGCAAAGCTACAACAATGGGCATATGTCATCAAGTATATTTCCAAACGTCCCCTTACCCCACAGCATTCTAGAATCTGCTCAGCAGAATAGCTCTAGACATACCACCTAGAACAGACTGTAAGGCAAGTCTGCAGCTAGATGAGGCAAGCGACAGCCGGGGCTTGCTCTCCTGTCTCCATAGTTCATACTGTTGGACCTGAAGCTCAGGCCTAGGAAGAACAGGATGGGCTTTGTGCATTGTGCCTGCGGCTGCTGCAAAAACAACTATGGGACAGGACATCTCCTCCCCCACCCTAGTTCCAGCATGCTCCCAGAGAAAAGGAGCCATTGACTCTCTTGCTGCCTTGGGGCCCAGTGGTACCATCTGCATGATGGAGAAAGAACCAGGCAGCGTGACTGTGGAAGCCATGTAACAATGTCTAGAAAAGATTTGAACAAGCATCCCAGCAGAGCAGGCAAGTGTTGGACACCACAGGAGGAATCATACTTATTGCTGTAGGATGCCCTCACCTGTGTTTTATCATATTACTAACCAGGGCTGGGCAGTGATGGGACTGCAGGAAGACCTGGAATGAGATGTCCTTCTACTAAGCTTACCCAAGTGTGTTCTTAGGGAAAAAGGAAACAGAAGAACAATTTGTGCTTTCCTACCAGTCCAAGGTTAGGATGTAAGAGTGTAGAGGCCATACCTTTCTCAAGTCTTCACACAGACTTGTCTTAAGCACTAGATGTCTCCTCACCATATCCTCATTCTGCTTTGATGGTAAGAGGTCTTCCGCATCACTCTTCACTGTCTCTCTTACCCTTGACCATTCTAGCCTACCCACCACCAAGGGGAACCCAGCTGGTGGCACTTAGGATGATACCAGAAGAGGCGATTCAGTGGGGGCCATGAAAGATTCTTTCCTTTGTGGGTTTTTTTTTTTTTTTTTTTTGGCTTCTTAAAACTCAAAGAGTAAGGTTTTTGTTTATGCAGTGTATGCGCATGAGTGTGCACAGATGAACAAAGGGATGTCTTCTGTTGCTCTCCATTGTAGTTTTTGAGACAGGGTCTCTCTGAGCCTGAAGTTGGCTGTTTCAGCGAGGCTGGCCAGAAAGTCCCCAGATCTGCCCATGTCAGCCTGCCCAAGCCTGGGTGACGGGCACGCACAGCCATGCCTGGCTTTTATGTGGGTGCTAGGAACTTGAATGCAGTCTTCTTGCTTTCACAGCATGTTCTCTTAGTCACTGAGCCACCTCCCTAGCTCCCACCCCCCTTTTTTTTTTTACTTTTTTGAGAGTTGCTATATAGTCCACATTGGTCTCAGCAATCCTCCAGATACTGGGATTACTGGTATGTACTGTCATGCCCAACTCCTGTACATATTTAAATCATTCATAACTACCCCAGAGTGGTCCCTGGGTGAGAACATGGTGAAAGACACTAGCCACTGTAACTTGTTCAGCCTTCTAAACTGTAAGCTTAGCCCTCGTTTGTTTGTTTGTTTGTTTGTTTGTTTGTTTGTTTGTTTGTTTTTGAGACAGGGTTTCTCTGTGTAGCCCTGGCTGTCCTGGAACTTACTTTGTAGACCAGGCTGGTCTCGAACTCATAGAGATCCACCTGCCTCTGCCTCCCAAGTGCTGGGATTAAAGGTGTGTACCACCCTGCCTTGCCAGCTCAGCTCTTTTGCCTGTCCATACAGACAAAGGATGAGACAGTTCCTGTTCTACTCTGGGAGCCTGGGGGCTGCTCCCTCCTTTCCCTTCCATGGGAAGCTGTCCCGTGTCAGTATGGGAGCACTTCCTGGATGTCCCTCAACCCACCTTTTTCCATGTTATGCCTTTTCTCCTAGCCCCAGCTGCCTCCTTTTGCTTCCCCCTCCCTAGTAGGAAGAAAGGCTCTTGTTCTTATACCCTCTCACTCCTCTGAAACCCCCTCCCCCACCCCTCCCCAGCACTTACAGCTGCCTCTGGTAGTAGCGGTGCAGGAAGGGGTGTGGGGCAGCCCCCACCGCGAAGTTACTACTGCCTGTGTCCACCAGGATGTTGAGCTGTCAGAGGAAGGGGAGAGAAAAGACATTTCAGACAGATGGCTTGGACACGCTGGCCTGTGGTCCCACTGGAGCTTTGCATAGAAGACTAGCCAGGCTGACACCCCTGGAACCAAGGCCACACAGACAGAATTAGGGATCCTACTGAGCCTCAGAGACTCGCCCTGCTACTGTCTGTGTAATGCTAGTGTTCCCTGTGTCATCTGAACTACACTATTTCTCTCTGCTATCACATGGCCTCTGCTGTAGTTCATACACTCTATCCCTTGGCTTGGCTTCCCAGGAGGAAGCCTGGGTTCTTCTCTCTGGTTCGGAGAGGAGCTGTTCTAGGAGCTGGCACTGGCAAGGAAAGATTGGGGGTGGGTGGTGGCACACTGGTACCCTGATGTGCGGGCTCCCATGCCCCATAATGTGGCTTCCCTTCTGTCTCAGTTACTTAAGCATATATGTGCCATTGTTAGAGAGAATGGGGATCTAGGAGTCCCAGGGCTAAGGGCGGACGGACAGGTGTGTCTATGTTCCTTGCTAAGCAGCTCTTTCTCCTAGCATCTTTTCTATCCTGTCCCTGCTTCTATCCTTGTAACTAAGTCCTCTTAGTGAACTGAATGATATTCTTTTTTCTTGTTAAAGACGCTTGAACCATTCTCCTTAAAGTGTAAAAACCAAAGAGAACATTAAAACTCATGAAAAACCCAAATAAACTGTATCTTCATTTGCTTTTAGTTACTCATGCTTACTGTGGCTTAACTGAATAATAAAATAAAAAACTCTGGACGGCCTCTTCTGTTTGGCCACCTTGGTCAGGATTGTTTAGGGTTTTTTTGTTTTTTGATTTGGGTTTTTTTTTTTTTTATTGTTTTTCCAACTTGGAGATAGCTTCTGGCTCAAACTGGTTGAACCCACTGACCCCTTCGCCTGGACTTGCAAAAATGTCCAGTAGGCGACTCTTTGATGTCACAGAGCCCAAACCCTGCCTGCAAGTCCTGCCAGTGTGTGCATCCAATGAAGAGTCGTGAAGTTGATGCGAGAGCAAACCACCCGTTACTTCACCTTCCCTCATCCCTAGTCACTTTTCCCCACGGCGTGTCTTAGCTTTCCATCTTGGTGACACGATGCTTTAAAAGCAACTTCAGTGGAAAGCGGTAAAAACTTACTTTGGGTTCCTGGTTTCTTTTTCTTTCTTTTTTTTTTTTAAGATGTATTTATTTATTGTGTATACAGTGTTCTACCAGCATGTGTCCCTGCAGGCCAGAAGAGGGCACCAGATCTCATTATAGATGTTGTGAGCCACCATGTGGTTGCTGGGAATTGAACTCAGGACCTCTGGAAGAACAGTCAGTGCTCTTAACCTCTGAGCCATGTCTCCAGCCCCCTGGTTTCTTTCTTTCTTTCTTTCTTTCTTTCTTTCTTTCTTTCTTTCTTTCTTTCTTTCTTTCTTTCTTTCTTTCTTTCTTTTCTTTCTTTCTTTCTTTCTTTTTTCCTATTTCCTATTACCCAGGTTGGCTTTTGACTGTGTAGCTGAGAATGACTTTGACCTCTTCTTCTGCCTCTACCTCTGGAGTGCTGGAGTACAAGCACATGCCACTGTGCTCAGTCCAGGGTTTCAGATGCCTCAGCCTGTGGGCACTAGGCCACATTGTTTTGGGCTGTGCCAACATAGTGCATCATGTGACAGAGGAAACCTGTTCATCTCATAGCCAAGAAGCAAAGCAGAGGAAGGAGCCGGAGTTCTACTATCTCCTCCTCGAGTGTACCCCCAGTCGTCTTACTTCCTCCTAGCACCAAGCTGAAAACACATGGGACTTTGGAGGACCATTTAGATCTAAGCTGTAGCAGCCCTGATTCTTTACCATACAAACACCCCTCAACCTTATCCTATCTGAGGCAAATTTTAGTCTGAGGGTTCCCCGTCTTCCCATTTAGGCACCTCACAGATAAATTATTTTTATAAAACTAGTTACTGCCGTGATCGGCATAGAGTCTAGAGCGTATAGCAGGCCTGCTATGATAAGGCTCTGATGGCCTGACCCATCCCTCAGCCACACCAGACCGTTGTTTGTACGTCTGCTATATCCTAGGAGCAGAGAAAAGACAGGGAGGGCCCTGTCCTCAGGAGAACCAGCAGTCTGTAAATGGGTTCCCTGACTTCCCAAACCCAGCACCTCCCCTTCCCCCCTAACCTCAGGACCTTCACTTCCTCTCTCAGCGAAGTCACCATGCTCCTCGGAGCTGCTTTTGTCCCGTCTGCCAGGATCTTTCCCAGCTTCTCCATGATCGGCAAGCAGTGCCTGGGTGGGGCTGTGCTGACTGCTTCCAATGCCGGCGGCGGCGTGGGTTTCCTGACTTCCCCAAAGACTCCTCTCTACTGGTGGCCGACCTTCAGACCCTGCCTCAGCCCTCCTCCCCAGTTCCCACTCCTGGTTGGGTCCCCCTTTCCCTCCCTGCTCCCTCCTTCCCACCTCTACTCCTGTGCCCCTCCCTGGTCTCTGGGCAGCCACCAGTTAACAGCGGCTGTGCTTTCAAAGAAAAAGAAAAATCAATATAGCTGGGAGGCTCCACACGTCAGATTTCAACCAACTCGGTTAATGGTTAAAAGGCTTCACCCCCCTTCTGAGGACCCCTTTCCCTACCTTTAGGGCTTAGCTCCTAGCTCCAGAAATGAGTCTCCTCCCGACACAGCCCCCATAGCCTCTGCATGGGATGGACTACTTGAAATGTGTGCACAGGCCAGCTCTATCAGATTGGCAACGTCGTTACACTAAAATGGAGCTTTATCCAGGGTCCTGTTGTCGAGGCCTTTTCCTGTCTCTTCAGGCTGCTCCCTTCTCTACCAGAAGGTACCAATCCTCTCATTGTCTTCCAATCCTCTCATTGTCTTCCCGCCCCAGCCTCACTCTTTCATCTGAGGAAGGTCTCTCAGACAAACAGCTAAGGCCAAGAAAGAACAACCTTCCTCACCCCGGGCCCCACACTTGCCCTATCCAGTTCTTCAAGCTCCTATTGCTCTTGCTTCTCCCTCTCCACAACAAGATGGGAGACCGGAAGAAACCACTGAGATTCCCTCCGCACCAATGTCAGGCTGCTCCTCCCAGGCATGTGGGCCTGCTGCTGCTGCTGCTGCTGCTGCTGAGAAGGGATTTCTGGGCCTGTCTTTCACCATCTCTCACTGAGCCCCTTGGGCAGCCTCTCCCTTTCAGCTTGGTGTAGACCTGAGGCAGAGGGATGGAGGCACCTGCTACTCTCATTGCCAAACAAGATGGGGGTGGGGGTGGGTGGGTGGAAATAGCTGTGGAGGCCTCACCTCCTATCTCCCAGGCCCAGGGCCCACCCAGGCTTTCTCAGCCCATTACTCTAGCCCTCCTGGGCCTGAGGCCACTCCTGCCCTCGGGCCTCCAGTTTTCATCTGGGCTGGGGAGACAATCCCCTCCTTGCTCTTTTGCTAGGTACCTACTCTAGACATGATCCCCTTCCCCTCAGGCAAATTCAACCTTCCTATCTGAATTCTTCCCACTGGCCTTTACAAATGCTGAGTCTCTTCATTAAAAACAACACAAACCTTCCTGAATCTCACACCCGCCTCCAGCTACCCTCTCTTCACACCCTAAGCTCTCAGCCAAGCTGTCTTCATTCTCTTCACCGCCCACTCTTCCTCAACCCATTCTAAAACTGGGTTTGCCTCCATCCCGTCACTATCAAACAGTCCTTACTACAGTTACCAAGGATTTCACAGGAACAAATACAAGAGAGATCTTTCACATTACTTCCCATGTCACCTCACAGTTCCTCTCCCTTACAGATCTTCTCCCTCACAGGCTCCTCTCCCTCACAGGCTCCCCTCCCTCACAGACCCTCTCCCTCACAGACCCTCTCCCTCACAGGCTCATACCCCAGCCTGGCTTTGGCTCCCCCCCCCCCCCCCGCCCCAGTACTCTTTCCCATAAGCACCTCCAAGCAGGGATGACCAAAGCTGACCTCAACCTGGTCCTCTTCAGTGTTCCCTGTATTAGTAAGTGGTGGCACCATTCAATCTGTTCTGTAAGACAACAACCTGAGACTCTTCAAACACCTTCTTCATATCTGTTCCTAGTGTTCCCAGTCACCATCCTTCAAAGAGTTTCTGTGTCTGTTTCTTCCCATCTCCTCTGCCACCCCTCGGTCCAGCTAGCATCGTCTCACCCTGGGGTATCACAGGACTTCTCAACTTCAACTTATATATCATATACAACATCATATATATGTACATGTATTTATACATATATATATATATATATATATATATATATATATACACACACATAGTAGGTGTGCACATATGTGTACCGCGTGTGTACAGGAGAATGAGGAAGTCAGAACAGGGCGTCACATTTCCTGGAACTGGAGTTACAGATGGTTGTGAACTTGGAACTGAACCCTCTCCAGCAAGTGCAGCATGTACCCTTAAACCACTGAACCATCGCTCCAGCCCCCAATCTCAACTCTCTTGACATGTCTGCTGCTGACCTCACCATTCTGCATCCTGTTCTGTGGCCTGAGCAGCCTTCCCAAGGTAACCGTGACCGAGTTGCCCTCTAAAGACAGCAGGTCCCTCTCACTGTTAAAATGAAAATGTTTAGCTTGCACACTTCGTTCAGGGCATTTCTGACCCACCCTGCCTGCATTCTCTCAGCCTCAGGCAAGCCTCCAAGCTCCACCACACCTCACTGGCAACATAGGGAGCAGTGGAGGATGCAGCTCCACCTGGATCCTCCTCCTTTGTGTCTTTCTTCCTCATCTTTAAGCCTCAGCAGAAATGGGACTGCTTGGGGAGGAAGATTGGGAATCCTAACCTTAACTCTATGCCTCCTTCCCACGTGCCTCTCTGGCTCTCACTTGCCCTGTGTCTAAGAACTTTAAATCCTCTGTGTAGTCCTAGTTTGGTATCCTGCTGCCTGGCCCTAAGAATAGGTCTGTCTGCTTTTTTTTCTTTTTCTTTCTCTCTCTCTCTCTCTCTCTCTCTCTCTCTCTCTCTCTCTCTCTCTCTCTCTCTGGGGGGTTTTTAAGACAGGATTTCTTTGTGTAGCCTTGTCTGTCCTAGAACTCACTTTGGTTTTTTTTTTTTTTTTTTTTTTTTAAAGATTTATTTATTTACTATGTATACAGTGTTCTGCCTGCATGTATGTCTGCAGGCCAGAAGAGGGCACCAGATCTCATTACGGGTGGTTGTGAGCCACCATATGATTGCTGGGAATTGAACTCAGGACCTCTGGAAGAGCAGTCAGTTCTCTTGATCATTGAGCCATCTCTCCAGTCCCTAGAACTCACTTTGTAGACCAGGCTGGCCTCCAACTCCCAGAGATCCACTTGCTTCTGCCCCGCAATGCTGGGACTAAAGGTGTGCGCCACCACTGCCAGGCAATAGGTGTTTCTTGAAAAACTGGTTTCTTGGACAGTGGGGGAGAAAGTCCCTCAGAGGCTCCCACCAGAAGCTGCTTGGTTTTATGATCTGCCTTCCTGCCTTTACCCATCCCCTTGGCCTGACAGGAGAGGCTGGGTTCAGGCCACCTGTGTTGTAGCCTTCTCCTTCCTTGTCCCCCAGCCTGGGGAGACCTGGGAGTCCCATGCCCAGGAGATTTAGCTTGGGGTCAGAACTAGGTCAGTGCCAATCACTTAACAAACAAATGTGTTCCTGGGGGCCTCTGAGAGAAGGCAGCTCCTAGGGAAGAGCTAACAAGCCCCACGGGGAGAGGCACACCTGCCCAGGTTCATGCTGCTGTGCTCAGCAATAGATCCTGGCTGCTGCAGTGATTGTGAGGCTGGCACATTTAAGGTGGGCTCTGGGTCCTCCAGTCCACAGGGTTAACCCCCACAAACAGGGATAGCTCAGAAGCTTTTGGATGAAAGGAGCCTTCCAGAGCCTCTGTCCCCTGGCCTAGAGAGATGGATTGCTTTTTACTTTTAAATAATACTAGATTATTAAGAATCATCAATGGGCTGGGGGGTGGTGGTGCACGCCTTTAGTCCCAGCACTCAGGAGGCAGAGCCAGGCGGATCTCTGTAAGTTTGAGGCCAACCTGGTTTACAGAGCAAGATCTAGGACAGGCACCAAAACTACACAGAGAAACCCTGTCTCGAAGAAACAAAAACAACAACAACAACAACAACAACAAAAAGAATTGTCAATGTAGGCTAGTGGTTAGCTCAGGGCTAGAACACTTGCCTACCATGCACAAGAGCCCAGGTTCTGTTCCCAGTATGGCAAAAGAATAAAACAAACCTCCCTGTCCCCCACCATAAGCTTTCCTGGCAGTCTATCCCGGGCTCTGCGGCTTTTGCAAGCCTGTAGGGCAGAGGTTCTACCTCCAAGTCTCCTTGCCAAGGAAGGTATCTGTTTTCGTCTGTGTGCACCTCCAAGCTGAGAGTTAGCAAGAACAAACCTTTGGTGTAAAGCTGACATGGGGGGAGGCTTTCTTCCATTTTGAAGAGAAGGACACAGACCCAGGGAGTGTGAGCCGTGTGGCCATCTTACAAACAAGCCACAAAACCAGTACCAGCCTCCACTGGCTCTAACTAATCCTTAAGTGTAGCCTTTCATCTTCTTGGCTTTCTGGCCCCTCCCATCTGGAGAGGAAGTATGTGGTAGATGGTTACACTGATGACTCTGTACAAGCCTTTGGGTGAGTCCCTCCACAGTGACTCTGGGCTTGACCAGTGGGACCTCAGCAAAAGTGAGTGGAGCCGAATGAGGCTCTTGCACACAGTCTGAGTATCCCAGCCAGTGAGTCTGTGTGGCAGCCCAAGTCTTGCCTCCTTAAGGACATCATGGAGCCACAAACGCAGCAGGTTGGGGCAGTTCAGCCTCTAGCTGTATATAGCCACATGAATGAGTTCAAGCAGAGGACCTCAAGCCAACCCACAGAATCCTGAAAAATGGCTTGGCTTTTGAGTCACAGTAATTGGGCGGTCTGTTGCCCGCTGTTAGGCAACTTATCTGAATGAAATCCTGGGGCCCTTGACATTGAGGGCTACTGATTAACCCCGAGTCACTCCCAAGGAGCATCTCTTGCCACTCTCCCCTTCCTCACGGTGGTTCTTGTGACATTTCTGAAGAGTGCAATGAGCTCATCTGGGCTCCTTTCCTTAGCTTGGCATGTTCTCCTGCGGCATGCCCGACACCTGTACAACTTTCAAGTCGTGGTCAAATATCCTGTCTCTCAAGGGTCTGCCGAGATGAGGCTCCTCTTCCTGCAGGTCCTCAGGACCACCTGGCTTCTCTGGCTGTCCCTCCCACTTAATCATTGATGCACTGCTTGCCTATCCCAAGATGCTCCCAGGAGTGGAGCGCCTACAGTTGTTACCTAAGGGTTCCCTGGCCCCAGCAGGTGCTCATGCCACTTCCTTTTATTTTTTGAGACAGGGTCTTTCTCTGTAGAAAAGGCAAGCCTGGAACTTCTATGTAGTCCAGAATGGCCTCAGACTCCTGGCAATCCTCCTGCTTCTGCCCACAAGTGCTAGAATTGCAGGCATGCACCAGCATACCTGGCTGACTTCTTGCACTGGTAGTGGTTCTCATTTCCTGCAGTTGGTTCCCTGTAACCCTACAGATGACAGGTGTTATTCTCAAACTCAGATCACTGAGCGGCCATGACCACCGCAGCCCACCATGCCCATGCACATAGCCTGACTCTCCTCTGGGGCGCTGTGTTTCTTAGAGCAGCCATAGTTGCTCTGGGCCTGCTCGGTTTCTGTCCTTGCTAAATGAGATTCATCAACTCTCTCGAGTAGACACATGTCCAAACTCAGGAGAAGGGACAAAGAAGGACACGAGGAGCCTGGGGTCAGCAGCTAAAAATGCCTATGGCCAACAGCTCACTTCTGCCCCGGACTGCTCTGCCATGGTGTCCTTCTCAGCTCCCTTCTACTTTAACAGAGCAGCTGGCCTGAGACACACAGGCTTCTTCTAGTTACATCCTCTGTTCTCTTTGCTCTCCAGGCAGCAGCTGGAACCTGGGAACAACCATAGCTTACCCCAGCTCAGGCCAGCTTTTGTTTTGTTCTGTTTTCGAGACGGGGTTTCTCTGTGTAGCCCTGGCCATCCTGGTACTCACTCTAGACCATGCTGGCCTCAAACTCACCTAGATCTGACTGCCTCTGACTCCAAGTGCTGGGATTAAAGGCGTGTGTTACCACTGCCTGGCTCAGGCCAGCTTTTTAAGTGACCCTAAAGGGGTTGGGTCACCCCAAACTAAACCTATCTAGTGCGCCCTTCCCTCTTTGGCCCTGGTGTTCTTTTGATAGCTATCAGTGCTTCTTATTTAGGTGACAGTCAAAAACTATCATGTCTAGTCAACATGATGGCTTGGGCTTTAGGATTTTTTTGGGGGGATGGGGTTCAAGACAGGATTTCTCTGTGTAGCCCTGGCCATCCCAGAACTCACTTTGTAGACAGGCTGACCTCGAACTCACAGAGATCTGCCTACCTCTGCCTCCCGAGTGCTGGGATTAAAGGCGTGCGCCCCCACCACCTAGCTCGACACGATGGCTTTTAACCTTTACTCTGGTGTTTGGGATGGAATCTAAGGTCTCTACCACAGCCACATCCCTGACCTTGGTTCCTGAAGCCTCTTTTGTATCTTCATTCACTGTAGAAATCACCTGGAAAACCCTTCCTCGTAGCGGCTATTAGCTACCTGATTCTCCTGCATAGTGAGTTCTTCCTCTGGCATAAGCTCAATTTCCTGTTGGTCCTTGAGTCTTGCTCCCCCACTGGGGAAAGCTAGGACTCACCTCCTCTGTTCCCTGGCAAAATCTCTACAGGCCCTGGAAAGGGATTAGTGGCGGGGGTCACTGACCCTGAGGGGACACCCTAGCAAAAGACAGCCATCCTGGCCACAGTGGTGTTACAGTGGGCAGTGGAGAGGGCACCCACAGGGTGGCAGAGGTCCTGGAGGTCTGAGAGAACAGCCTAGGAGCCCCTACTCACCGGGCCAAAATGCTCTTGAGACTAACGATTCAGCATCCTTCCTCAGAACACCCACCTCACCCTCCTAAGAACCAGCAGGACATGGTGGACCATCAGTAAATGCCTTTTACCCTCTGGGGCTCTCCTGCTGGGAGAACTTCACTCTGGAACCAGGAAAATGGCCTGGTTTTTGCCCAGTCATGCCAGAGAGAGGGCTTACAGCAGAGAGAGACTCAAGTCATGGGGGGCTTCCCTGGGAGAGCTCTTCCTGAATTTCAACTAGTTTTCTACTTTGCTTTTTACTAGAAATGTCTAGAAATGCTCAGGCAGAGGACATCTTTCTCAACATTCCCCTCTCCCAAATGAATCTTTCTTTAGCTGGGAGGGCAGAGGAGTGTCTGTAACCCAGCCCAGGAAGGCCTCCATTTCTGATGTTTCCTCCCTTCCCTGTCTATATCTACTATTCCTCCCCCGCTCCTCATCCTCTTTTCTCATCATTCTCTCAAAGACCAAGGTCATTTGCTGACACTGTGGGGTGACTCCCAAGTCTACCTGTTGAGTTCTAGCTCCCACCAGGTTCTAGATGCCCATGGCCAGTTGTTGCCAGGTTCACCCATAAGGACGTTTCACCAGAATCCCCAAGTCAACCAACATGCTCAAGGCTATAAAACGGAAATTAGCCCAGTGCTAGTACTTGGAACTAAAGATGGGGACTTGAACTCCAGCTGTGTTCCTCCTAGCTGGGTAACTTCACGAAACCCCCTTAACCTCTTTTAGCCCCAGTTTCCTTATAACCAAAATGAGCATGCTAATACCTAGGCCTCATCATTAAACTAGAGAAGTAACTATGGAAGCCAGGCAGAGTGGCCCCTACCTGTAGTCAATCCCAGGAGGTTTAGGTAAGAGGATTGTTACAAATTCCAGGTCAGCCTGGGCGGTGTAGTGAGTTCTAGTATAGCCTGGGGTACAGGTGTAAGACTGTCTCACCGGGCTCCCCTGGCCCCCACAGGGAAAGAAAATAAACATGTATGGAACTTGGTAAACCATATCGGGTTTTCAAAGCGTGCCCCTTTGCTGTTCACATACAAACAAGCTGAGAGGTTAGGGAAAAGGAGCCAAGGCCTTCCCTTGCCGTTCCCCTCACCCCTTAACTCACAGGGACAGAACAGGGCTGGTTCAATTGCACTGTGACTGCTAACATCCTGAGACCTTCCCTCCTCTCTCCCCTCACTGACACCTCCCTCGTCAGGCCCTTGTCTCCAAACAGATGCTCGTCTCACACACTACCCCATCTAAGCCCTCCTCCACACTAAAGTTGTTTTCCTGGAACCAAAATTAGACACCACCATCCCTCTCTCATAGGCCTATGAGGTCTGCCTGATGCTTCCAGAGCAAGGTCCAATTCCACGCAGCCCTACAGCATGCTTACCACTCCCAGCTTCTCAGCACAGCTCGGGCACCTCTTCCCATAGAGCAGAGCAGCAAGCCTATACCTGTAAGAAGTAGCTACTTTGCTCTGTGCAGTTCCTGGACTCACTGCTCTTGGATGCTACTGGTGTTTATACATTTGTGTTTCACACCAAATTGTAAGCTCTCCAAAGGCTGGGACTATGGTGTTCTGTTTCTCTTCGGCACACAACAGGTGCTCAGTAAATATTTATCAGATTGAGTTGACTGCCACCAAGTTTCCTTCCTAACAAATTATCCTTCATTTTAGGTGAAAATGAGGCAGAGTAGGAAACTGGGGAAATTAATGAGGCATGGTTCATGTCTGGGATCTCAGCCCCAGGGAGGCAGAGAGCCAGGAGTGCATACACATATATTTGGAGGCCAGGGATCAGCCAGACATTTTTTTTTAAAACAGGTCTCTCATTGATTTGGAACTTGCTTAGTAGCCTAAGCTGGCTGGCTGTCCAGCGAGTTCCAGGGCTCTGCCTGTCTGTGCCACCCCAGTGCTGGGATTACAAGCACACACCACCATGCCTAGCTTTTCTTAATGTGGGTCCTGGGGATTCAACTCAGGTTCTCAAGTACTTTAGTGACTGACTTATCTCCATAACCCCCACTCTCCTTTTTAAAAAGTATGTGTCTCTCTCAGTAGTACTGTCCTTATAGCTTTATAGCTACGTTAAAGCCTTTTCCTTCTATGTAGCTGAGGCTAGCTTATTTTTCATTTCTGATCCTCCTGCCTCCACCTCCCAAGTCCTGGGCACGCTAGTGGGCCCCACCCCCATATATGTTTTAAATCTTTTCTTAATAATAAACCTGAGTTGTGGAGTGGGGATGCAACTCATTTGGCAGAGTGCTTATCTAGCATGCACAGAGCCCTGGGTTTGATTGGCATCCTCTAAACCAGGTATGTTGGTATACATTTACAATCCTGCTAGAGAGGTGGAAGCAAGAGGATCAGAAACTCAAGATTATCCTTATGGGGGCTGGAGAGATGGCTCAGAGGTTAAGAGCACTGGCTGTTCTTCCAGAGGTCCTGAGTTCAATTCCCAGCAACCACATGGTGGCTCACAACCATCTGTAGTGAGGTCTGGCTCCCTCTTCTGGCCTGAAGGGATACATGCAAGCAGAACACTGTATACATAATAAATAAATAAATCTTAAAAAAAAAAAAAAAAAAAAAAAGATTATCCTTAGCTGCATAATGAGCTTGAAGCCAGCCTAAGCTACATCAGTTGATAGTGGAGTTGAACCCAGGACCTCACACATGCTAGCAGGTGCTGTGCTAAGCTATATTCCTAGCCCACTCTCACCTTTCTTTCTTAAGAGAGGGTCTTGTCAGTTTATCCAAACTGCCTTGAACTCACTTTGTAGCCCAGGTAAGGTCTGCTGCCTCAGCCTGGAGGAGCTGGGATTACAGATCTGCGTCACCAGGTTCAGTTCATAGCTCTATTGAAACGTCTTGTAGTTTATGTATTCATTCACTCCAAGGATGTCTGAGCTGAAGATTATCATACGTATTAGCATATGAGCTTTGGGGCTGGTGAGATGGCCCAGTGGGTAGGGCCACTTGCAGCCAAGCCTGACAGGCTATCTGAGTTCGGTCTGGAACCCACATAGTAGAGCTGGGCCCCTACGAGTCCTCTGACCTCCACATGCAGGTCGTGGTATGTGCACACATGTACACTAAATAAAGAATAAATAAATACATGTAAAAGAAAAAGAACATGAACTTTAAGTTGTGTGGTGCTGGGGTATGAACACAGGGTCCCCTGTATGCCAGGCTAGTGTGCTGCCACTGAGCTACATCCCTAGTCCCAAGAGCTTGAAGCTTGAAGGAAACAAAAATAGTTACAGCACACTACCCAGCTGTAAGGGAGATATTCCAGAAAGGGAGGCTCTCAATAGACTATTCAAGACAACAGTCCTGTAGGATAAACAAGGAATGAAGCAGGGTCTCAGCTTCCTGATGCACCACCTGACCAATGGCTTAACTCTCAGAGCCTATTTCTTCTCCTGAAAGCTGTGAATAATGTGGAGCTTTTATATATATTGCAGAAAGAAAGAACAAATAAACAAAAAAAAACAGAGTAAGCCAGGCTTGGTGGCACACTCCCTTAATTCCAGCATTAGGGAGGCAGAGGCAGGTGGATCTTTGTGAGTTCAGCATTTTGGGGGCCAGAGTGTTCTACATAGTAAATTCAGGTCAGCCAGGGCTACATAGTGAGGCTCTGTCCTACAAACAAGCAAACAAAGATAACAAAATAGGAAGCTGGGTGTGATGGCGGACACTTCTTGTCCCACCACTCTGAAGGCTAAGGCAGAAGGCTCATGAATTGTGTCTAGCCAGGGCTACACAGCAGGGCGGGAGAGAGGCAACAAAGCAAACAAATGAAGATGTGCAGACTTAATAAAGATAAAAGGAAACAACCCCCCCCCCAGACATGTGTGTTCCAAACCATGCCCTCCTGCACTATTTTATCCCACCAATAGTCTGTTTCTTTCAACATGCCATGTCAGAATCACAGTCACCCCTGATGCCTTCTTCTTTACCCTTCGCATGAGGTCGGACACAAGCCCTGCTCATCTACTTCGAGACACTCCTTGCATCCTGGTCTCCCCCCACCCTCTTATTGAAGCTTCGAGGTGGCTTTTCCACAGTACCTTACACCTTAAATATTGGGAGCTTCCTGCCTCCTGTAGTTCTATAGTCTATTCTTCCTAAAATTCAGACATCTGTCTGCTTGCTTTATATCATTTTCCACTACACAGGATTTCAATTTTCCCCTCAGAGCTGAAGTCCAAACCATATAGCTTGACATTTAAGGCTCTTTGACATTTTTGGCTCAGTTTTATTTACCCAAATTGATCTGGTCTCAGCATAAACCTGTAATACCAACTGGCTTGGCTTTCTCTTGTCTCCTGAACAAACATGTATAAGTTCAAACACACAACTCACTCTCTCATTCCTCTCTGGTCTCTCAGTCTGTGGGCTAGAGTGGGGAGCAGGCAAGAAGCAATTACCGTGTGGTGGAGAGATGCCAGGTCCTGACTGGGAATGGCCTCATTCCTTTCCATCCTCCAGGACCACACTCAGTGCACACCTACTCCATGAAGTACCTTGAGTCAACTCTACCTTCAGCATCATTCTTTGTACTTCCGTATATCAGTCCCTCTCAAGCTTAAGACACCCAGAAATTTTGCCTCTAAGGGTCTAGGGTGGGGTCATGAGATTTTACACGTTTAACAGATTCTAAAGACAAGACTCTCCAGACCATCCTTTTTTTTTTTTTTTTTTTTTTGACAGGGTTTCTCTGTGTAGCTTTGGAGCCTTTCCTGGAACTCATTTTGTAGCCCAGGCTGGCCTTGAACTCCCAGAGATCCGCCTGCCTCTGCCTCCAAGTGCTGGGATCAAAGGCATGCACCACCATCACCGCCCGGCCAGACCATCCCTTTTATCAAGGCAATGAATAACCTTGAAGGAGTACTTGTATTTCACTTCCTTTTGAAAGCCATTAGTGCAGGAGGTGTCTTCCATCTCTCTGTATAGGAAGCACCCCCCCACCCCCCACCCCCCCGCCGCCACCCCAATTCCCTTGTTCACAGAACTCTGCCATCCTGCTCTCACTTCATGCCTCTGATAGCCCCATCAGGTAGGAAGAGTGCTCATCTCATCTTCCCTACAGGCTGCCCAGGAGAGGAACAAACCCGAGCAGAGCAGAGGCTGACTGGACTCGGGTTTGGGGCAGAGCCACGTGCAACCAGAGTGCCTCAGCTCAGGGTTCCCAGGGCTGGTGAGCAACCTCCAGCCCTCCGTACTCTAACTTCTGGTCAGGAGCAGGGAGGTATTGACTAGCCCTAATCAATTACTCTCTGCCAAGGGCTGGACTGGAGCACCTACGCTGCATCTCAGGGGACCAGGGAAGTACAACAACTGGTCTCACAGTTCAAATGTATTCAACATGTTGGCCCAGATTTTATGCCTCACTGCACAGGACAGGAGAGGCAGAGGTGGCCGGGCCAGTTAAGGAGAAAGAGGTTAATGTTTATTGGAGGTCAGTTAACCCAGTGCTTTCTTCTAGGTGTCTCCCACTACATGGTTTCATTTCATCCTTACAATTATCTTGCAAAGGAGATCTCATTTCCCACATTTTAAAGAGAAGGCAATAGCCAATGAGAGGTTATATAAGTTGCCTAAGGCCACACAGCTAGGAAAAGAGAAAACTGTGGGTGGTATAGGCAGAGCCCAGAAGCCTGGCCTGCCTGACCCTTAAGTCCTTGCTGGTTGCCTCATAGATCTGTGCAGTCGCACAGCACCATCACTAGAGTCCCAGGTCCCCACATGTCCCTTTCCCTGACAAGCTGCCTTCTATTGGCTCAGACTGAATTCTAGCTCTGGCTTAGCTTCTATACCCATGTTCCATATTACTTCTGGGAAGTTATGGCACACAGTAAAAGGGAGGGGTTAGTGGGAGAGACCAGGACCACAGACCCTCCAAAGCAATCCTGGGCGTCACGGACCCAATAAGGCTGGCTCCTGACAGGTAGCAAGAAAGCTGGGGGTTGTGGTTCTCCCATATCCGACTGTCTGAGTTAAAGGAAGTGTGATTGTCTCCCCACTGACCTCAGGACACTCCCACCTTTCCACACTCTCCATGGACAAGCTTTGTGGACACAGACTGAAGCCACTGAGGGTAGCTCACGGAGATATCCAGGATCAGATTCAAGGTGACACACAGAAAGAAGCATATGCAGAATCACATTGCCACCAGTACCCAGACTCGCCCACAGAGGCGGTGGCAGATGCACTCAGAGGTCAGCCAGGAACCCCACATGGAAGGTAGCTGACTCAAGCCCACACCCCAGTCAGCACAGGCAGAGGACACAACCTCCACCGGCCACCTTGGAGGCACCTCGGCAATTGTTGGGGAGAAATGGGGATAATGGGGAGGGCTTTCTCCATGGTTGTTTCCCCCTCCACCTCAGAGCCCTTCTCTTACAAGGGAGTTCTGGCTTCTTTCCTGGCTTATCATCTCCTCAGACTCAGTTCAGCTCCCTTCTGGCCATGTTCTGAGGCATGGGTGGGGGATGGGCTAGAGTGCAGAGTGGGAGCCAGGGTAGAAGAGGAGGAAGGGGCTGGGGGGAAGCCAGAGTCCATTGGGACTTGGAGGCTACATGGATGTCGGCACGGCTCTCACTTTGCTGGCTTATGGCAGCCGGGACTGGGAGTTAGGAGCTGATTTATCCAACTGGTGCCAGGATTCTTGGGTTCTCAGAATATAAAGGTGGGGGGCCTTAGATTCCCCCAGAATACTAGAGAAGGGGAGAGTTGGGTGTTGCAATATGAGAGACTCCAGTTTGGCCAGAGCCAGAGGGAGCGGACACCTGTTACAGTGTCCCTGTGCCTGGCCCTTCCCCAGGGTCAGGTGCCACCAGTGTCGGGCTTTTCTTAAAGAGAAGGATGAGGCAGTGATAGGAAGGGCGGGCAGTCAGCCCTGGGACTGGGACCCAGTGAGAGGAGGCGGGAAAGGGAAAGACTGCTTCCTACCTGACCCTGGAGGAATAGCTTGGGAAGGGGCCTGTCCTCCAGCACCCACCGAGCAAGCCATCTTAGCCGGGCAGCCTGCTTCCTCCCTACCGTCACCCTTCTATCATGCAGGGAGGAGGGCTGCCAGGCCTGATCACCTTACCGTCTGTGGGGGGCTACCCACGGTCATCTCCACATAGTAGCCTTGGCCGGACTTGCCCCTCAGGTTGTCCACCATCTCCACAAAGCTGCCTCTCCGGCCAGACTCCTCGGATTCCTCGTCCGTCTCCCGGGGCAGCCTCAGGCCCAGGGGTGGCCCCGCCAGGCCGCTGCGAAGGGGCAGCCGGATGCCGAGATGGGTGCCCTGGGCAGGTAGCATTCCCGAGCCCACCCATAGCAGGATCCAGCGCAACGCCGGGGCCATGGTGAGCCGGGGCCTTGTGGCTCCGGTTGGCGACTGTCCTTGTTGACTGCCCCTAAGTCTGGGTAGTGGTGGCTTCTCTCAGGAAAGCGGCCTTGGAGGCATCAGGACTGCAGAGCCTGCAGGCCCCTCACTCCGATCCCGGTCCAGGCGGCGGAGAGTGGGCAGGAGAAATCCGCAGCGCACCAGAGGAGAGAACGGTGGCGATCCCGGACCCAGCTACATCTGGACGGCGGCAGCAGCCAGCCTCAGCGGGGAGCTCGGGCCCCTCGCGGGGCTGGGAGGGGCGGGCATGGCGATCTGAGCCCGCAGCTTTCAGGGTCTTCCAGGCGGGGTCCGCAGCGAGAGAACGGACAAGGGTTCCCGGCTCTCGCGGCCGCGTCGGCTGCTCAGGCCACCGTAATCCAGCTCCCGGTTCCCAGCACCCAGGCAGGCTAGGGAGGAGGAAAGACTTGTGGCGGTGGCTGTCAAAGCCAAAGGGTTTTTGCTTTTCCCTGGGATCGCTGGGAAGTGTAGTCTTCCCATGGCAGGCAGCCCAGCTTCCGGGGCTGAGAGGGGTCTGGGATGCCCTCTGCCGAGATGGAGTTCACTCTGCAGGGTCCTGGTGGGAGCGCGTTCCCATAGCGCTGGCAGAGCAAGAAGGAACCAATATTACACTTCTCATCTGCTAGTCCTTCCTTTATTGTTTTATTTATTTATTCATTCCTTATTTTATTTTATTTTATTTTATTTTATTTTATTTTATTTTATTTTATTTTATTTTATTTTATTTTATTTTATTTTATTTTATTTTATTTTATTTTATTTTATTTTGATACAGGGTCTTGTAAACACAGCGTGCAGTAAAGGCTACCCTGGACTTTGATGCAATCCTCCTGCCTCAGCCTCCTGGATCAGCATTGATTCAGTACCCTCCATACGCCAGGCACTTCGCCTGGCACAGGGGCAAAAAAAAAAAACCGCACAGATCTCAATAGAGGTTCCACCAGGGAGAACTGTGATTTTTTTTTCACAGTGTGCTGTTAAGAATTTGGGGGCACATACCCTTAATCTTAGCAGTGGCCGGAGAACCTGTGAATTCGAGAGCAGTTTGGTCTACATAGGTAGTTCCAAGACATCCAAGATTACATAGAGAAACCCGCCTCAAAAAACAAACAAGCAGGGCTGGAGAGATGGCTCAGAGGTTAAGAGCACTGACTGCTCTTCCAAAGGTCCTGAGTTCAATTCCCAGCAACCACATGGTGGCTCACAACCATCTGTAATGAGATCTGGTGCCCTCTTCTGGCCTTCAGTCATATATGCTGTATATGTAATAAATAAATCTTTAAAAAAAAAAAAAAAAAAAAAAAAAAAAAAAAAAAAAACAAACAAACAAGCAGAGGCGGTGATGACATTGGGAGGCAGAGGCAAGAGGATCTCCGAGTTGGAGGCCAGCCTGGTCTACAGAATGAGTTCTAGGACATCCAGGGCTGTTACACAGAGAAACCCTGTCTTGAAAAACAAACAAACAAAATCCAAAAACAAAAACAAAAACCCAACAACAACAACAACAAACAAGACAAAAAAAAAGAAAAACAAAAACAAAAAAATTGGAATATATATAGGGAATATAGAAGAGGTGGCCTTTAATCTAAACCTTAAAATTGGCAGTATTTTCAGGAGCAGAGACTTGGAGGAGCAAGATTAAAAGGATAGCGCACGCCCCAGCTCACCAGGTTCCCACAGGGTGATCTGCAGCCTGTTTTGTCCAGACCTGCCACAGTTTGGAGGTAGCTGTCTCTTCTATGTCTCTGGCTGAGCCCTTGATGGTTTCTGGCCATGAATCCTCATGACCCACCCATCAGTCAAACTAAGGACCAATTGCTTCAGAAAGCTTTCAAGTATTAGCATACCAAGACATACCAACATATTCATTGATAAGAGCTTAAGATGAAAAGCTGTGGAACTCTGACCGCTTGAAGGAGGAAAACAGTATGATTATGCCATCCATCATATTATTTATCGGAAGTGGAAAGGGTTCGCTTTCAAATCCAGGACTGATGGCTGAGGTGCCTATTTAACACATCAAAGCAGACCTGGCTACTGGGTTCCCCTGCATCCCTCAGCCCCTACCTGTTACAGGGCTCTACTGGCTGCCATACACCAGGTGGGGTGGCTGTCCTGAACTATCCAGCCCAGAGGGCTGGCCTGCTCTTCCCTATACAATCCGTTTCGGTTACCCGCTCTCTTTGTATCTTTCGGCCTCCTGGCTGCTGCACCTGGCTCCTGCACCTGGCTGCTGCACCTGGCTGCTGCACCTGGCTCCTGCACCTGGCTGCTGCACCTGGTTCCATTCTTTCCCTTCTCTGTTCCCCTCCCCCTCTCCTTATATGGCTCAGGGTCATGTCCACTCTGGACTCTCCCAAATGTCCCTGCCTCTGGCTATACTCTCCCATATATCTATAATAAATTGTCTCCTCAGCCACACTGAGGGGCAGTCATGTTCCTTTCCTTTCTTTTTCTTTTTTTCATTCAGAAAGCCCTTGATAAAATTTAGTAATCATTCTGATAAAAAGTAAACAGCCAGGGCCACACAGTGAACTCTGTCTTGAGAGGTTTGCTTTATATTTATTTTGCTTTTTTTGAGACAGGGTTTCTCTATGTAACAGTCCTGGCTGTTTTGGAACTCACTTTGTAGACCAGGCTGGCCTTGAACTCACGGAGAGCCGCCTGTCTCTGCCTCCTCCTAAGTGCTGGGATTAAAGGCGTGCGCCACCATTGCCTGGTTGAAAAAAAAAAAAAAAGCTTCTTAAACTCACTAAAGAGGTGTAAGTGTATAAATTTGAAAAACGTTGTAAGATAGTTCTGTTAGTAATGTAAGTTAGAATAGAAAGTAAATCAGGTACATTTTGGACTTACAAAAATAGGATAGATAATGGAATTATTTTCTCTGAATTTGTCAAATACAAATGGACTAGACATTGTTTAGTTATTTATTGCATGTATATGTGGTATATAGTTATTGTACTTTTGTATATAGTTTTTCTTATATTAGTTATAATTTTTTTCCTTTTTTCTTTTTATTAAAATAGAAAAGGGGGAAAAATTTGTACTGTATCAAGCTGATAACAGAAAAAAATAAACAAGTAAAAATGAAAAAAAAAGCTTCTTAAATAAGGTAGCTGAGGGATAGGGTGGGGCTCAGTAGCAGAGCATATAATTATAGCAGGTGGAAGGTGCTGTGGATGATTGATTGATAAATAAAACACTGATTGGCCAGTAGCCAGGCAGGAAGTATAGGTGGGACTAGCAGAGAGGAGAATTGTGGGAAGTGGAAGGCTGAGGTATAGAGACACTGCCAGCCGCCACCATGAGAAGATGTTAAGATACCGGTAAGCCACAAGCACGTGGCAACTTATAGATTAATAGAAATGGGTTAATTTAAGATATAAGAACTAGATAACAAGAAGCCTGCTGTGACCATACAGTTTGTAAGCAATATAAGTCTCTGTTACTTGGCTGGGTCTGAGTAGCTGGGGGACTGGCGGGTGAGAGAGATTTGTCCTGACCGTGGGCCAGGTAGGACCAGGAAAACTCTAGCTACAGTAAGGTCCTAAGTTTAACTCCCAGCATCCCCCAAACAGATAACTGGTAATATTATCAATGAAGTTGATCAGGGAAAAGGAGGGTCTTAGTCTCACTCACTCTCATTCACCTTCCAAGATCTCATTCTGTAGTCCAGGCTGGCCTAGAGCTTACACTGTAGCCCTAGCATTTGGAGGCAGAGGCAAGAGGATCTCTGAGTTGGAGGCCAGCCTGGTCTACAGAGTGAGTTCTAGGACAGCCAGGGCTGTTACACAGAGAAACCCTGTCTTGAAAAACAAACAACAAAATCCAAAAACAAAACAAAACAAGACAAAAAAATTTAAATATATATAGGGAATATAGAAGAGGTGGCCTTTAATCTAAACCTTAAAATTGGAAGTATTTCCAGGAGCAGAGACTTGGAGGAGCAAGATTAAAGGGATGAGAACACGCCACAGCAGCCCTCCCACTTCTGCCTCCCAAGTACTGGGGTTACAGGTGTGAGCCATCATGCCAAGCATTGTCAGCTTCTTACCCTACAGAGTCTACATCAGCCCCACCAACTCAATAAGGTGAGAAAATTTGATTCAGCCTTGGGACCAGGAGTTCCTGGCCAGCCTTGGTGATGTATATAAAGAATAGGGATATAGTGTAGCCTGTATCCCCAGGTATGTGGGAGGCTGAGGCAGGAAGATCTGGAGTTCAAGACCAGCATGGGCTACAGAATGAGTTCAAGGCTAGTCTGACTTTGCAAGACTCTATCTCAAAAAGAAGAAGAAGAAGAAGAAGAAGAAGAAGAAGAAGAAGAAGAAGAAGAAGAAGAAGAAGGAGAAGAAAAGAAGTCCCAGGGATGGGGCTCAATGGCAAAGCACTTGCCCAGCATGCATAAAGGCTGTGCTTTGAGCCGCAGCACTGGAAACAACAAGACCAATGAATAGATTAATGTACGTGTGGGAATGGGGTGTGCATAAAGATAGCATTGATATCAGAGAGGAAGAGATGCATTAGTCAATAACTGCCATTGGTGTCATTTGTAACTAGAGTTTTTCTGCCTGGCCCACAGTCAGGACAAATCTCTGTCACCCGCCAGTCCCACAGCCGCTAAGACCCAACCAAGTAAACACAGAGACTTATATTGCTTACAAACTGTATGGCCGTGGCAGGCTTTTTGCTAACTGTTATTATATCTTAAACTAGTCCATTTCTATAAATCTATACCTTGCCACGTGGCTCGTGGCTTACTGGCATCTTCACATGTTGCTTGTCATGGTGGCGGCTGGCAGTGTCTCTCTGACTCAGCCTTCTACTTCCCAGAATTCTCTTCTCTGCTTGTCCCGCCTATCTTTTCTGCCTGGCTACTGGACAATCAGTGTTTTATTTACTAACCAATCAGAGCAACATATTTGACATACAAAACATCCCACAGCACAAGTCTCTTCCAAAAATCAGCTTCATATATACTAAAAGGTTTAACAAAAAAATGGAACTAGAGGAAAAGTAGAATATTTTCTCACTCTTATGTTAAAGAAAGCCTCCTCAGGGGGAGCTGGAGAGATGGCTCAGAGGTTAAGAGCACTGGCTGCTCTTCAGTGGTCCTGAGTTCAATTCCCATCAACCACATCATGGCTCACAAACATCTATAATGAGATCTGGCGCTCTCTTCTGGCCTGCAGGCAACGTAGGCAGAACATTGTATACATAATAAATAAATAAACCTTAAAAAAGAAAAAGTCTCCTTAATAATAAAACTTATGGGGGGAAAAATTGGTCAGATTTCCCCTGCAACATGTCTGCACACTCAGAAGCAGATTTCCCCTTAATCCTCCCTATCTCCCACTTATTGTCTGGGAGACAATCTCCTTACTGAACCTGGGTAACAGTGACATGAGCCTTGTAACAGAGAGAAGGTGGATAGGGTGACACATACCTGTAATCTCAGCACTTGGGAGGTTCCCCACTGTTCTAGACATGTCTGGTCTAGCTTGGTCTATGTACAAAGCAAGTCACAGACCAGCCAAAGCTATATAGTGAGATCCTGTGTCAGAAAAACAAAACGAAAAACCTTAATTAAGTAATCTCTGTAAAGCAGTTAGAATGGGGCGTGGCATACTGTAAACACTCAGTGAAGACTAGCTGTCAGTGTCACCACAACTAGAGACCTTTACAAAGATAAAACACAAGCCACACACTCGGAATCATTTGCTGCACTATGGGAGACAAAGGGTTAATGGCTACACTACACAAGGAACCCCCACAAATCGATGAAATTGTCCAAACAAGGTGGCAGAGAAATGAATAAGGAATTTGGAGAAGTAGTTCACAGAAGAAATTCAAATGGCCAATAACCATATAATACAAACTTCACTAATAGTGAGAAAATGTAAATTGAAACCCATCACCAGTTACTATAATAGCATACACTTTGGAGGTAGAGGTAGGAAGACAAGGAGTTCAGGGCCAACCTGGGCTATACAAGACCCCGTTCCAGAGATGGCTCACTAGTTAAAAGTACTCACTGCTCTTGCAGAGAGGGCTGTTTTTTCAGAGGACAGGAGTTCAATTCCTAGCTCCCACATCAGGCAGCTCACAGCTCTCTGTAATTCTAGCTCCAGGCCTATCCAACACTTTTGGCCTCTATAGGCACCTTCATTTGCTTGTACAAACCCACAAACAGACCACACACATGCACACAATTAAAAAATAAAATTTTAAAGAAAAAACTGGTGGTGGTGACACACACCTTTAATCCCAGTACTTGGGAGTTCAAGGCCAGCCTGGTCTACAGAGTGAGTTCCAGAACAGCCAGGGCTACACAGAGAAACCTTCTCTTAGGGTGGTGGTGGTATATATTGCCCTAGATGTAGTGGCACATACCTTTAACCCCAGAATATGGAGGCAGGTAGACATCTCTAAGTTTGAGGTCAGTCTTGTCTGCAGAGAGTTCTAGGCCAGCCAGGGACATATGGTGAGACTCTGCCTAAAATAAACAAATAAAATAAAATAAGAACGCACATTGTTCTTGGAAAGGACCCAGTTCCAAATTCAGTTCCAGCATCCACATCAAGCAACTGCCCATAACTCCAGCTCTAGAGCATATGACACTTCCGACCTCTGAGTGCACCTGCAATCACAGGCAAAAAATTAAAAAAAATTCTTTAATTTTCTTTTCTTTTCTTTTTTTTCAAGACAGGGTTTCTCTGTAGTAGCCCTGGCTGTCCTGGAACTCACTTTGTAGACCAGGCTGGCCTCGAACTCAGAGACCTGCCTGCCTCTATCTCGCCCCCCTACCCCAGTGCTGGGATTAAAGGAATGTGTCACCAAGCCCAGGTAAAACATTTTTCTTAAGTTGCAAAGATGACCAGATCTGTAATTCTAGCTACTCACTTCAGTGAGTGAAGCTATAAACACACCACTGGTTTGTCAGCTGATGTTTCAATTTTGCAGTCTCCACTTACTCCCCCCCCCCACTTTTTTTTTTTTAAACACAATTCTTTATTGATTCTTCGGGAATTTGCACATCATGCATCCCAATCCTGCTGACCTCCCAGGCCCTCCATATCCCTACATCATGCCAGTCTGCCCAAAATTAATTAAAAACAAAAGCACCAACCTACCAAACAAACAAATAAACGAACAAACAAAATCTGCCTCCCTCTTCCATCTTTTTAACATCTCTTCATCTTAGTGGCATTGGGAGCTATGGAGCTACGGTATATCACACCATGTATCCTTTTGTCCAATCAGTCTCATCTGAAAAATGTTCATTGCGTTGTTTCTTGATCAAAAAAAAAAAAAAAAAAAAAGAATTAATCACAGTTATTTGTGGATACCTTTGTGAAAAAGAACGTGCATGAATATCAAAGAAAGGTAAGGTCAGGGCTATCTGAAGAGGAGGCCTCAGGCAGAAGAGGCTTGGGCCCCGGGGGAAGCAATAATGGAGAGAACCTAAATTGCCCAAGTCCAAAGATTATCTAGGCGGTGCTCCTGGATGGTGTCAACATCTCCAAGGAGGCCTCTGAGCACCATTTCCAAAGTCTCTGTTCTGTATGAAGGGGAAGTACAAGACTCTCAATGCCAGGGATGTGCTGTTGGCCACAGAAGTGAGTTCCAGTGGGTCATTACACCACTAAAGCTCTAGAAGCATACACAAGCAGAACACACAAGAAAGCTCCCGAATAAAAGAAGGACAGAGACAGGAGAACAGATTCAGAAGAGCAGGACAAGAACAGGGAGGAAGACACTGAGGATGAACAAAGACTGGTGGAGGAATAACAGGATGAAGAAGAGGAAGAAGACAACTGAATCTTGAGAATGGACAGGCTGGCACTGTCGAACTGACCACCCTGAGACAAGTTTATGTGAAGCTTTTCCCTGCAAGGCTTAAGCTTGAGTGTCTGAGATCAAAATAAAAACTGACCAGAATGATTTAAAAAAAATGTTCATTGTAATGAGTCATTGGTCTGGTTCAAGGCCTCTGGCATATCATCATCACTGGACCCTCACCGAAACTCCTCTTAGATATCCTGCCTTTGCTCCAAGTAGTGGAGATCTTGCGTTATTGTTCCACAGGACCAGTCCCTTCAAGTACTCCAGCAGGTCATAGATGGGGTAGATGTTAGGGTGGGCCAACCCAAGGCCCAGGATGCGGGTCTGGGTGGTAGGTGAGCTGGGGGCCACTGGGACTGCCCCCTCAGGCAAGGGGCAGAGCCAGTTTCCCTAGGCCCATGCCATCCGGGCCAGCTTTCCCATGCCTGTGGTGAGGGGTGGGACCATCTCTCTTGAGTGTGGGGGCCAGCTCTCCCGCTAAAGTGTCCAGCAAGCCACAGGGCCAAATAGCCCAGGGCCAGTGAGGGGCGGAGCCGGCTCAACATGGACCTTAGATTTCAATGCTGCATGGCTCCTATTACCCCCTGTGGTAACATGGACCATGGCCATCAACACAGATCCCAACAGCCGGGTGTGAGCTGCCATGAGGGTGCCAGGAATCAAGCTCTGGTCCTCTGGAAGAGCAGCATTGGTAACCGCTGAGCTGTTTCTCCAGCCCTATACCCCAAGTTTTTGAGTATCGGAAGCTATGGGCAGTGTTTATTATGTCTGTGGTGGTGGTCTGGCGAGCCTTGGCATCCCTTCCAAGTCTGGTCTGTTGGCCCCTCAGGGACGTTTTTTAAAGATTGTGATGAGGAGGAGGACCAGTGATTTTTTTTTCATCCGTGGTGAGAATACTGGAAGCGTAGGTCAGAAGGCAGCAGAAACAGGAGAAATACATCCTGTTGTCCGGTTTGAGATTCACAGTAACAACACTCCTAAGTTTCTCCTTGTAAAATTAGACTCTAGTGGCATGGGACTGCAAGTCGGACGGCTCAGCATTTGAGAGCTCTTGCTGTTCTTGCAGAGGACCAAGATTTAGTTCCTAGCACCCACAAGGTGGCGCTCAACTGGGCCCTCTTCTGGCCTCCACGAGCACCAGGCATGCATCAGGTGTACAGATGTACAGACAAACGTAGACAAAACATCCACACTTTTTTTTTTTTTTTTTTTTTGAGACAGGATTTCACTGTGTAGCCGCAGCTGGCTTGGAACTCACTATGCAGACCAGGCTATCCTAAAACTCACAGAGATCTGCCTGCCTCTGTATCCCGATTTCTAGGCCTAAACGCTTGTGCCACCAGGCCTGACCCACCCACACATATTAGAAGGAAAAAGTAGCCAGTTCTCTTAACAACCAAGTTGTTCCTTCATAATTCTTTTATTAAAGGCCCAGTCAGTGGGTTGACTATTGGTAATCGCTGTCGTTCACCTGATTTTACTCACACTTTATAGAATGATGGTCTTTAAGTGATGGATAATTCACATTGCTATTAATATTATGAATGCTCCCTTCCTACCGCGGAAGAAATTCTATCTACATTCAGGTCTCTGTTTCAACCCCTTGGTGATGGTGGTGGTGGTGGTGGTGGTGGTGGTGGTGGTGGTGGTGGTGGAGATCCACGATCTTAAACTACAACTTCCATGAAGCAACGGGCAAAGCCTGCGTGATCTGACGGGACCTTCAACCAATCCAATGCCACGTCTCTTAGTCAGCGACCTATTGGCTCCTGGTAGAGGCGGGACTCTCAGTTGCTAGGCTGGTGCCTTTCCGGAAGTGGTTGCTGGTCGCTGCAGGGCAACACCCCGGCGTCCCTGGAAGCGGGGAGCCGGACACCCCGGCGTCCCTGAAAGTGGGGGGCCGGGGTGGTGCTGGGGAGGCGGCACAGAGCCATCGTCCCAGAACTCCGGGTTGGGGACAGGTGAGACCTCCTCGGTAGCCCGGTTTGGTGGCGTGGCGGGTAAGGAGTTTGCAGGGAGCTGAGACACGGCGAGGAGTTGCTGCGCGGGAACTGAGGTGGGAGAGGAGAGCCCTCGGCGTGAGCGGCCTAGCTTTCTAACCTCTCCTGAATCAACCCTCCCCCCCTCCGGCCCCCACCACTCCACCCCGCTCCTCTCGTAGCCCACTCCTGGGCTGTCCCAAGCTCAAACCAGCTCTTGGCATCTTTTGGCCCCCTGGGCAAGAGGGGGAGGTTTTGGGTTTTCTTTGCACTGATTCGGCAATCTCCTCCCGGAACCGCTGCCCTCTTCTTTGGCCTCTCTGGCGCATCTGCCAGATCAGCCCTCTGCAGGCCCCTGCTTGCTTCTTATCGGACTTCAGCTCTGGGGATTGCGCCCAGAGCTTCAGTTACCGGCTGCTCAGCGAAGTACTTGCTGCCTGGGCTGATACCTCCGTCTCGAGCTTAGAACTGCTTATGGATCGTCTCCAGCTTTCTCTGGACTCCAGATCAATCTCTTGCGTGTTTCTTGTCTCAGTGGAGAACTTCCCCCGTCGTTTAGCTCAGTCTGCGCTGGGAATTCGTTCTAGTGCCTGCAGCACGCATCTTTTGGCGTGGCTCGGATTCTAGGCAGTCTGCTGTGGGGTTGCTTCATGGCTAAGGCCTAAAATCAGAACGTACTGGCTGAAATCGTCTCTGCTTTCTCTCTTCTCTCCCTTCACCTAGACCGCAAGACCTGTCGTTCTGCTTTCTCCTACCCGCTGGATCGGTCCCTTTTCATTCAGGTAGCCACTGACTTGCTTTGTAATCTCTCGGTTGTGCTTTGAGGATAACTGCCTCTGTTCTTCTCCCTCTCTGATTAGTTCCTTGGCAGCTGCCAGTCACCTTTCTCAACTGTAAATCTCATCACTTTGGCTCCTTGCTGAAATCCCTCTGACAGCCTCTTAGGAAGTCCTGCATACAGCTTCAGCTCTCTCAAGCCTGTATTAGCTGCTCCTTGCCTTCCATCCTAGCAGTCTCTTTATTTGAAAAGTGGGGATAGTAACCCTTATCTAGCTGAGAGGGTGAGATGATGGACATAAAGCCCTCAGTACAACATAGAAATATGCAGTGAGTCTAAGCTTTTGTTGTTGTAATTACTCCTGACCCTTCCAAGCACGTGTGCTGCCCTCCCCCATACACACACACACACACACACATTTGTTGTTTTGTGGTACCAGGGATTGAACTCAGGGCTTCGCACATTCTAGGCAAGCACTCTATAGCCCTAGTCTCCCCCGCTTCCCACCGAGCCACTTGGCCTTTGTTCATGGTGTTCCTTCAGCTTTCCTTGCTGTGGGGGCTGGTGTGATAGTTGCGATGGTAAAGTTCTTTCTCTGTAAGCATGAGAACCCGAGTTTAGTCCCTTGTAACAAGCCAGGCATGGTGGTTCCTGCTCACAACCTCTGCTGGAGACAGAGAGACAAGTGGATCCCTGCCTGGACTGGAGTTACAGGTGGTTTGAGCTGGGACCTGGACTCAGGTCCTCTGGAAGGGCATCCAGTGCTCTTACCCGCTGAGCCATCTCTGCAGCCCCAGCCACGCTGACTTTCTTCCTTCTGGTCTGACTTCCCTTTTCAGTCTGTTCTGGAACTCAAGGTTCTTTCGGCATGGCTTTGCATTTTCCCGCCTCCCCAGCAACGTCTCTGCTACTTTCCAATTTGGTGGTGTCCGCTGCTGCAGGGTATATGTGTGTGTGTGTGTGTGTGTGTGTGTGTGTGTGTGTGTGTATAAGAGAGAGTGTGAGAGAGAGGACAACTTGAAGTGGAAGGAAACTTCCACCATGTGGGTCTTGGGGATTGAACACAGGTTGTTAGGCTTGGTGACAAGTATCCAGTGAATCATCTTGCTGGCCTCCTCCCCCATCTTTTTTCTTTTTCTTCTCTTCTCTTCTCTTCTCTTCTCTTTTCTTCTCTCTCTCTTCCTCTCTCTCTCTCTCTCTCTCTCTCTCTCTCTCTCCTTCCCTCCCTCCTTTCCTTTCCTTCCTTTTTTTTTTTTTTTTTTGAGATAGGGCCTTAAATAGCTTTGGCTGCCCTTGATTGAACTCTCGTAGTTGAGGATGACCTTGAACTTGGGATTCTGTTGGCACCTCCTTGTGCTGAGATGATGGGTGTGCTTACATCTCCATGCAAGTTCAGGGCTGAGGCTCTTATCTGGGGCTGTCTGGCTAAGCGGTAGTTGCTGGGGAGTGATGACTGAATCGGTTTACATCGCATGTCTAAGGGAAACTTGATAGGCGCTCTCCAGATGACTTTTCCATCTCATGAGTGGCCTCTGAGAGCTATCAGTGAGGTATGAGTTCTGTCTGCACACTTCTCCTGCCTTGTTTCCCTGTGCCCTCTTGCTCAGCCTCTCCTTGCCACATTTCTCTGAAGCCAGGAAAGGTCTAATATAGCCCAAACATATTCCTGGCAGAAGATTTGCCTGAAATTTGGAAAAAAAAAAATCCATGAATTCAGATTTTTTTTCAGTTTCTTTTTGGCCTGTAGGTAATTAACTATAGATAATTTTGTTAATAGTCAGGTATCCTGGTTTGCCATCTATTGCTGTGAAAAACACCATGACCAAAGCACCTTGGGGAGAAGAAGGTTTATTTTGTCTTACAGCGTCATGAAGGGACGTCAGGGGAGGAACTCAAGGAGGAACCATGCTTGCTGTACGGGATCACTCTGCATGGCTCGATCAGCTACTGTTCTTTTTTCTTGTTTTTTTTTTTTTCTCTTTTCTTTTCTCATTCTTTCCTTCTTTCTTTCTTCCTTTCTTTTTTTTTTTTTTTTTTTTTTTTTTGAGATAGGGGCTCTCTGTGTAGCCCTGGCTGTTCTGAAACGCACTATGTAGACCAGGTTTTACCTGCCTATGCCTCCCTATTGCTGATACTAGAGGCCTGTGCCACCACACCCAGTTTCTGCCACCTTTCCTTTTTTTTTTTTTTTTTTTTTTTGGTTTTTTGAGACAGGGTTTCTCTGTGTAGCTTTGTGCCTTTCCTGGGACTCACTTGGTAGTCCAGGCTGGCCTCGAACTCACAGAGATCCGCCTGGCTCTGCCTCCCGAGTGCTGGGATTAAAGGCGTGCGCCACCACCGCCCGGCTTCTGCTACTTTTCTTATACAACCCAGGACCATGTGTCCAGGGCTGGCACAGAACACAGTGGGCTGGGCCCTCCCACATCAGTCACCAATCAAGATCATCCCTACAGATATGCCCACAGGCCAGTCTGATGGAGGCAGTTCCTCAACTGAGGTTCCTTCTTCCCAGGTGGCTCTAGTTTGTGTCAAGTTGACAGACTAAACAACTCTTTTGCTCTGAGGACATCAGTTGTTTCTGGCTGTTGATTTCTGCAGATGGGATGTAGGGGTAGGCCACACTCCTCAGACGCAGAGTTTCTCAGGCTGTGTGAAAAGGTCACTACAGCGCTTGTGTGGCTCTGTGTCTGATAAGTGGTTGTTCACCTGGTGTTTGGGTCACTGTTGAGTCCTCTCAGTCTGCGCTCCTTCCTTTTCTCTTCCCCTCTTCTTTCTAATTAAGAGGATTAACGACTCCGGTGACCCCATATGTGCCCTGCTTTCTGCCCATCTCTGTTCTCTTTTTCAGCCTGAGGGACGGTCTGGTCCTGCCCGCCTCTGACTCAGTGTAGAGGCATAGTGTCTGGAGGGTGGTCAGGCTTCTGAGGGATTTTCTGTCAGCTTAGGTATTGCAGGGAAATCCCCCCACCCCCCAAATTTTTTCCTTGCTTAGAGGAGGTATGGTGGGAATAGGCAGGGCAGAGGCTGGTTTTCTTGGGGGTCTAGTGGACTGAAGGAGGGATCAGTGTCATGATCACAAAAGGCCACAGTCACAGGTCCTGATGGGTTCTGTGTTGTTTGTCAGGGGTCCATCTCTAAGGATCTTGGATAGATTCAGTTACCAGGTTCAGCCATTACTGAACATTCCATCCCAGGCCTGGCCAGTCTTGACCTTTATGATGGGCAATGGGGAGAAGAGGGAAAATGTCTTTTTGCTGGAAGAGGGGCATTGCATGCTCGTTGTCCCAGGTGGAATAGTCAAGTTTCTGAAGAAGTGGGCAGGAGAGCAGGACCTGCTGTGCTGGTCACACCTGGGGTGGCTGACGCAGGTGGGGAGGGCTGGGACAGGCTGTTGGTTTCTGCTTCAATAGTTTTCAGCATGGGAGCTTTTGTGGGGAAGGTTACTAGAACTCTGGGGTCCAGAGCGAGAGGTGAGACTAGGGGCCGGAGGAGAGGACCAGTCCCAGCATTGTATGAGGATCTCCAGCACTGCAAACAAGCAAATCTAATAACAGACAGAGGCTGGAGAGATGGCTCAGTGGTTAAGACACTGACTACGAATGAGGCAGTTCCACCGAGTTTATCTGATAATCAAAGGGGTTTATTTGGGTTAACTCACAATAAGCATAAGGGAGCTGGTGGCAGGATCCAGGAAGGGTAGGACACGGTCCAACACGGTTCTCTGGAGAACTCTGCCTTGATCCTTGTGTCCCGCTCATCCAGAAAGGACATTTGTACTGTCAGCAGTCGAGGCAAGGGCAGTTCTTTGCCCAGCAGGCCATTTTGTGCCAAGAGGAAGACAAACTTCCAAACAGCAATGTCTTAGAAGCCCACCATTCTCTCGGGATCACATCGGTGCTGCCGGGAGCAATCATGTCTCATGTCAACAGAATTTTAAGTTATTTAAATGCCGTATTTTCTACGTCTATGAAGTGTTTGAAGATTACCTGTCCATCTCACCTATATATCCATAAATCTGGACAACCTAACTACCATAACTATAGAGATGGCAAGCATAGGTGACTATAAATCTATAAGTCTTATCTACCTAAATAACCTAAGGACTAAGGCTTCACGTAAACAAGGTAAACAGTCTGTAAGCAAATGTACAGTAAAAATACAGTGACCTCAAAATTGTGACAGTGCACAAAATAGCTTAAGCATAGGTAGGAATGTATAGTGCAATATGCAATATGACAATAATCCTAAATATGTATGAATATACAAAATATCCTAAACAGAGGTAGAACACACATACAGTATGACAAATATAATTTTACATTTGTATCAATATATAAACATTTCAAATAAGAGTAGAAATATATGTAAGTACAACAAATATAGTTCTGTATTTGTATCAGTATACAAATGATCTTAAATAGGAATATAAAAATAGTTTACATTTGTATCAATATACAAGAATCCATAACAGTGCAATATATCTAAGGCTGATATTTTACTAAATTAATTTACTAGTAAATATAATAATCTTACCTGCTGCCTACTAGGGGCGGTGCTTCAGGGGTAAAGCCCAGACAACCACCCCTACAGACTATTCTGCCAGAGGTCCTGAGTTCAATTCCCAGCAACCATGTGGTAGCTCACAGCCATCTGTAGTGAGATCTGGTGCCCTCTTCTGGCATGTAGGCAGAACACTGTATACATAATAAATAAATCTTTAAAAAAAAATAACATACAGTAAACATAGAGAACAACACTCGTTTGTCAGCTAAGAACTTGGCCCCACTGCATCCCTAGACTGGAAACTGGTGTCAAAGTAGATTCCTGTCATAGTCAGCTTGGACTGATAGGTGGTGGCTTACACCACAGGGATCCATTTTCTTATAGTTCTGGAAGTCACAGATCAAGATCCTCCCTAATTCCTGCCTTGCACGTGGCTACCTACCATCCTGCTTTGTCTTCATTTGATGGAGTGAAAACTGATTTCTCTTCCTTTGCTTAGAAGGACACTAATCCTGTTAGGTCAGGGCCCCATCCTTATGACCTCACTTAATGTTGATTATGTCTTAAAGACCCTGCTTCTTTTTTATTTTATTTTTTATTTTTTCTTGTTTTTCCAAGACAGGGTTTCTCTGTTGTTTTGGTGCCTGTCCTGAATCTCGCTCTGTAGACCAGGCTGGCCTCGAACTCACAGAGATCTGCGTGGCTCTGCCTCCTAAGTGCTGGGATTAAAGGCGTGTGCCACCCCTACCCGGTGACCCTGCTTCTTATAAAGTCAGATCATAAGTGCTTTGGAAGGACACAGCCCAGTCCATCAGGACTGCTCTCTTCCCTTCCTCCTTTGTGCTCCCATTAAGCCTAATAGCCATGTCCTTGTCCCTTTTCACCTCTGCTGCTTCCGCCCTCCTTTATGCCCTCGCTAACTATCACTGTGAAGGAAGCCTTCTCAACTGCCTTTCTGGACACCAGTTTCTTATTTCTCCAACTCAGCCACGCCAGTCTTACCAGAGTTCCTGTCCTAAATAAATGGCCACCCTGTGTCATTTTTCTCTTCCCAAAGCCCTCAGTGACATCCCCTTACTGCAGGGCATGAGGCTCCCATGTCTAGCTCCTGCCAAGCATGCTGTGAGTCTGTGCTCTAGGACATCTGCAGGCGTCACCCTTTGCTCCCTGTCTAGGGTGCTTTCCTCATCCTTCAGTGGGAATTGTCCTCTTGTCTTAGTGCTCTCAGAGCAGGTGCTGAGGTCGCATTGGCTCCTGGCCCTGAATTGCTTGCCCTGGGGCACCATTGACTCTAATGGCCTCTCTGTGCCCTGGGCTGTGCTGACACCCGAGGGCCTGTGTTTTTGGTGTCACTGGAGTTTTCTGGCTGAGCTTACTACAGTTGGGGTAGTAAAGATTTATTTATTAATTATGTATACAGTGAGTGTTCAGCCTGCAGGCCAGAAGAGGGCACCAGATCTCATTACAGATGGTTGTGAGCCACCATGTGGTTGCTGGGAATTGAACTCAGGACCTCTAGAAGAACAACCAGTGCTCTTAACCTCTGAGCCATCTCTCCAGCCCTATTTTTGTTTTATGTACATGAATGTTTGACTGCATTTATGGACGCGCGCCATGTGTGTCCCTAATGCAGGCAGAGGCCAGAAGATGGTGTCAGATCCCCTGGTACTGGAGTTACAGAAGGTTGTGAGCCACCACGTGGGTGCTAGGGAATTGAACCCAGGTCTTTTGGAAGAGTAACCAGTGCTTTTAACCACTGAGGTATCTCTCCTGTCCTCAAGTTAAACACGTTAGAAAGCTAGTCTCTTGTGGTGCATTGTGTGTTCTCTAACCTTGGGCAGGGGCAAGCCAGGGAAATCGCCCAGGCACAGAGTCTGTGCAGCTCTGAACTGCAGGCAGGATCCTCAGCCATGCTGGTTTGCAGCGTCTGGTGTGACCCAGATGCTCTATGACCCAACTCACCTTTTCCCTCCCAGACCAGCTCACTGATTTTCTCTTTGGATAGGGTCTCTGGGATTGAGATAGATACGCCAGGCTGAATCATGGCTAGACGACCCATCCTCTTAGGTGACCAGCTGGTTCTGGAGGAAGATTCTGATGAGACCTACATCCCCAGTGAGCAAGGTAAGAGGCTTGTGGTGGACTGTAACGGTCCTTTGAGGGCAGACATTATATTTGATTTTTAAAACATTAACTTACATGTGTGGGTGTTTTGCCTACCATAGATATGTATACCTGTATGCAGTGCCTGCAGAGGCCAGAAGAGGGCATTAGAGCCCCTGCAACTGGAGTTACAGATGGCTGTGAGCCACCATGTGGGTGCTGGGAATTGAACCTGGGTCCTCTGGAAGAGCAGCCAGTGCTCTAACCACTAAGCCCAACCCCCTGATTTGCTTTTGTTTTTCCAGTACAATGTTGGTTCATGCACAGGGCTGCTCAGTATATTTGGGTTAGATCAGAGGTTGGCAAACGATAGCCTTTGGGCCCAAGTTGGCACCTTGCCTGCGTTTTGTCAATAAAATTTTATTGGAAGACAGCCGTGCTTATTTCTACATCCTCTGTGATTGTCTTCATGCTATAATGGTGGTGTCAAATAATTGTGACAGATCTATAACCTACAAAGCTTGCAGTGTTTAACTCTCTGACCCTTTATAGGAAACGTTTTCTGACCTTGGAGATCAGCTTGGTTTTAAATGAGATAGTAGCATAGGGGATATTGTGAAGTATGACATGTGAATCCAACTTCTTTAGAACAAGCTAAGGCTGGCATGTTGGCATTCCCTGTAATCCCAGCATTTAAGGGGCTGAGGGAGGAGGATTGCTACAAGTTAAAGGCCAGGACTACAGAATGAGTTTGAGGCTAGCCTGAGCTACATCATCTTAAAAACAACAAAAATAACAAGGTTGTGGCTCAGTTGGTGGAGTGCTTGCCTAGCGTGCATGAAGCCCCAGGGTCAGTTCTAGTATCTCATAAATCGAGGCGTGGAGGTACAGCTCTCAGGAAAGTGCATGCGTGCGTGCGTGCGTGCGTGTGTGCGTGCGTGCGTACGTGCGTGCAGGATAACAAGGGAGGAACTGCAGTTCACTGTCATGTCACTAGTTTAAGGTCCTTTTTTAAAACAAAAACAACAAAAAGAAAAAAGCATTATTTATTTAGTTACTTTGTTCTAGCCTTGTTTTTAAAACACTGTATTTATTTCCCTTTCAAACTCCACAGCAAGCTGAGTATAGTCGTGCATGCGTTTACCTTTAATCCCAGCAGTTGGGAGACAGAGGCAGGATCTCTGAGTTCCAGGCCAGCCTGGTCTACAAAGTGAGTTCCAGGCCAGACAGGGCTACACAGTGAGACCCTCTTTCAAGCAATAATAACAGAAACCGAAAAGCAACCCCACAGTAACTCTGTGAATCAGGTCCTGTCCTTGTCCCCACCTGTGAGAGAGGTTCCTGTAGCTGCACTGTGCTGAGTGGAGCTGGGCCACTCCAGCCCCTGAAGTGCTTTGCCGTTCATGGATTGAAATTTGCTTTGACACCCTGAAGAGCTGCGGACCTAGACACAAGTTATTCCTCCAGCTCAGGTGGTTCATGGGCCTGGTAGACAGGGGTAAGAACATGTGCCCTCTGCGAGTTTCAGATCCCATTTATCTTGTGATTTGCTTCTAGCCTAGTGTGTTTTCTGATTGCCAAGTAGAAGTTGTAAAACTGAATATAGTCTTTATTTTTTAAGCATTTGCGTTCTGGAGGGTGACATGGTATGCTCATCATAGTAAATATATGGTGGTCAGAGGACAGTTTGTGAGAGCGATTCTCTCCTTCCACCACGTGGGTTACAGGAGTTAGACTCAGGTCTTCAGGATTGGTGGCAAGCACCTTTACCTGCTGAACTGTCTTGCTGCACCCCCTCCACTTCCTTTTTTGGAGATCCAATTTATAGCAGTCCTCCTGCTTTAGACTTCCAAGTGCTGGGATTACAGATATGCATCACCATCCAGCGAGAGATGGAACCCAGACACGAAGGACACACTCTACCATAGAGCTGTATTCTCAGCCCCAGACTTTAAATTCAAAAAACAATTAGATTTGTTTATGTGTATGTTTTATCTGCATATATGTCTCTATACCATGTGTGTGTGTGTTTGGTGCCCACAGAGGCCAGAAGAGGGTGCTGGATCTCCTCAAACTGGAGTTACAGACAGTCGTGATCCACCATGTGGGTGCTGGGAATTGAACCTGGGTGTTCTGGAAGAGTTCAATCCAGGAGCCTCCATGGTGGGAGGAAAGAACTGACTCCTTCAAGTTGTCCTCTGACCTGCACACGCATGCTGTATGTAGCATACACACATACGATAAATGAATGTAAAAACTACTGAGCCGTCTCCCCGGCTAAGATTATATAATTTTTATGTTGTCTGTCAGTCTGATGGTGAATGGCCTCCGAGCTATGTACGGATCAAAGTTAGAAAAGCCTTCTCCACCGGAAGGAGAACTGTTTCTACCATGTTCTCAAGTGCAATTTAGTTCCTACGCCGTTAAGGGGACAGCTCATCCCCCTGCTGGCCTGGCTGCTGCTGTGCGCATTTGGGTCTGCCTCCCCTTCCGTTGGACCGTCTGGCCACATGTCATGTCGGTGTCACTGGATTATTGAGGCTCTGTCGGATTCTAATACCGAGTAGGGCTAAAACACTCTGGCTGCAATGTTTCCAGTTTTCTTGTCCATTTTGTTCGTGTTACCGCCCCATGGCTAGAATTATCTTGTTAGTTCTGGGTAGGGCAGTGTATGGGAGGACTGTTGGCACTTGGGGGTGTGGTGATGAATATTGGATTGATTCAGAGGGGACTGTCATCTTTGTAAAGTGTAAATGTCATATTCCTGTCCACGTGTCTTTTTTGTGCTTTTCTTGAATGACTTCAAATTTGCTTTGTTTTTACATTTATCGTATGTGTGTATGCTACATACAGCATGCGTGTGGAGGTCAGAGGACAACTTGAAGGAGTCAGTTCTTTCCTCCCACCATGTAGGCTCCCAGATTGAACTCTGGGCGTTAGGCTTGGCTGCAAACGTCTTACCTGCTGAGTTATCTTGCTGACTGACTTCATGTTTTCTTTTTCTTTTTCTTTTTTTTTTTTGAGGCAGAGTCTCAATCTATAGCTTAAGCTGTGTGTATATGACTATATGCATCTTTTCCTTCCTTCCTTCCTTCCTTCCTTCCTTCCTTCCTTCCTTCCTTCCTTCCTTCCTTCCTCTTAAGCCTGGCTGGCCTCACCCTCACTATGTAGCCCAGGTTGGTCTTGAACTCCTAATCCTGTGCCTCCATCTCCTAAGTGCTGGGATTACAGATGTGGACCATCACACAATGCTTCATTGTTTCTAGAATTCAAGATGTGTATCCCTCACCTCTTCCAAATTGCAAAATACTCCAAAATCTGCCTTTTGGATGAGACATTTCTGATGAGGGATGCCTAACCTGTAAAGTGTATGAAAATACACTAGAACTGGAAAGGAATTGAAATCTGTAGCATGTCTGGTCCTGAGCATTTTGGGGAAATTTCTATCTTGTTCTGCACCCCTGGCTGTCCTGGAACTTGCTATGTAGATCAGGCTGGCCTAGAACTCACAGAGATCTTCCTGCCTCTGTGTCCTGAGTGCTGGGATTTATTTTTCTTATTTTTTTGGACAGGGTCTTGCTATGTAGGTCAGGCTGGCCTGAGACGGGCAGTGATCCTGTTGCCTACCCCTCTGAAGCATCAGGGTACAGGCATGTGCTGTATTGCCTGGTTTTTGTAAAGGGTTTTTCTAGGGATTTTTTTTTTTTTTTTTGAATTAAAAACTCTTCTGCCGGGACTGGAGAGATGGCTCAGAGGTTAAGAGCACTGACTGCTCTTCCAGAGGTCCTGAGTTCAATTCCCAGCAACCATATGGTGGCTCACAACCATCTGTAATGAGATCTGGTGCCCTCTTCTGGCCTGTAGGCACACATGCTGTATAAATAATAAATAAATAAATCTTTGAAAAAAAAAAAACCAACTCTTCTGCCAAGGTCTCATGTCTGGTACTCTAGCCTGAGCCACACCACCTTCTCTGCCTCTGTGGCTTCCTGCTCAGCTCTCTGTTTTCGTTTCTGCCTTGTCTGGTCTGTGTCCCACCTAGTAGCAGTGATCTCACAGGGAGAGATGGATTGTTTCTAGGATGGAGTCAGCGCCCTTCCACGTGTTCACTGTCCTTGGTGAGGTTTCAGGGCCCTGTGACATGGCTCTCCCACCTTGCCGGTTAAGTTGTGCCGTCGTGTTGGTTTCTGGCAGTCCCCAGATGGCCTAAACGGTATCTTGTCGCAGGTCTGTTGTGCTGGCTCCATTGTGCAGAACTAAAAAAGGTGAAGTTAATCAATAAGCCAGTTAAATGCCAGCTGGCCCTTTAGAAAAAGTGTTATTTCCTAGCCCCCAGGTACGTCATCCTCTATTTCTCCGTGGAGATGACTTGTATTGGCGATATCTGTCTGGCCTGGCCTAGACTCAAGCCTGGGTATTTATTTCATTATTCCAGTGGCCGCTAGTGACATGTTCCAATGGACACATCACCTATCCTTTTCCCAAAGATGAGATTGCTCTTAGCATAGTGCATAGTCTCTTCTGTCCTCCAGATCTCGGCAAAGGGCTCTCCTAACTGATTCTGAGAGTAGGGCAGAAGCAGAGTCTAAAATATATATTACAACTGACTCAGGGGCAGTCACCTTTTAGAGGGGTTCACTAGAGGGGCAAGAGGCCACCTGAGTATCATCTTTCAGCAGGGTACCTTCCTGTCCCTCAGAGAATCAGGCACTGCCTTCTGTCTGCTGCATTAGCACATGGTACATGCCACCGTCACAACACACACACTGTCTATTTAACATTCTCTGTGTTTGCAAGGTCCTTAAAGAGCTCAGTCTTCCGTAGTTGGTGGAACTCACTTGGGGCTCGAGGGCCAAGTGCATTGGAACCCAGCTCTTGTAAATCTTCTGAGAGCTTATCTTCTGGTAAGGCTGCCCTCATCCTGGATGGTTCCGGCTGTGGCCTAGCTCCTTCCTGAGGCCTCACCACTGTGCCCTCTTGGCTTCCTCACTCTCCCTTTGTGAGCTGTGGCTTCAGATTATATTTGGGCGTTGTATTATATTTTGTGTGGGAGTTTGGAGGTAGCATGACTCGATACAGATGCCATTAATAAATTGTGATGTAAGGAAACTGCTCTGTCTGTGTGTTTGTGTGTTAAAGGTTTTTGAGATGGTCTCAAGTAGCCCAGCTGGCCTTGAACTCTCCGTGGAGCTGACGATGACCTTGAACTCTTGGTCCTCCTGCCTCTACTTCCCAAGTGCTGGATTATGGGTGTGTACCGCCATATCCAGCTTTAGTTCTATATATTTATTACTTATATTTAGAGAAGCCGTATTTTATCATTGATGAATAAAAAAAAATCCGGAAAAGAATTGACTCAATTTTGCTTCTTTCCATCCCTCCCCCTCTCTCTTACCCGCCCCCCCTCCACCTTTGCTTTCCTCCTCTTTTTTGCAGAAATCCTTGACTTTGCCAGAGTGATTGGTATCGACCCCATCAAGGAACCAGAACTGATGTGGCTGGCAAGGGAGGGTATTGAGGCTCCATTGCCCAAGGGCTGGAAACCATGGTGAGTAATTACAGTGGTTCACTAACTTGGCCTGTCCGAGACAGAGGGACCTGAAATTTAGTGTGGTGTGTGTGTATCAGATGTGTACTGCCATGCCTCATAACTGTTTTATCTGCATATATGTATTGCACCATGTGCAGAAACCCGAAGAAGACATCAGATTCCTTGGAATTGTAGTTAGAAATGGTTGTGAGCCACCATGAATGCTGGGAATTAAACCCTGGTCCTCAGCAGCCAGAGCTCTTAACTGCTGAACCATCTCTCTAGACCTCCTCCTCCTTTTTTTTATTTTTGTTTCTGTTTTTTAGATTTATTTTTAGTTGTGCTGACTAGTTTTATATCAACTTGACACAAGCTAGAGTCATCTGAGAGAAGGGGACTTCAGTGGAGAAAATGCCTCCATAAGATAGGGCTGTAGGCAAGCCTGTAGGGAATTTTCTTAATTAGTGATTGGTGGGGGAGGACCAACCCATTGTGGGTGATGACACTTGGGACTGGTGGTCCTGGGTTCTATTTTCTTTTTCTTTTCTTCTTTTCTTTTCTTTCCTTCCTTCCTTCCTTCCTTTCTTTTTTCTTTCTTTCTTTTCTTTTTTTTTTGTTTTTCAAGGCAGGGTTTCTCTGTGTAGCCTTGGCTGTTCCTGGAACTCGATCTGTAGACCAGGCTGGCCTTGAACTCAGAGATTTACCTGCTTCTGCCTCCTGAGTGCTGGGATTAAAGGCATGTGCTACCACCTCCTGGCCATGGGTTCTATTCTCTTATAGCAGGCTGAGCAAACCCTAAGAAGCAAGTCAGTAAGCAGCTCTCCTCCATGGCCTCTGCGTCAGCTCCTGCCTCCAGGTTCCTGCCCTGCTTGAGTTCCTGCCTTGGTTTCCCTCAATAGACTGTGCCTTGGGATATATAAGGCAAATAAACCCTTTCCTCCCCAAGTTGCTTTTGGTCTTGGTGTCTCATCGCAGCAATAATAACCCTAACTAAGACATTTACTATGTGTTTATGTGTGGGTATATGCATGTTAGTGCAGTTGCCCATAGGGACCAAGCCAGAAGAGGGCACTGGATCTTCTGGAGCTAGAGTTATAGAAGGTTGTGAGCGGCCTGATGTGGGTACTGGGAACCGAAATCAGGTCCTCTCAAAAGCAGTACACAATTTTAACCACTGAGCGGTCTCTCCAGCTCCCTGGCCCTTGGTTTGCATGGCAGGCACTTTACCTGAGCCATTTCCCTAAGCCCTGGAGATTAGTTTTCATGATCAGGGGCAAGGCTGCCATTTCTCTGCAGGGTACCTCTTGTTTCAGGACTGAGTAAGCTGACGTGAAGTTCCCTTTGGACCACAGAGCTGCCATTCTGGCTCGATCCTCTCACACCGGTGTCTGTGTTGGTCGTACTGAGGAGGTGTCTTTGTTGGTCCTTACACACTGATAGAATGTTAAAAGTGACAGCTGTGGGGTTTGGGGAGATGGCTCTGTCTGTAAAGTACTTGCTTTGCAGCATGAGGTTCTGAGTTGGGTCCCCAGAACTCATGTGCAAAAAGCCAAGCCATAAGGAAGTGTGGACAGGCATATTCCTGGGGCTTGCTAGCTAGCTCGTCTAGCCTACTTGGTGAGCTCCGGGCCCGTGAGAGACTCTGTCTCAAAAACAAGGTGGATGGTTCTTAAGCAGCAATGCCTGCGTTTGTCTTCTGTCCACCACATGCATGTGTATTCATGTGTATACATGTGCATGAATCTGGTACTTACCCAGAAAAAGTGATGGCTTATCTCCTCAATATGTCTAAAATGGATGCCAAGACCAAGGCCACATAGGTTTGGCAAAAGATTTCTGTCTCCCTTAGCCATCTTAGAATTTGTGTAGCATGTTCTTTTTTCTTTAAATTATTACTGTGTAAACCATGTATGTATGTGTATATGTGTGTGTATGTGTACAACTTGGTAGAGTTGGTACTTGCCTTCCACCTTTACATGGGTTTCAGGGATTGCACTCAGGTTGCCAGGTGTCTTAGTTAGGGTTTCTATTGCTCTGAAGAGACACCGTGACCAGGACAACTCTTATAAAAGAAAACATTTAATTGGAGATGGCTTACAGTTTCAGAAGTTTAGTCCATTACTGTCATGGTGGGAAGCATGGTGGCATGCAGGCAGACATGTGCTGGAGAAGGAGCTGAGAGTTCTACATCTGGATCCACAGATGTAGATGTAGGAAGAGGATGCCACACTGGGTGTGGCTTGAGCATCTGAGACCTCAAATCCTGCCCCCGTGACACACCTCCTCCAACAGCAGCACACCTACTCTGGCAAGGCCATACCTCCTAATAGCGCCACTCCCCAAGAGCCTAGGGGGTCGTTTTCTTTCAAACCGCAGCACCAGGCTTATGCATCTACTCTTCTTGCTTGGCTTCATGTTCATGGATTCATTTTAAATTCCCTTAAAGCTGTTTGGGTTGTGAAAGAACTCATTCAGGTCATCTCTGAGAAGCAGAGGTTTATAGTAAGAAAACCGCCCCAGGAGGGGAAGCTGAAAGGCCAGGGCCGGTGTTGCCAGCTCCCTCCTCCTAAGGACGGCGTCATCTCCACTCACAGCGACGCTGTTCAGTGCTGCGTGTCTGCTCTGCCCTCTCTTCACTTCTCTCTCATCCTGGGTGCAGAGCCCCATCCAAGCTATCCTCCCAAAGCTGCCACTCTTAGTTTACATGTCACCCAGGGTAGTGTTTCCATTTTTTTCTAAACTAGTCCTGAGGCATCCTAGGTGTCCTCTCTCAGCTGGCTAGGAAGGTGCATTTGGTGGGCTAGGTAATCGGCCTTTTCTTACCCAAGCAGTTTAACAGGTTGACTGGGCTTGAAAATGACTGCGCTTACCCACCTTACTCTCCTCAGCTGAAGGCACAGACTCTTCTCAGCTCCCTTCGCTCGGCAGGCTCCTTGTTCTGTTGATCTTTTAGCTGCCTCTCCTTGGACCATCTCCAGGTTCACATCTTTCTTCTAGGAAATCTGTTAGCGCTTCCAACAGTGTTCCCGGTGCTGAGAACTCAAACTTGTGTTTGGAAGCTTTGTTGTCCCAGTGCCTTTTCTGACGGAGGGTGGGGAACTGTCTGGGTTAGGGCAGCTGTGTGCAAGGCCTTGGGCCAGCTGCCTTCATGTACCTGCTAGTGTGCCTGACACTCTCTTGTCCTACAGCGAGAACGTGAATTATTTTTCATTTTCTAAAATAAGATAAATCATTAAAAATTATTCGTACATGTCATCTTTTACCCTATTCTCTTTCCCAAGCCTAATTACTGTCAATTGTGAAATTTCTTCTAGAACTTTTAGCACACAGACACTCCACTTGTGGTTTTATTGTTTTAATCATAACTATTACATTCTGTGCACTGTTGTTCTAGGTCAGTGTAATATGTAGATCTATCTCATTTTTTTTTTCTTTTGAGGCAGTCTTGTTATGTAGTCTAGCATGGCCTTAAACTTGTGATCCTTCTGCCTCAGTCCTCCGAGTGCTTGGATTGCAGGTATGTACCACCATGTCTCATTTTTTTTGTTGTTGTTGTTATTTTTTTTCTTCTGAGATAAGCTCTCATGGGTCTCAGGTTGGCCTTCACCTTCTGTGGTAGCCGAGGATGAGATCCTCTTGCGTGTGCTGGGATTATAGGTGTGCACCACTATACCTGGTGTTTTTTTTAAGACAAAGTTTTACTATGTAGCCTCGGCTGGCTGTGAACTTGAGATCTTCCTTCCTCGGCCTCCTGAATGCTGCGATTATAGGCGTGTGCCACCACGCTTGGTTTACCTGCCTGTAGTAGTTTAATTTTTGTTGCTGTGATAAAATACCTTAACCAAAAGCAACTTAGGGGAGGGCGGGTTCACTTTAGCTCACAGTCCATCATGTTGAAAAGTTCAGGGGCAGGAGCTGGAGACCGCTGGTCATATCATATCCATGGTCAGGCACAGAGAGAAACGGATGTACCTGTGTGGCCTGCTAACCAGCTGTCTTCTCTGCCTTCATTTGTTTGAGACAGGGTCTCCACGTGTAACCCTGGCTGGTCTAGAACTCGCTGTGTTCACCAAACTGGCCTTGAACTCAGCCTCTGTCTCTGGAGTGCTGGGATTAAAAACATGCCTTACCATGCTCTGCTCCTCTCTACTCTTTTTTTTTTTCCGAGACAGGGTTTCTCTGTGTAGCTTTGCGCCTTTCCTGGAACTCACTTGGTAGTCCAGGCTGGCCTCGAACTCACAGAGATCCGCCTGGCTCTGCCTCCCGAGTGCTGGGATTAAAGGCGTGCGCCACCACCGCCCGGCTCCTCTCTACTCCTATACTACCCAAAGCCCCAAATTGGGGAATGATGCTCCCTACAATGGGCTGGGTCAGTTAACAAGACAGTCCTCCACAGACATGCCCATAGCCCAACCAGATACAGAGAATTCCTCAATTGAGACTCTATTTCTGGGTGATTCTAGGATGCGGCAAGTTGATGTTTACTAGTTAATCATACACCACTCACCTTTTTATCTTTATCAGTTGTATACTTTCCCATATTAGATATAACACATTTTGTGTGTGTGTGTGTTAATGAGTGTGGAACACAGAACCTTGTGATGCTACCAAAGCACTCTATAACTGAACTATGCCCTCACTTCAGGTGTACCACATTCTAAAAAAAAAATTATTTGACTCTTATATTGAAGATCATTTTTCAGATGTTAGTTTTTGAGGCTAACCATGCATAAGAGGGTCTGTTTCTGGGGCTAGAGAGATGTTGAGGTGGTTAAGAATACTGGCTGCTCTTTCTGAGGACCCAGGTTTGATTCTCAACACCCACATGGTGACTCACAACAGTCTTGAACTCTAGTTACATGTTCCCTCTGGTCTCCAAGGGCACCAGTCACAAATGGGGTACACAGATGTATATGCAGACAAAACACCCATATAGACATTGAAAAAAAAAAAATCAGTTTCTGTATTCCCTCCTGTCTGCCATTGATGTACTCTTATGCTTTGTTTTATTCTCTCCTGAGCACATGGCTTTACAGTAAGTCTTAAAATCTTTCAGGGTAGGTATTCCAACCTTGTTCCCATCTTCTTTTTAGTATTATTATCAATTATTTTAATGTTTGTGGGCATTTTGCATGCATGTCTGTCTGTGTATCACATGCATACTTGGTTCCTGAGAAGCCAGAAGAGGGAGTTGGTTCCTTGTAACCAGAGTTACAGGTGGATGTAAGTCACCATGTAGATGCTGGGAATTGAACCTGGGTCCTCTGAAAGAGCACCTGTGCTCTTAATGCCACCTCTCCAGCCCCTTGTTCCCATTTTCAAAGTCTCATTCTAAGTTCTTTGCATTTCCGTGTGAATTTAAACATTAGCTTGTCACTTTACTGTTTGGATTGGGACCTCACATAAATCAATTTGGGGAGAATAGGCATCATAAATGATATTGAATCTTCCAGCCCATGAACACAGTCTGTTTCTGTTTTTTTTAGGTTGCCTTTAATAGCTCTAAGAAATGTTTAATAGCTTTTGTGTACATGTGTTGCCTCTCTTTATCAAATTTATCCCTAAGTAGTTCATATTTGATGCTTCTGTAAGTGCTGTATTTTTAGTTTGCAATTGTTTGTTGCTTTTATAGAGAAGTAAAATTGGTTTCTGTATATTGATCTTGCACTGTACAACCTTGCTAAAATCAATTATGTCAGGCCTAGTAGCTTTATTTAATAATTTTTTTTAAGATTCCATAGGATTTTCTACAGAAGTGATTGTGTCTCCTAGGAATAAAGGTATTTTTACCTCCTCCTTTCTAATCTGGTTGCCTTTTCTTTCTATTTTGTACCTTAGTGACCAGAGCCTTCAGCATCGTTAAGTAGAGGCGATGATGGAGGATGTCTTTGCTTTGTTCCTGATCTTAGGGTGAAAGCTTGTGGTCTTTCGTCATTAGGTAGCTGCTGGCTGTGGGTTTCCTGTACATGACCTTTGTCAGGAGAGTTTGTGCTGTTGCTGAGACTTTGAAGAAAAGATGGATGGGTTGTACCCAGTGCTTTTCTACGTCTGTTGATAAGATTAGGTGTTTTTCCTTTTAGCCTTTTCTTGTAGTCAAATTTATTGATTGATTTTCAAACATTTTTTATCAATTTTTAATTGCCTCCATCCATCCATCCATCCATCCATCCATCCATCCATCCATCCATCCATGTGTGTGTGGCGGTGTGGGCATATCACAGCACTTGTAAGTATGGATGTCAGAGGACAACTTGTGGGAGTTGGTCCTTTCCCTCCACCATGTGGGATCCTGGGAGGGAGCTCAGGTCCTCCGGCTTGGCCGTTGGCGCCTTCACTAGCTTAGCCGATTCTCTGACCCCAGTTTTCAAACGTTAAACCAAATTTCTTATTCCTGGGGTAGCTTCACTTGGTCATGATGTATGATCCTTTTTATATTTTATGGGATTTGATCTTCTAAAATCACATTAAGTGTTATTGCATCTGTGTCCATGGGGGAAACTGGTCCAAAGCATCATTTTCTCCTAACGCCTTTCTCTTGTTTTGTGCCACGTTACTGTTGTCCTCACAGAATGAGAATTTCTCCCTCTTCAGGCTTATGAACAAGTTTGTGTAGGATTGCTGCCATTTCGGCTTTAAATATTTGATAGAATTTACCGCTGCAATCATCTGGGCCTAGAATTTTCTTTGTGGGAAAAGTTTTAACTTCAAATCCAGTTCTAAAAAGAGAAAGCTGTGTGTGGATAAAAGCAAAGGCAGGAGGATTGCTGCTGTAAGTTCGAGGCCAGCCCAGGCTGGTCTACATAGTAGTTCCAGTCGGCCTGGGACTCTGTAATGAGGCCCTTTCTCACCCTGGCCCCCATGAGATGTAGAGCATGCAGGCCAGTTCTTTGCTTTGCTTTGTCCGTTGAGACAGTCTCCCTGGGTGGCCCAGGACTGACTTCGTAAACTGAAAGAGATGATAACCTTGAACTTTAGGTCCTCCAAGTTCCACATCCTGAGTGCTGAGACTAGAGGGGTGAGCCACCTCTACTGTCTCAGAGAAGAAAGAACTGATTCAAATCCTGTGTGTAGAATACTGTGTATAGAAATAGGATTAAAAAATTATTTACATGAGTATGTGTGTTCCTGCTTGTCTGTATGTACCACATGAGTGCAGGTGCCTGAGGTCAGAAGAGGGTGTCAGAAGTCTGGAACTGGAGTTACAAGCAGTTGTGAGCTGCCATGTGGGTGCTGGGAATTGAGCCCTGGTCTTCTGCAAGGGTGGCAAGTGCTTTTAACCACTGAGCCACCTCTCCAGTCCCAGTTTAAAGACTTTAAATTATGTTGATGGTTAAGCGGTGTAGGGGTTTGAACCCCAGGCTTCCTGCATTCTAGGCAAGCATTCTACCAACTGAGCTATATCCCCAGCCCTGGTCAATTCTTTGTGAATGAGTTTTGGTAGTTTGTTTGTTTGTTTATTTATTTATTTATTTATTCATATAGAGGTCAGAATAGGGTGTGGGAATCAAACCTGGTCCTCTGGAAGAGCAGCCAGTGCTCTTGCTGACCCGTCTCTCCAACCTCATTTAAATAATAAAATCGGCCGGGTGGTAGTAGTGCATGCCTTTAATCCTAGCCCTCGGGAGGCAGAGCCAGGTGGATCTCTGTGAGTTTGAGGCCAGCCTGGTCTACAGAGTGAGATCCAGGACAGGCAGTAAAACTACACAGAGAAACCCTGCCTTAAAAAACCAAAAAATAAATAAAAAAAATAAAAATAAAAAAAAAATCAGTTCATTTTAGGTATCTCTTCCTTAAGTAATCTTTCAGAAGTTTGTTGCTTGTTTAAAAAATAAAATAAATTGAAGAAAGAAAGGAAAAAAGAAGAAAGTTAGTTGGTATTGCAGCATTGAATGTCCATATTTTATCTTCCATGTCTAACTTATTTCTCATATTTAAAAATACCGACTTATCTCCCATGTTGTGTTCTGGGTAATTGCCTAGGTTTATTTTTCAATTCCTTATTTGTTTATCTTTCAGTGTCCAACTTGATGTTGAGCACACTTTAAGAAATAACGATCTATTGCTATAAGTTCTTTTATATATTTCAATATCCTTTTTAAAAGAATTATGTTTTTGCCAGACCTTAGAAGGGACTAACTTCTGAACTCTGCTCACTCCTAGCCAGAACATCACAGGTGACCTTTACTATTTCAACTTTGACACTGGGCAGTCCATTTGGGACCATCCATGTGATGAGCACTATCGGAAGTTGGTGATCCAGGAGCGAGAGAGGTGGTTAGCTCCCGGGGCCGTTAAGAAGAAAGACAAGAAAAAGAAAAAGGAAAAGAAAAACAAGAAAGACAAAGAGACCTCCAAAAGTCCTCTGGTGAGTCAGCCCGAGGCCAGCTCCTACACAGGGCTGCAGTCCAAGGGGTCTGGGGGCCCTCCCGGGAGTTAAAACAGTAGTGAGTTCTTGACAGGATATTGTCTGTTTTTACCTGGTGGATTTTTTCTTTCAGCTTCTAGCAGTTGTTACTTCTCTAAGTGATTTCTTCTCTCTCCTTGGGGAGCACATGTTCCACGACAGGGTTAGCGACAGTGTGAGCTCATCGAGGCAAGGACGGTGTTTTGCATTTGTCCAAGAAGTCGTGCTGTTGGCCACTCTGAGTGTGCCGCAAGGGAGATAGGATCGGTCGATGAGCTGGCATCAGGCTGCCCTGGTGTGGGCTCATTGTTGTCTTCAAATTGTCAGAACACCAGTGCCTTCAAGTTTGAAAAGAAAAGTTGGGCTTGGTGGTCCATGGCTGCAGTCCTAGTACTTGGAAGGCCGAGGCTGGAGGGTTACGAGTTTGAGGTCAGCCTATAATTGATACATACATGCCATTGGCTTTATTGACGTTATCAGTGGTCTTTGTGGCCAGCGTCCTTGGCTAGTGGAGGGCGGCAGCCCTTAAACCGCATCATACTTACTGTGGTCTCCAGTAGCTTTTGGGCTGAGTTCAGAGGGCTGTGCTCATCGTTGATTTCTCACTCAGCATGCCTGCATGTAGGAGGTGGAGGTGATCACCCTTACTTCAGGCTTCAGGAGGAGCTGAGAGCGAGCCTTACTAAAGTGAGTCCCTGTGCTTCCGGACAGACTTTGTCCTCCTCATGCAGGCGTGGGGCTGGCAGCCTGAGGAAGCAACTCGGTTCAGCCCTGTGAGGAGCACTGCGGGGACCACTTTGGGAGCACCGTGAAGACAACTCTCAGTGGTCCAGTTGTTTTGTCCTTCTGAGACCCACCTGGTGCCCCCCCCCCCCCCCGAGTTGAGGATTCCTGGGGCTACATGCTAGGCAGGTGTTCTAGCGGTGAGGCACATCCCCAGCCTGTTGTCTCTTTCCTAAAGTGTCAGTTCTGGCCTTGAACAGTTGTTAAGTCGTTTGGTCCTTTATCATGTTCAGGTTCTGTTGCCGCTCTGCATCCCCTTGCCTCCCCCAGCTTTCTGCACGGTTCTGAGAAACAGGGTGAGAAGCCCGTTCCTACAGAGCAGTGAAGACAAGTGCTTTCCAAACAGAATCTTACAACTTTCTGATATCATCATGTAGTTGAAAAACAGAGGTGGATGCTAGGCCTTTCATTAGCCAGGATAATCCGAAATGGTATTTTGGCATCTGGCAGGCTCCAGCCTGACTCGAGGTGGGCTTGGGTGACAGCCTTGGCTCTGGATGTATGTTTGAGTCCCAGGAGCTCCTAGTTAGAAAGGACCCCTCTGTGGTTCCGGGAAAGGACAGCTGGGCAGCCCTGGGTCCTCAGGTCAGGCACCTCAAGCCTGAGTTGTCCAGTGGTCAGGCCTGAGGCTCATGGGCTCCTAGACTCAGGTGGTCTGGGCCCGCTGGAGATGTGTGCTCCTACTGGCTGGTTGGTGTGTTCGCAGAGGGTGGTTGGTTATCCTAAGGCTTTCTGGTAGCCCCACGATTCTGAGACTGGAGGTCTTTCGAGCAGTGCCAATCTGTGCTGGTGGTAGAGGGCACTCAACTGAATTTCCCAGGCTTCCTCTCTTCCTCAGAGGACGTTTCTGGGAGTCCTTGATGCAGCTTTTATAAAACTAACCGATCGTGAACCTGAAGGCTAGAGGAAGCTTGGGGATCAGTCACGTGGCTGTGGCCTCCAGGCTTTGACTAGTGGTCAGGGGCTGCCTTCAGACGGCTGCTCTGTAGAGACCAGCTTACAAACAAACAGGGTTCCTCGGGTTGACCAGGGGCTGTGCTCCTCTTCCATGTCACTCACAGTATAGCCCTCTCACTGTGGTAGCATCCCAGGGCTCTGTGGAACAAGGTTTATAGGCTGTTAGTATGGTTGTCGTTTTTTTCCTCTCTAAGACGGGAGCTAGAACCTAGAAAGGGCATATGTTTAGCCTAAGGGGGTTCGGGCCTTCTTCTCTCTCTGTCTTGTTTCTGCTTTATCTTAAGGAGGTGGTTTTCTGCTATGGGTCTTGGGCTGAGGTAGCAAGAATCCATGAGAAGGTCAGTTAGTCCTTATTTTCTCTGCATATTTATATACCCATCTAGGAAACACAGCCCGAACAGGGACTTCTGCCTTCTTCCTCCTTTCTCCGTGGCCTGTCCCCTCTCCCAGCAACTGGGCTTGCTGATCTGGACCTAGACCAAGAGGTGCAGGTTAGAAGTGAGGCCACTTTTAAGAAAGGGAGGAGCCTGTGTATGCAGGGTGACACCCCGTGGCCTCTCATGGGTGCCCTTCCTGGCAAGCTGCAGCCACTCTCCAAAGGCCAAGCTCCTCGGACCCACCAGATCTTTGCTGATGTGGAGAAAATCTTAGGCAGGCCTCCGGTCCAATGCAAGACAGACTTAGGAGACCCGCAGAGTCTGGAGTCAACTCAGAAAGCAACAGAGAAATTCTACCTGGGATTTTCAGACCCTGAAATAGAAAAGCTGGAATTGAGGACCAGACAGCAGAAACCTGGCACCGGGGGTGCTCAGATCACCGAGCCACTCCAGAATGGGCAGGATGTGTTAGAGTGCAGGAGCCAGACTCCTGTCCATTCTAAGCTTTCCGAAGCCTCCAAAGGCCCGCAGCTGAAAGGGGAGCAGCATAGTCACAGCATAGCCATGAGCTGCACTGGCCCTGGAGGGGACAAAGGCCAGAGCCCCATTCCCTTGCCGTCCTCTGAGGAGGAGCCCTCCCGGTCCCTGTGTCCGTCTGACCATGTGCTGCCTGCCAGGAAAAGCAAGCTGTTTGTACTAGAGAGTAGCCCAGCAGAGGACTTGAACTGGCAGGGAGTTCCTGGGGAAGGTGGGGACCTGGGCAGGGGGAGGTGGAGGAGAGAGCCCCCGGGACTATGGAGAGGACAGGTCTCCAGGCTTGTCAACAAGGATGCCACAGAGAGCTTCAAGGAGATGGAGCCTGCTGCCCCCAAGGTTCCAGAGCTCTCAGCTGAAGATTCACCACAGGGCTTCTCTCTGATGCCACTTGATACCCTGGCATTAGAACCAGTTCTGAAGCCCCCTTCAGGGGGTCCTGCCAGTAAAGAGAGGCACCATCTACCTGAGTCTCCAGAGTTTCCCAGTGAAGATAGGAAGCCTAGTGTGCCCGGGGCTGACTCGGATAGCAGTAGTGGAGAGGGTAGCAGCCTGGCCTCGCCCCTTGGCTCACAGGTCCTAGGTGAGGTAAACAACTTCCCCTGGGACCTTCAGAGTCCCCAGGGGTGTGTTCCTATCATGGGTCAGTCAGGCCCAGGGCCTAGAGATGTGCATTTCTGCCCTTTCCTGGTGCCTCAGTTGTCCCACACACAGAGCTCTGCTGAGGAGCAGTCAGAGATTGAAGACTACTCTGAGGACCAGAGATTCTACCAGCACATCCTGCAGATGGACAAGATCTCCAGGCGGCGGAAGGGCCTGGGGCTGCCTGAGAACATGCAGGAGATGCCGTGTAAAGACGTCGCCGGCATGGTCTGCTGCATGGCCACAGAGTCTTCCAGGATGCCTAGTGAGGGTGAACACAAGGCCATCAGAGCTCAGGAGAGGGACTCGGGGTTACTGGCTTGGGGGCCGGAGCTGCTGGAGCACTCTCCAGAAGTGGTTTCTGCCCCTGCCGAGCAGGAGGTTTCTCAGCAAGCACAATGCCAGCTAAGCAGTGGCCTCAGGCAGGGGCTAGTCCAGCCCAGTTCCGACACTGGGCTTGCTGCAGAGCCAAGCAAGATGCAGCTTCTCAACCAGGTAGGCTTCTTAGAAAGTGTGGCCTCAGGTCCGGGCCCCCTGGGCTCAGCAGGGAGGGAACAGGTAGAACGGCAGTTGCTTCAAAGCCCACAGGTCTGCTTTCTAATGCTAACCCTCCTTCAGTAACTGAGGATCCCCTAACTACCCAAGTGGCCTCCTGATGAGATGCCCTGGATTTCAGGTTTGTCCTACTCTGTCACCTGCAGGCTAGAGCTGAGGGCATCCATGGTAGCCATGCTCGTGGGTGGTTCACACGCTTTGAAGGGATTTCTTCTGAGGGTGGGCAGGGTGGCACGGATGGTGCCGGCCCTTAGACAGAATCCAGGCGTTTCCTGGAATTTGGGAAGTCTTTCAGCTGATTCTCGAGAAGAGTCCTTCAGAGTAGGTCCTCTTCCCCAAAGCTTTGCACGTTCCCTTCTTGGAGGCACACAGCCCTGAGTTCTCAACTCCAGCCCTCTCAGGAAGGACCGAGCCCACAGCCTGCCGCTGCCACGCAGCCAGCTGTTTCTGCTCCTTGCCTCCCAGAAACTCACATGACTGACCTATGCCAGGTTGTGTGGACCCAGTTTGTGCCTCCACTTCCCTACCGGGGTTTTCTAAAGGGTGGGGCTTGCTTTGTCAAGCTTTCACTTTGTCCCTTTCGGGAGTCACCCCGTTCTTCATTCGGAAATCAAGTTGCATGGGACCACGGGGCTCAGTCGGAATTCCCTAGGTGTTTCACTGTGGCCCAGCTGCAGCTCTACCCAGTTGTTCCCTCTGGTCCCTAATTGCCGACATGCACTGGTTCTCCGTTAGTCCTAATAACTAGTGTAGTACTATAAATATCGGATAAGCCACAGATTATCCTGAAAGTTTTCATTAGCCCAATGGCATCAAGTTTATCTGCTCTGAAGGACAATGGCACGCACAGCCCCATGCTCAGAGTTAATGGCCGTCTATAGAAGATGATCAGCTAGGAGCCAGGGGTGTATAATTTCCCTGCTAACCACCGATTCAGTAAAGGCCCAAGAGAACAAAGGCCTCAGCACGCCTGTCTCCCTCCCTCAAGCCCCCAGCACGTTAGCAAATTAGCCATGTTAGGAGTCTGTAATTTTCTATAAATACAGTGTGGGAAGGATTTTGCTTGCTGATATGCTTGGGCTGGTGGAAGGGCAGAGCGGGGGGGGGGGGGCAGGCTCAGCCCCCTGCACTTCTCCTACCATAGTCATAAGACCATAAGGAGTACGCTCCCTGAGATAATCCCGGACTCGGTCTCCTCTCTGCCCCACTAAGCCTGTGACTCTGGACAGGATTCTTGGCCACACCCACCTCCGTTTACTCAAGTGGGGTCTCTGCATAGTGATAGAGCCCACCTTAGGTGATTTGTGAGAATGAGCAGGGCCTAACTGAACATCACTGACTGATGAGTGTTGGTAGCTTTTCTCCCTGACAAAGATGCTCCACAGCAGGTCATATGATTGGCCATCTGCAGAGGTAAGGAGTGTCTTACCTCACTTCTCAGCCAAGGTTCAGGTGTCCTGAAGGCAGAGCTAGGCCCTGCTGGGACTTGCCCAGGGACCTCTTCTCGGGGCAGACTGGCTGAGAAGGTGGTGACTCTGACCTTTGGATCCACCTTTCTTTTTTCACTCCTGGGGGTTAGTGTGGAGTAGAATATGTTCTCTTTGGTTTTTGTGTGTGTTTGTTTCTTCAAGACAGGGTCTCACTGTGTAGCCCTGGCTGTCCTAGAACTCGCTCTGTAGACCAGGCTGGCCTCGAACTCACAGAGATCTGCCTGCCTCTGCACTCGAGTGCTGGGACTAAAGGCGTGTGCCACCACCGCCTGCCTGTTCTTTTTGAAGAGTGTTGTAATGTGTCCCCGGTATGTTGTGCTGATCTTTTTTTTTTAAGTTTTTTTTAAATTTTATTTTTATTCCATGTACATTGGTGTTTTGCCTGCATGTATGTTTGTGTGAGGGTGTTGGATCCCCTGGAACTGGCATTAGGAACAGTTCTGATCTGCCATGTGGGTGCTGAGAATTGAACGTGGGTCCTCTGGAAGAACAGTCAGTGCTCTTAACCACTGAGCCATCTCTCCAGCAAGGGTGGTGGTGGGATCTCTTTTTTTTTTTTTTAAATTTTTGGGATCTATTTTTTAAGATTTTTTTTTTTTTTTTTTTTTTTTTGGTTTTTCGAGACAGGGTTTCTCTGTGTAGCTTTGCGTCTTTCCTGGATCTTGCTCTGTAGACCAGGCTGGCCTCGAACTCATAAAGATCTGCCTGGCTCTGCTTCCCAAGTGCTGGGATTAAAGGCGTGCGCCACCACTGCCCAGCATTTTTTTTTTTTTTTTTGGTAAGATTTTATTTTTAACTGTGTGTGTGTGTGTGTATGTGAGTGCAAGTGCTTGTGGAGGCCAGAAGAGGGCGTCAGAGATCGTCTAGAACTGTAGTTGCCTGCAGGTGTGTGTGAGCTGTCTGAAGTAGGTTATGGGAACTGAATGAACTTAGACCCTCTGGAGAGCAGCAGACTCTCTTAACCAGTGAGCCATTTCTCCGGCCCCTGTGCTCTCGATCCTGGCCTCTCGATTCTGTTAGGCCAGATGATAGATTCCATAATATTGCTACAGCCCTGGGCCCCTTACGGAGGTCCCTGTGTCCATCATCTCCTTTGAGCTTCTTAGCAGACCCTGTAGGGCCAAGCATGGACCCCCTTGATCTTGCAGATGAAGGAACTGGGGATGGGAGAGGCTGTGAGTAGCCTGAGGGTTCACACATTTGGACGGACGTAGCCTGGATTTTGACTCCAGTCCTTCACTTGGCTCTCCTGAGAACTGGGGAAAGCCAGTCAGAGAACGACAAGGCACATGTTCATGTACAGCAGCCTCCTGTGTGCACAGCCCTCCAAGGAGGCCCGCACTCTCTTCTGGTGTCTACTTCTGTCTTTGTCAGGAACATGTTGAGACTGCCTTTTCTTGACTCATCAGTTTTAAGCGTCAACTGTAGAGACTTCTAGTAGCTGGGGTTTATCTCTGCCCCCCTCCCCCGCTCCCCTATCCTGTTCACTTATTATGTGGCTCCTGAAAGGGGAGCAGAGGCCCAGTCTTAGTATCTGCCAGATGTGAGCTAGCACACAAGTTATCAGAATCAGGAAACTGGTCTGTGAGTCTCACCCAGTTGGCACATGGTATTTCTGGATGTTGTGTTTCATTAGCAGCCTCCAAGCGGAGGCGGTTTAAATTTGAACGGGCAGGATTTAGATGCTTTATTTTTATATCTGCCTCCAATGCCCTGAGAGCCACGTGGTTTCTGGGGTTTGTAACAAGATGTGTTCTGTTGCCCAGGTCCTGGGTTCCCCCTTAGCCCCAGTCCAGGCCCCTCTTTGGAGCCTGGCTCCCTTACGAGGCCCTGGGGACGCCCCACCCTCTGCTCTTCGTGGATCTCAGAGTGTGAACCTGGGGAGCTTGGCAGATTCTGGGCAGCTTGGGGAACCCACGCTGGTGAGTCCTTTCTCCGCTGCACATGTGCTTTGTTACTGTGGGACCTTCTGGGTATCATCCTGGGAACTGTGGCCTGTCACTGAGACACAAGCTGTGTCTTCAGAGTTCACCAGCTAGTGTGAGAATAGTCACTCTGGCATGGAGGTGGACTGGGCTGCAGGCCACCTGTGCTGGTCTCCCCATCCATGTGGCTGGGACGGTGGAGTTGGGAAGGGAGTAGGCAGTGTGAATTAGACTCATGGACAAGGTAGGACTTGACTGGGGACCCATCTAGGTAGGAATTGAGGGAGCATGCCAGCGTCATTCTCAAGGCCTTTCCGGTAAGTCCCTTGTTCTCTTTGTGTTTTGGAGCCTCTACAGGGTCTCAAGACGGCTGCTTGTGCAAAGGGTTTCTTGGGTTCTGCCCACGAGGGCAAGCATGCTCTCAGCCTCTTGGCTTTAGGGGAGGAAACCAACGAGGAGGACAAGGAGGAGAGTGACAACCAGGTAATGGGGAGGTCCCCTCTGGCCTGGAAACCAGGTAATGGGGAGGTCCCTTTCTGGTCTGGAAGCCCTCTGGGTCTATAGACATATTCTGTATATTTCAATTGCAGTAAAGCTCTCACACACAGGTAAGATTTTTAACCTATTTTAATGGTACAGTAATTCAGGGATTATTAGGTTTTATCATAATGTTAATGTTATCATCACAACTGTCCATTTTGAGAACTTGTTTATAATCCCATATTCTAGCCCCCATACAATAAATCATTCCTTTTTCTTCCAGCCCCTGGTAACCTCTAAATCTATTTTTTTTTGGGGGGGGGGGGCTCATGGATTTGCCGGTTCTAGATGTTTCATAGTAGTAAAATCGCGTAGTGTTTGTCTTTGATGTCTGGCACCTTTTCCCTCAGCATGCTGCAGCCAGTATGTAAACATGCATTTTAAGCCTGTTGTGTGTATGCACCATGTTCTGTTTATGCACTCATCTGTTGGTAGATACATGGATTAGTTCTATCTTTGGCTAACCTCCCAGCCATTTAAAAATAAATAAGTGTTTTTCCACCCATAACTTCCTTTCTTGACCAGTCTGTATGCCTCTCACATTTGAGCTGGAGAACACAACATGCTTGTTTGGCCTTGTGCTCACTTGACAAAAGGCTACTTAGAGAGGCCTTAGTGGAGGGCCTGCCCTGGAGTCCTCCAAAGCCTTGCCAGGGCACTCCCATTCTCCTCTGCATGTTGGGCTGGCCAATTCCTTTAGACTTATCACCTTTACTTTATTTATTTATTTATTTATTTATTTATTTATTTATTTAGTCAACTTGACACAAGCTGGAGTTATCTGAGAAGAGGGAACCCTGATTGAGAAAAATACTTCCATAAGATTGGCCTGTACTCAAGCCTGTGAAGCATATTCTCAATTAGTGATTCATGGATGCCCAGCACGTTGTGGGTGGTGCTATCTCTGAACAGGTAGTCCTGGGCTGTACAAATGCAGGCTGAGCAACCAGTTGGTGGTGGTGCACGCCTTTAATCCAAGCACTTGGGAGGTGGAGGCAGGTGGATCTCTGAGTTCGAGGCCAGCCTGGTATACAGAGTGAGTTCCAGGATAGCCAGGGCTACACAGAGAACCTTGTCTGGAAAAACCATCAATCAATCAGTCAATCAATCAATCAATTAGACTGAGCAGGCCAGGAGGAGCAAGCTAGTAAGTAGCACTCCTCCATGGCCCCTGCATTAGTTCTTGTTTCTTGTCCCTCCCCTGAGTTCCTACGGTAACTGACTATGACCTGAGAGTTGTAAGCTGAAGTAAACCCTTCCCGCCCCAAGCTGCTTTTGGTCCTGAACGCCATCACAGCAACAGAAACCCTGACTAAGACGCTGTTCATCATTGTTCTTGTTTGCAGAGTGTCCGAAGCTCCAGTGAGCTTCTCAAGAACCTGCACCTGGACCTCAGTGCCCTGGGAGGTAACTTTGAGTACGAGGTAAGAGCCCGAGAACCCTGCTGGTAAATGCCTCGCTCGGGCCGTACCTTTTTTCCTTCTGAAGCTTTGCCGCTGTCTCGCGGAGCATATGTGGAAAAGGAACTGGTCCATTTGGGTCTGTTCAGGATTTCTGGGGTTCAGGGAATCCATTCTCTCAGCTATCAAATGACCAGTCTAAATTTTAGACAGGGGGTTGTCTAGGTAAATGAAGAGCTGGAGCAAAGATTTAAGGGTAGACAAAAGCATATGGGTGGGTATAGCTTCTGGAACATGCTTCCAAGGGCCCACCTGTCTCTGAAGTCTGACCTGTGCTGCCTCCAGCATGTTTTTCATGGGGAGCACACAGGCAGTACAAGTTACCATGTCATTATACTCATACTTTTTGTGCATGTTTTGGAACCTGGACTTAGAAATCATAGGGACATCTCCTATTGTATGTTCTCTGTCTAGTGTCTGATTTATTATTATTGTTTATTTATTATATATACAATGTACTGTCTGCATGTATGCCTGCAGGCCAGAAGAGGGCACCAGATCTCATTATAGATGGTTGTGAGCCACCATGTGGTTGCTGGGAATTGAACTCAGGACCTCTGGAAGAGCAGTCAGTGCTCTTAACCTTCTAAGCCATCTCTCTAGTTCTTGATTTAGTAATTTTTAAGCAAGTAACAGTTCTCTAAATTTTCCTAAAATATTTGTTATAAGCACTGAATCATGAAGTTGCAAACTAGATTCATAAAGACATCTGAATATCGACCACAAGGTCTAAGCCTCATACAGGTCTTATATATTATGTTTTAAGACAAAATCACTTTTATATCATTAGAATGACCACAAAGCTGGCTAGAAAAGCAAAGGTGCTCCCCTCACAAATTTTAGTTGGTTTCTTTATTATGCGTATTCTTTGTGTGTATGTGATTGTGTGTGTTGCACATGTATGTTTGCTGTATCATATGTTCAAGTGCAAATGGCGGCCAGAGGAGGACATTGGATGTTCTGCTCTACCACTCACTGCCTAATTATCCCCTCAACATAGAGTTTCTCACTGAGCCTGGCACTGGGCTGGCAGCCAGCATGTCCCAGGGAATCTCCTGTGGCCACACCTGACTTTTTACATGGGGGCTCACGCTTAGACAGCAAGCATTCTTACCCTCTGAGACATCTCCTCAGCCTCCCTTATTATTATTATTATTATTATTATTATTATTTATTTTTTTTTTTTCGAGACAGGGTTTCTCTGTGTAGCTTTGGTGCCTGTCCTGGAACTCACTCTGTAGACCAGGCTGGCCTCCAACTCACAGAGATCCGCCGGGCTCTGCTTCCCAAGTGCTGGGATTAAAGGCATGCGCCGCCACCCGCCCAGCCTGTTTTTTTAATTGCATTTCAACGTATTTATTTGCACTGTGTGTGTCACAGAGTACATGTGGAGGTTGGAGGACAACTTTCAGGAGTCAGTTTCCTCCTTCCATGAGGTTCCTGGGGATTGAACTCGGGTTGTCAAGCTTGGCAGCAAGTGCCTTTACCCACTAAACTGTCTTCCTGGCCCAGTCTCTTTTATCTCTGACTCATATTTCTTGGTACTCACCACTCCTTGGAGGTCAGGGTACTTGCGACCTCACTGTGGGTGCATCTTTTAAGGGGATCCAACCACACGGATCTTTGGGGCAGGACCTATCTCATAGGGAAGCTTTGCTTATTATCCCCGGATCTGTTCAGCCTTTTGGTTCTGCACAGTCAGCTATGTTTTGATTGTGACTTTAACACTTCTGCCAAATGTAGCACTTCTCCCGACTGCCCCATCTGTATCTCCAGTCTGATACACGTCTGCTTGGAGGCTGCTCCTTCCGAGTGGAGCTGCTCTGCCTGAGTAAAGAACTCTGTTTGGTTCTCTACGGGAGGACTTGGTTTCCTTCTCAGCCACCGTTAACCAGCGCTGACTGACTGGTGGACTCCAAGAAGGTCCTCAGTTTGCACCTGGGTGGATGTCTGTGACTAGGAGAAGGGGTGTCATGAAGGCTTGCATGTTTGGGGAAAGAGAGTAACTGCTTTACAGGGGACCAGGCACAGGGGGAGGGTGGTGGTGGTGGTAGTGGTGTAGATGCTGCATAATTTATGTCTATATACCCAGCACCTAGCCCACTCGCTGGGACACAGGAAGTGCTTGGGTGTGTTTGGTTTAGCAGCTGAGAGAATGGAGTGGAGGGTATCTAGACAGGCTGGGTGGTGTTTCTTCCTTCCCTTGGCTTCCTCACTTTCTGGGGACAGTAGGTGTCTGTTCCTTGCAGTCAGCTGGTGGGTTGAAATTCCCCTGTAGCTTGATCCTGACTACTTCTTAATGGATTACAGATGTCAACCGAGAAAGGTGTTTCTCCTCTGACATGGTATGGACTTCTAGAGTTTTCCCTTTGCTGGTGAGGGGAGTGGGAGCTTTTAAAACATTTTAATAGCTTGCTTGGCACCACAGGGAGGTGGGGAAGTGTCTGGAGTAGGTGATGCTTAGACACCTCGCACACCTGTCTCCACTTCTCTGCCACATGGGGTGTTGGAGTCCTGTGTTCTAACCTCAGGTAGGTATTAGGGGTTTTTCTTGGGGGAGATGTTAGTAGTGGAGATCAGTGTAGGCGTCTAGGCAGGCAAAGCTGCCCCCACTTGGGCAGTGCCCTTTGAAATGACTTTTGTTCCGGTGTATTACCCCCCCGCCCCCCCCCCCCCCCCTCCATCTGGGTCTTGCAGTTCGCTCTGGTTGCAGCTGCAGCCTTTCTTCCCGGGTTTACCCTGCCCTGTGTTCCCAGTCACTTTGCTCTTACTTCCATAAGAGGGCAGCAGGATGGCAGGAATGCAGTTCCATCAGCGTCGACTCCCTCCTCAGCTTTCCAACCTAAACCCACTGCTAGTCTATCACAGAGGCAAAGGGAAAGGTTCAGGAACCCACACCAAGAAGGCTTCTGAGGGAGAGGGGGAGGCAGAGGGTGGCGAGCAGGCAGTATGTGGTCATGTGGTGCTGATGAAAAGCCATCAGCTCTCGAAAGGAGAGGGAGGGAGCCTCGGCTTAGAAATCGCAGGATGATGTCAGTGTGATTGGAAAGTGCTAGCTACACCCGGGGAGCTGTGCAAAGAATTGAGACCAACTGAATGGGCACCAGACCTGGAAAATAACCCTGGCCGATGGTTGGCTTAGCAGGAGTCTCCCCAGAACAGTGTGAAAGCATGGGCATGCTGTTGAGGCAACCTCCCCCCAGCCCCCATGACTCCCCGCTCCTGTCCTGTGTGGATCATGGGAGCCCAAGTGCCTTTGTGCTCTGGACAGGTAAGGGGGTGGGAATGCAACCTGGGGAGCCTCGTGACTTTTGAAAAGTGTTAAATATTCAAGAACCGGTTCTGACAGTCACTCCTCTTCACCCCCTCCTCGTGCAGATGGCGAAATCTTGAAATATGCCTTGAAATGCAAAAGGACCTGAGACTGTGGCAGGAGGAGGTTGGGGAGTTTGAGCATGGAGAGGCCCAGAGCAGAGCTGTGTACCCACAGAGCCTGGAGCAGGAGACTGTACAGAGATGGCTGGGGTGTGCACACTGGCTGGGGGCTTCAGAACCTAGGCCTGGGGACAGCTGAGGAGCATGGGCAGGGTGAGCAGGGACAGTGTGGAGTCAGATGAGATGCTTAGATCTCCTGCATCCTGTTGTAGATGATAGATAGCCAGTGTTTAATTTCCCCTGCCTTCTCTACCCAATTCTGGCTGTCCTATGGATGTAGTCAGTAGATGTGGATGTAGACCAAAGCCATTTATTTTATTTTTAAGGCCGTTTGTTTTAATGGTTGCCTTATTTTATCAATTTTATGTTTAGGTAGGCAGATTGAGATCACGCAGTCACATGGAAATCTTCATTTTTGGGGCGAGGGGGGCTGCTGCAAGTGGAAGCTGGGGCCTTAGACTTTAGACACACACTCTCCCAGGGAGTACGCTCCACACTGAAATTCATCTTCTGAAGGGTTTAAATTTGAGAGTTGCCTAGGTGAAGCTCAAGAGTCTTGTAGTTGGGTTGTGTTCTCTCCAGTATAATTATGGGAATCTTGGGGCTAGAGAGTGGCTCACTGGTTATGAGCATTTGCTGTTCTTCCCAAGGACCAAGGGCTGGTTCCCATCACCTACATCAGGTGGCTCACAACTGTTTGTAATTCCAGCGGGTCTTATGCCCTCTTCTGGCCTCCATGGGTAAACGATCCCCACCCTGCTTCTGCCTCTGGAAAGCTGGGATTAAAGGTGTGCCACCACCATACCTGGCCGCCACCACCATACCTGGCCGCCACCACCATACCTGGCCGCCACCACCATACCTGGCCGCCACCACCATACCTGGCCGCCACCACCATACCTTGGCTGCCACCCTCTGAGTTTTATGGCCTACTTGCTTTTTCATCATTTTGAATAGTTAAGAGTTAACATTTCATTTCATAAGCACTGCACCGAAATAGTCTAATCCACATATGACTTTGGCAAATAAATACTACATCTCCAGTTGGGAGAGGAAGAAGGGAAGCCTCCACTCCTACCATTGGCTCACACATACTTTTTTTTTTTTTTTTTTTTTTTTGTAGGCCTGGCTGTCTAGCTAGAACTCGCTCTGTAGACCAGGCTGGCCTGGAACCCACAGAGATCCACCTGCCTCCTGAGTGTGCTGGGATTGCCACCACTGCATGGCAACACATGGGTTGTTAAAAAACAAAGACAAAACAAAACAACCTCAGTTGAGACTTTATTGAGCATCCATATATGCCAGAAACTGGGTTCTGAGCACAATAGGGAGTCCATCAAGTAAGGAAAATAAGCAAAGAAACCCACAGCTGTTATAGCTGTTGTGGCAGAAAGACCCAGGGTTCAGGGACCAAAGGCCAAGGAAGGCTTCCTGGGAGAGGGGATGCTGTGAGGACCAGTGGTAGTTTGTCAGGGGGTGGAGCAGTGATTGTATCAGGAGTATGTGGCTTAGTGGTCGAGCACAGGCTTAGCATGTGCCAGGTCTGACATCTTTAAAAACTAAAGAGAGTGTGTATAGCAGAGTAGAAAAATAGCCCAGTGTTCAAGCCCAGGCAGGAGGGGTGTAAGATATGGTGGGGATGAACTGTGAGAAGCAGGAAGGGCTCTCTGGTGTCTGACACTTTGTCTGTCTCCTAATCCAAAGTTTGTTGCTAGGTAACCCTCTTAGGACTAGGTTTCAGCCCCAGATTGAAGGTGGAGGACAGGAGAGCCTTCCTTAATTCTAGGATAAGCCTGACTAGCATGGACTGGCCCCATTTGTTGAATGACTCATGTGCTGAACACCCCCCCCCCCCCCTGTAAACCTCACCCTCCTCCTTGGAGCCACAGAGCCTGGTAGACCAGGTGTGGAGCTCCTGCTGAATGTTGGTGGCGTGGCCCCAGCTTGAATGAAGCTACCTTCCTGAAGAGAAGGGGCTGAGGCACCCCTTTAGACGGTAGCGTTATTCTGTATGAGTTTTGAGAGTGGTGGGGTGGTGCTGGCTACTGTCTGCTTCTCCCCCCTTCTGCTCTTCCCCCAGGGGCAGGCTTGGGACCAGCGGTCACACCTGCCTCCAGTGCTCCTTAGGTTTGGGCAGTCAGAACTCACCATTGGCCCACAAGGGACAGTTCCCTTTTCTCAGTGTTAGCTAGCGCCCCACAGGCAGGGTGGGTATGGTCATCTCCTATTCCCGAAGGCAGTGGGTGTGCGGCACACTGAGGGTGCTCAGAGGATGAATATGGGGTTTCGTTACCGTAGAACATTAGTGATCATTTCTGGGGCACCGACAGTCTAGACAGGCATAGTTCTAAGTTCCTCACCTCACTCAACGAGTGTTAACTTATTTAACCCTCCAGGTGGCTTTGTAAGGTGGGTACTCCGTGAATCTATGTATTTAAGAGGAAGGAGTGGAGGCACAGTAATTTGCTTGAGATTGCGTCTCCTGCCTCCCTGTACCATTCCTCAGGAGCCTGGGTTAGCCTGTCAGCCAGCTGCCGGATCCACAGTGGCTCTGCCTTTTTTTTTTTTTTTTTTTGGTTTCTCGAGACAGGGTTTCTCTGTGTAGCTTTGCGCCTCTCCTGGAACTCACTCGGTAGCCCAGACTGGCCTCGAACTCACAGAGATCCACCTGCCTCTGCCTCCCGAGTGCTGGGATTACAGGCGTGCGCCGCCCCCGCCCGGCTGTGGCTCTGCCTTTGGCTTCAGCAGACACTGCGCCAGAACAACAGCAGATACCGTGTTGAGGTCTTCTCCTTCAGCTGCTGACTCGACTTGGGATGCTCAGCTTTCCGCGACCATAGTGAAGTATCTGAACTGAACCTTAAGCCATATTAAGAAAAGGATTGTATCTGCTGGCAGTTTCGAAAGTGGGGCCGTGACTGATTAGCCCCCTTGTTTTAGGTCTGTGGTGAGGTAGCGCATCATGGCAGGACCCTGTGGGCACAGCACAGATGGTCACACCATAAGCCAAGGAGCGAAGAGGTGAAGGGTGTGCCCCTAGTAACCCAGTAGTGCCGCTCGGGGGCAAGCCTCCACCACACGGGCCTTTTGAGGGGCACTCCAGATCCAGACTGTAGCACTTAATACACTGCTTGTTTTAATCTTCAGGATAGCGAATCTGGAAGTCTTAAAAATCCCTGATCAGTAGTTGTTCAGCCCGACAGCCTAAGTGCCAGCACAGATGTTTTTCTGGAAGGAGGCTCTGAGTCTGAGCCCAGGAGAGATCACTGGCTGTGTTTCTGAGGGAGGGCTTTCTGTTTCTATTTTGGTCAGCTCTATGAAGAATTTACCAGAAGCAGCCTTGGATTTTTACTAGTGAGTTTGTATGTGGAAAACAGGGTGTGGTCCCTGTGTTAAGTGTGCAGCTCAGCTCTCCTTTCAGGGGACCCAGCCAAAGCGGGGGTTTAGAAAATTAACAGCTGCCAGTTACTGGCCCTTTTGTCTTTGCTGGTTCCTGCTAAGATTCCACTTCCTTCTAGTGTGACAGGTCCCACCAGGGGTTTGGGGACAGGGCCCCTCCTGCCTGATGTGGACCGTCTCTGACAGCAGCCTGCTTGAGCTCTGCTTGGCTCCGATTGCTCAGAACTGTCCTGTGCTCCCCTTTCTCTCTGTCACAGGTGATGATGGACCTGTGTCTTTCCTGAAGGCCCACCCTCCTTTGTCGCCTCTGCCCCATCTCTCACCCAGCTAATCCCTCTAGACATCGCTTCTCAGAGACCCCAGGTTGAGAGTCTTGGATAGAAGATGTGTCTGCGGGGTTGCTGGTGATGAGCTTGTGTAGGGAGACTTGGGGAGGAAGGGTACCCTTCTTATGTATTTCCCTTTCTGTCTTTGAAAAATGAAAAGTCTAAGTTCCGGTCTTTGCTATTCTCTTCTAAGTAAATATTGGCTCCTGAGGTCTGAGGGCTTGGCTGACGGGTCTGGGGGATGTGGCAGATGATGGCAGAGTTGCAGCAATTTCTAAGCCCTGTTTGATGTGTCTGTATCATCATAGAAATTGCCATTCAGTTTATCTGGATGGGGGCCAAGGGGCAGCAATCTGTGTTTTGCAAAGCTATTTGGGCAGCTGAAGAGATGGCTCGCCGTGGTTAAGAGCACATACTGCTTTTGCAGAAGACCTGAATTTGGTTCCCACGTACCTATATTGGGTAGTTCACAACTGTGCATAATTCTAGTTCCAGTAGGATCCAATGCTTCTGGATCTCTACAGACACCTGCACTCACATGCACATGCCCACCCATACACACATAAAACATTTAAAAAAAGCTGTTTGGGAGGGCTAGGGAGATGCTCAGTGGGTAGAGTGCTCACTGTGCAAGCGTGCAGATGAGTCCTGCTCCCTAGCATTCACTTAAAACTCCAGATGTGGCAGCATACATCTGGAGCCCCAATGGTGGTAGCAAAGAGACAGGTGGATCCCTGGAGCATGCTGGCCAGTTAGTCTGGCCAAATTGGTGAGCTCCAGATTCAGTGAGAGGCCATGTCTGAGAGCAACTGAAGAAGACAGCTAATGTTGACCTCTGGCTTCCATATGCAAGTACACACACATGCACACGCACACACAGACACACACAGACACACAGACACACACGCGCAGACACACAGACACACACACACACAGACACACAGACACACACACACACACAGACACACAGACACACACACACACACACACACACACACACACACACACACACACCTATGCAGGATAACGGTCAGAGCTCATGAAGACCAGCTGAGAGTCAAGGAATGGCCGCTCCATCTTGTGTCAGTCTCTAAACTTCTTGGCTCCTTTCTGACATTGTCTTTGCTCCCCAGGAGTCTCCAAGAAGCAGCCAGCCAGTGGACAAGAAGGATGTTTCTCTTGACTCGGATGCCGATCGGCCCCCCACCCCTGGCAAGCTGTTCAGCCAGGGTGCTGACCGGAGTCTGGACAGTTCTGATGGCAGCAGGTCCCGGGGAAGAGGGGCAAGTCCCTGGAACCTACAGAAAGAAAACGAGAACAGAAATCTCAAGGCTTCTGAGAGTCAGGTGGCTCCTGGGTTGGATCCTGGGGGTGATCACCCTGCCAAGGCCTCTAAAAAGGAACAGGCAGAGGAAGCCATGGAGGCAGGAGAGGAGGGTTCCAGGAGAGAAACAGCCAAGGAAGCGTCCGCCCTGGAGGAGAGCACATCAGACGCCAGTGAGGTAAGTCCCTTGGTCCCAAGGCAGTCGTCTGCTGGAATCTGCTGCTGCTGTCTCCAGCTCCTTAGCTTCCTGCCTCCATGTCTGTATTACCGAGTCAGGAGCTGCATTCAGCTGTCCACATCAGCCAGAGCCCTTAATTGTGACAGATATGCCCAGACCCAGTGGGAGGTAAAATCCTGAATGAAACGGCAGACCTGCTGGTGCCGGGAATTCAGAGCAGAAGTGTGCTTTTCCATTGGCACCTCCTGGGATAGCCATGCTCTTCATTTCTCCCTGTTACTTCTCCCCGCCTGTCCGTTGTCTTGGTTTGCTCAGTCGGAGTTCCTATAAAGAAGGGGAGGGGTGTGTGTGCGTGTGTGTGTGTGTGCGTGTGCGTGTGCGTGTGTGTATGTATATGTATATGTAGAGAGGGAGAGAGAGAGAGCGCACACACATACGAGAGCGCCCCTTTGGCATTATAGCTTTTCCTACCCTTAGTCTTTTTCCATATAGTGAGGGAATTCATTTAAAGAGCTTCTATCTAAGCCCTGGAAAAGACACTTCCAGAGCTGGTAAGATGGTTTAGTCCATAAAGTGCTTGCTGAACAACATGAAGATCTAACTTTGACCCCCAGAATCCATCTTAAAATCCGGGTATACTGATGAGCACTTTATAATCCCAGCACTGGGGAGGGGAGATGGATGGATCCCTGGAGCTCACTGGCCAGCCAGCTTAAGCCAGATCAGAGGGGCTTCAGGCCAGTGAAAGTTTCTGTGCCCAAAACAAAGTGGATGAACAGCATGGAGAGCAACCCAAAGCTGACCTATGGCTTCTACATGTTCACACACACACACACACACACACACACACACACACATACACACACCCTGCATGCACATGAGTATGCACACATATTAAGATACGCTTTATTTTTTCAGATAGCATCAACGTCTATACTGCTGACTTCCTGTCTCTACTATTCTTAGCTCTCCTTTCCTGTTTAAATCCTGCTGATCTGATTTAGGGTGTGGTTGTCCACTATCAGCATAAGTACATAGCCCCTTTCTTGTGTAGGTGTTTATAACTGTTGGTTTTCAAAACGGGTAGATTTTTGGCTTGGGCTCATTTCTATGTTGGGAATTCCATGGATAGCAGCCCGGAACATTTTGGGGGTGTTTCTCTGTCATGTGTCCCTGCAGGAGTCAGAGGTCCTTGAACACTTGAAGGACCCACAGCTCTCCGAGTCTGAAGCTTCTGCCCCCAAGTCTTTCCTTGGCCTGGTGAGTTGCAGTGAGCCCCAGCAGGGTGGTATGGAAGGGCTTGGTGAGTTGCAGTGAGCCCCAGCAGGGCAGTATGAAAGAGCTTGGTGAGTTGCAGTGAGCCGCAGCAGGGTGGTATGAAAGAGCTTGGTGTTTCTTTTTCCCTAGAGAAGTAGTTTACCAATGGTCACACAGCTGGGAAGTGGGACAGTTAGCCAACAAAATTAGGTTTTGTTAGTTCCAGTTTCTCAACTCAGTAACCAGGGGTAGCACTGCCCACTACAGTTTGCTGTGGGAATGAAGTAAGGCAGAGCATAGACTGTGAAGGGCTAGTATCAGCACTTTTACTTTGTGTGAATTGTCTATGAGGCCACCTGGGCTGCCTGGGGCCTGGCAGGACAGTTGTATCCAGGAGGCTCCAGGTGTTCCTGGGTCACTGAGCCATGCTTGAGGACTTTGCTAGGTGTTGGCCAGGATTTAATTTGAAAGTTAAGGCTTTTGTCCTGCACTGCCAAGCCATCCATGATCGCAAGTCCATTTGCCAAGTCTGAGTCTTAAAGGGAAGATTCGACTACTTTTGGCCCGTTGTTACCTCTGCATGTCCCCCTCCATCTGCTCAGAGGAGGCAGTTATAAGGGAAGGGATTAGTGGAAGAGGGTCAGGGATGAACAGGGAAGATCGGAGGGGTGCAGAGGGGTTAGACAGCTGAGTGCTTTGGCCCCACGCTGAGCCATGGGCTTCGGAAGCAGATGGCCGCTGCATTAGATGTTTAGAAATCAAACTGAAGGGAAAATAATCAAAATCCAAGAAAAACCCCACAAACTAGAAAGGCTAGAAAGGTAAGCAAAAAACAAAACAAAACAAACAAATAAAACCTCAAAACAAACAAAAACCCACAAATGCAAAACTCATTATTGGCCAAAACAAACTAAATCAAACCCTTCCAAGCCCCCAACAAAACAACAAGACATCTACTTAACCAACTAAACACTTGACATGATGGATAACTGTTTGACTGAACTCTAAGAAACAAGTGGTCTGGTCCTTCCAAAGCTGCCACCATGTGCTGCTGTGCCCATCAGCAGTCTTTACTCTGGGTGTGGAGGGAGGAAGCTGGAGACAGCAGGATCAGACCTTTTCTGGGCATCCTGCCATCCATCAGGGATGGCAGAACTGTCCCCATTAGAATACTGTTGGACAGCAATCCTTCACAGCCCAGCAGGATCTTAGGCTCAGAAGGGGCGTGGTGTGGTCCTGCTGGCAGCCAAAGGGCAGTGAGGAATTGGGCTTGGGGTGGGCACCTGCTGCGCATCCCCAAGAGGACTCTGGACAAATCACTGCTAATGAATCACATTGTCTTGAGAGAGAGTGTCACCTCTATGGGGAGAAGGATGGAAGGGGCCCATCAAGTCTCACTTCCAAGTCACCCGTGGGTTTGGGTTTGCCGGCGTTCTCCTGCCCTGCTTGGGTATGGGATGGGTGAGGAGGGAGCTAGCTGGGAAGAGCCATGCTGTGCGGCATGTGTCATAGGAAGAGTCAGGCCCGGGGCTCATCTGACCTGCAGCCCCCTTGTTACCAGCTTTTTGTCCCGGGCCAAATTTCACGTCCTCCGCGGCCTGCAGCTTGTCCATGAGGGCATAAGCATTTCAGTCTTAAAGGGTTATTTTTGTCTATAGTTTTATTATGAAAAATAACCAAATATATAGAAAAATCGGAAGAATTTTACAGTAAACCTTCCCACTCTCCACTCAGTGTCTACAGGGAACGGTTGGCTCTGCTTCTCTCACCATCTCGCCTGCTCTGAGCACTTCATTAGATGTCACAGTGTTGAGCTCGGTGCCTAGGACACAGTGCACACCTTTCTGGAAGGTGGGCAAGCGCTGACCGTGGCAAGGGCAGAGCTGATTTTCTCATCTCCACCATCTCCAGGACTTTGGATTCCGCAGCCGGATCTCAGAGCGCCTGCTGGATGGTGACATGCTTTCTCCGGCCGTGGGTGGGGCCTGCTGGGAGGTGAGTCTGGGTGGGCTAGCCTGGGCCCTCACCTTCTCTGGCAGCTACTTTTAAGGGTGACCCATAGATGACGCCTGCCCATTAGTGTGGACTTCTGGACATTCTCTGCGTCTAGACAGTTGCCTCGATGGGGCTTCTGGCCATGACTGCTTTGTTGCTGCTGTGCAGTGAAACATTCCTGCCCTGCTGCGTGTCCATTTATTCATACAGCAACTGAGGGTTGACCCCCCTGCCCACCCATCCCTTCCGGCTCTGCCACCCAGCAGCTGGGTCTACGACTCGCCTTACCAGTCTGCACATGCTGCCCCCTGTGCCTGCTCTGCCAGCCTTGCTGCTTCCCCTTTGGCCCCTGTGTTCTCTTCTTGAGGCTCTGAGACCCAGTTCTGGCGCCTGCTTGGAGGAGGTGACTTGCCCCCTCTCTGCTCCCAGGATTACTTTGCTTTTATAGTATTTTGTCTGTCTGCTAGACGTAAGCTGGCCTGCACCCAGGAAGGTACACAGGTGCCTGAAACACAGATGCTGCCCTAAAAGGGCGTAAGTCAGGGCAGCTGTTTGTCTCCTTTGTGGGCTGCTAGAAGAGGGATTCTGGCACACGGTCTCCGCAGGTTTTTAGGGAGCGCTTGGCTTGAGTGGATGGGAATCTGCTGGGTGAAACAACAGGATGTTTAATGTGAACCCAGCCTGGTGTGTGCTGGTGTGCGCTGGTGTGTGGGGTGCATACAGGGAGCCCCTGGTGGGGTGTGTGCCGGTGCATACAGAGTAGTGTTATCAGACTGCATTTGAGCCCCTTATGTTCCCCTCTCTGGTCTGGCTGGTGCTTTCCTGGGTGGCTACCCAGTGACCAGGTCTCTGCTAGACTTTGGATCCCCGTTTGCGGTGCTGAGGATATGAAGGCACGGAGAAGGGCAGGTAGGGTTAGGTAGGAAGGGCCTGGAGCAGGTGTGCTGTGAGGTCCCTTTGGTAACAAGGGAGTGGGAAAGCCACTAGGTCCATAGGGCAGGCTGTGGCTCCAAAGGCTGACTTTCTTGGGAACTGGGCCCACCCGAGCCCTAATGAGGCCAGTAGTCCCTTCTGGCTGCTACCCTTGGTGTAGAGCAGGTCAGGGGTCAGCTTGGATTTAGTTCTCAGCAGCTACCACCTGCTGGCAGGCAGCCCCACAGAGCAAGGTCTAGTTCATACTTCATCCATCATGGTGGAGTGTGGCTGGTACTAGATGCTCGTGCCTCTGGCAGGGCCCAGCCTGCAGCTGTCTCCTGTCTTCAGGGTGTGGAAGGGTGGAGCTGTGGAAGGAGGGAGCAGTGGCCGCTTCACAGCGGGGACAGAACATAGGTGCAGTCTTCTTTGTGGTCCACTGGGGCTCTGGTCTCATTTCTTCTGTTCTGATCTCTCCCAAGACTAGGAACAGGGAGTGCCTTAGAATTAAACTATCTTAAGTTTTGTTCATCTCGGAATTGTTTTGAGGACTAGGGATGTAGCTGGATTCCATCCCTGACACCGGAAGAAAACGGTACAGCTCAGATGTAAGAGCCATATAATAAACTGCATATTTAAAGAGAAAAACTGGATACATTTTTGCCCTCTGTATTCCTATGAAACTCTCATCACAGTCAAGATAATAAGCCCCTTCCACTGGGGGACATGGACTATAGGGCTCTGTGTGACTAGGTGAGTTCTCCACCACTTAGCTGCCTCAGCACCCGGGGCCCTGCCTTGAGAAGAACAACCATCTAAGTTCCTCAGGCCTGTCTCAGACCTGCAGTCCTCCTGCTTCCACCCTGGGACTAGATCTTGAAAACAGAACTCAGGAGCTGAGGGAAGCCTGGGGTCCTGGGGTCCTGAGTAGTGGTGGGTCAGAGGCCTGGCATGTGCCTGTTGGGCTCTTCTTTCTGGAGGGTGTCACCACACCCGTCCCTTACTGGGGTCCCCTTTTCCTTTTCTGGGGCAGGAGTTCTGGGAGCAGATGAAACTACTGAAGACCCACTATCTGCTTTCCCCGAGTTATCCCCTCTCTATCAGGAAGCTGCTTCAGCTTGCTGCAGAAGTACAGGACATGAAGCAAGCAGGGGACAGACAGAGTGATGGTCTGTGGTCAGCTCCAGTCGGCCTCTGTATCCTCACGGTCCCAGAGTCCTTTGTGGCTCTGGGCTCATTTTGAGTTTTTATTGCAGTCACCCTGTTTTGTTACTTACAGTTTGTGAAGTGCAGCTGGTCTGTGTGATCTCTGTTTCTTTGAAAACATGAGACCAAGAGGCTGATCGCGGGTGGTTTGCAGGGAAGGTTCGTGGTGAGCTGAACACTAGGAGAGCGAGATGGAGCTGGGAGGGTGTGCTTGCCTGTCATTGCGTGTAGGCTCTGCCCAGGCTGATGCAACGAGGAGTGGCAGCCCTGGCAGGGAGCCCTTCTGCTACAGGCGCTGAGAGGTACTCACAGTCGGCGTTGCTAGTTTTAATGTAATTTGGGGGAGCTGGGTTTTAGTACAGACCTTGCCCTTCTTACCTACCCAGATGGCAGTATCAGATCAAATGGTAGGGTTCAGGCTGCCAGAGGAGAAGTGTGTGTGTGTGTGTGTGTGTGTGTGTGTGTGTGTGTGTGTGTGTGGTGGGCAGAGGGCTGGGTCCCCACTGGGGAAGACAGTGATCTGTCTCCTGCCCCACCTCTCCCGATGACCCCTGAGTCCCAGAGCAGACAGTGCTTTGGTGAGAAGGGCCAGTCCTAGAGGGGGACCTGGTGCTGCTGTCACAGAGCTTTTCTTTCCTCTCTGTCTGAGGGAGAAGAAGGGAGAGGAGGGACTGGTGTTATGTTTATGTGTAGGACATTACACCCTCATGACTTTACCATGCCATAGTTCGGGGAGGAGGCACTTGAGGCAGGATGTTCTGGAACAAAGAGTGGATTCCAGGCTGACATCACCACTACATTTCTTTAGGAAGTATTTGAAATCATCAAAGATTGCCTTTTTTTTTAAGACCAGCTTGCTAAATTTGCCTAGATACCCAAGATGTGAAATAACATTTGGGGGTTTATTTTCAAATGAATGCTGTAATACCAGACTGTAGGGCAGTGGGGGTGGGGGGGGCGTGCTCATTGTCTACTGATGACGGTTCATGTCCTAGAATGGACCAGTGGAAGGAATGCCACTGTCCTCCCCAGAGTCAGACGGCACCCTCCAGTTTGGGGCATAGCCTCCCTTGTTCCACCCAGATCCTGGTGCTTTGGAAGTCTTTCTTTCTGGCGTGCTTGCCCATTTTATTTTGGCACCCCTGTACCGCCGGCCCTGGTGGCCCAGGCCTCAGTGAGTTTAGGGTGTCCCTGGAGATCATTGCCTTCTCTTTGCAGCTAGAAGTGCGGGCTCCAGGCAGCAGGCCAGGCTCTTAGGTCCCCCTGCCCGCCATCTCTGGCTCCTCTCTATGTGTGCAGTGACCATATTATTTATCTCCAGTTCCAGCTGTGGGCCAGTGGCTTAGCTAGAGCTTAGGAAGCTGCATCCTACAGCAGACAGACATGTTTTGTGTCTCAGTGGCTCCTGTCCTCTCAAGACATGCATAGTGCACCCGTCGAGCATTTGACTCAGCAGGATAAGAGACTCTTGCAGTGCATAGCTCTCTAATGCGTTTCTTCCCTGGCTTCTTGCTTGCAGTCCCAGGAATTAGGCCAAGAAGAACAAGATGGCAGCCAGTCCAGCAGAGCCGAGCCGCAGAGCAAGCATTCCCAAGTCTCTGAGAGGTACAGTGGGAGGCTGCCTCAGGGATCCAAGGCATTCTGTGTCTTCAGGGTGGTGTGGGCTTGGGTAGAATTCCTGGTCTTTATGGTTGACGTTGGCTAGTTTGCCTTTGCTGGAGGACAGATGGTGCCCTGGCTGGAGGGCAGTACAAGGTGTGTGTGTATATGGTGTTGGGGTATTGGGGTAGTATACTGTGACAGGAGTGTGAAGTGTCACTTGGCAGGACTCTGCACATGGTCCTTTGGTGAGTCCAAGGACTCTGTCCTCTTTATTGGTTTGGGCTGATTAAACTGGATTAAGCTGTGTGTATCTGGTCATGAGACAGGGCTGAAGTGGCCTGTTGGATGTCTGGAGAGCCACGTTCTTAGGTACTGAAGCTCAGCATTCTGAGCCAGGGTTCTTCCTGTGATGATACAGGTGGCTGTGGAGAGAGAGAGAGAGAGAGAGAGAGAGAGAGAGAGAGAGAGAGAGAGAGAGAGAGAGAGAGATCCTGTGATGGTAGAGATGGCTGTGCAGACTCTGTCTCTGTCTCTTTCTCTCTCTCTCTCTCACACACACACACACACACATGCACACATGTTCCCCTGGCCTCATCCCATAAAAGCAGGAGGGCTGCCACCCAGGAAAATGAAGGGTAGTAGTCATCTCTTCCTGGGTCTGAGGATGCGGTCTGCTCTCTTCCTTCCTTGCTGTATTCAGTGATGCTTCCAGCATTGGCTATTGTCTGACCACTTGAGTCCGGCGTCTCCTTCCCCATTTATTTTTATTTTTAGATTTATTTTATGTGTGTGATGTTTTGCCTGCATGTATGGCTGTGCACCGCATGTGTGTCTGGTACCTGAGGAGGTCAGAAGAGGGTGTTGGATCCCCTGGAACTGGAGTTACAGATGGTTGTGAGCAGCCATGTGGATGCTGGAGATGGAACCTGAGTCTTCTGAAAGAACAAGTGTTCTTTTTCACCGAGTCGTCTCTCCAACCTAGCCTTGCTCCATTACAATGTTCTTATTTGATTTTTAAGTGTGCATGTGTGTATCTCTGTGTGTGCATGCATGTGCACTCATGAAGGTGAGTTCCCACAGAAGCCAGAGGTGCCGGATGCCCTGGAGCTGGAATTACAGGCAGGTTGGAGCCATCTGACATGGGTGCTGGGAATTGAACTCGGGTCCTTGGAAGAGCAGTATGTGCTCTTAACCACTGTGCCATCTCTCCAGGCCTTCCTTTCCCCATTTTCCCTTAATTCTTTCATCCCTCCCTGGCCCCAGTGATGGTGGGTTCTGAGAATGGACAAATGTGTGAAGGTGTTCAGCTGCTGGACCAGGCAGATGCAGCAGGGCACTGAGAACATGGCTGTAACCCTGCAGGAGGGGGCTGAGGAGGAGGCTGTCCTGCTGCATGTGTGACTGCTGTGTCTGAAGCCTCTGTAAGTGTGGGGTGCAGCGACTCCTGTCCAGTGGAGGAGGTGCACACTGTACCCACACACTGTATGGGCTCTTCTTGTTTTCCAAGGGAAGGCCTGCCCCTGCTCCTCTGGCTGCCCTGACCAGCTTATCATTCCCCATTTCTGTCCAGGGAGCAGCTCCAGAGTCCCCTTCACAGCCAGGCCAGTGAGGAAGGGCCTCTGCAGACCCTGGAGGGGCAGCCTGAGTGGAAGGAAGCAGAGGAGCCTGGGAAGGACTCTGTAGCCAGCCCCAGCCCACTGGCCCCCCTCCAGAGGTAAGGATGAGGAAGAAGGGTCCCTGAGGGTGGTGGCCCCTCCATGTGTCATTGTAATCGGGAGGTATAGTGGGCCTGGAGACGGGACGAGAGCTGTTGTAGACACTGCGGCCAGAGCGTCAGGAGGAGAGCAGCAGAGGCTGGGCGGGGCTGATCGACTCCTTCATAGTTCTCAGTCTACAGCTGAAGTTAGGGTAGCCAGCCTGATGGGGGAGCCATGGGATGGCCTGAATAAGGGTGCGCCTCCTGGAGGGCAGACCACTACATTCCTGCTGGGGGACCCCTTTCAGCTCCTTTCTTCTCATCAACACTTCCCACTGTGCATTAGCCCACCTCTGGTCTCAAACGGAGCTGGAGCACCGTTTTGTCCCAAGCCCAGCCAGAGGGCAGTGCGGGGGCGGACGGGGTGGGGGCGGGGGGGGGGAGGGGCAGCTGGACCTCCTCAAGCCAGATGGAAAGACCTTCCTGTCCCGGACTGGTCCAGAGCCCAGGGTGTATTTGCCAGTGCCTTTGTTCTCCTGGCAAGAAGATGGTGGTCTTAAGATTCATACAGTTGAATGAGCCACAAGGGAAGCTGAGCTGTAGCAATTTCAGTCAACAGCATCCATTGAACACCTGCTGTGTGCAGTGTTTTTTGGGTGATGGGACCATCTCTCTTCCCATGCGGGTGGGAATGTCTGGTCTTCACTTCAAGTGACATAGAAGAGGCTGGGAGGGATGGGGATGGGGGAATGGGGATGCCCTCCTTGTCTCCACCTCAGCTCTTTGACCCTGAATAGGCTCTAAGTGGAGCTCTTCCCTCCCTACCAGCTCTAACACAATTGCTTCTTTATTGCTTACAAGGGAGCAGGTCCTGAGCCCACCTGCTTTCCCTGAGAGGGCTGAGGAAAAGCACTCCCAGGCCGAAGAGCTGGGCCTTGGGCAGCAAGAGGCTGAGGAGCCTGAGGAGAAGGTGGCAGTCAGCCCCGCCTCACCTGTCTCTCCAGAGGTGTAAGGGCCAGTTTTGTGTGTCTGTCCTGTCTTCCAGTGTATGGACTGCTTGAGTGCCCATGCCCTTTGAGTGGTGGCAAGGAATGGAGTGAGGGGTGAATGCATCCGTGGTGCTCTGTGTGCAGCTTTGAGAGCTCCACCAACCATCAGTGGTCCTTGCCAGGTCTGAGGGCGGCTGAGGGGAACCTTGTGTCTCATGAACAGGAGCCAGGAGAAGTGTGTTCTCTCCTCCACCGAGGACTAGTTTTCTCTTATAACAAATATGCCTCTTTTAGAAAGGAGATGGGGCTCAGGGTGGGGAGGGGACTTGCTGGTGAGTCACAGAGTGAGCAGGCTTGCCCGCTAGAGCCCTGACTTTTGACTTCAGGCCTGAGGTAGCTGTGCCCGGCTCTGGGATTTCTTCATTTCCCCCAGTGAATGAGGGCTACAAAGGACCCAGGGCTGTCGAGCAGACAGTTTTTCTGCGGCTGACTCACTGAGAGCTGCCCAGGCCAATGAGCTCATTGTCTCAGGTCTCCATCTCATCCTCTAGCCCTGCTGGAGTCACGTGGCCGTACAGCAACCACAGCTTTTCAGACAGTGAGCTGTCCTACAGTGACAGATGTGGCTTTCTCAGCTCTCCTGGGAGACTGTGGCCCAATGGGTCAGGGCGCTGTTCATGAGGACAGGAACTGAGTGTGGCTCAGAGGGAGGAGGCTAGGTAGAGGTCAGGGGGTGGCCCCAGGCCCTCTGTCGGGAGGTCAGAGGCTTGGCTCAGCTCCTTAAGACACCTTGGCTGCCCAGGGCCTGACTTCGTGTTTCTTCCTGTCTCAGTGATGCCGTCCCTTCTGGGGTTTTCAGACCTTTGACTGGCCCTCGGGCTCAGTGTGTCCTATCTGCAGGAGGAGCCTGCTCTGCTTTCCTTGAGTCTTTTCCAGTAGGAACTGGTTGCTTTTCAGAGTGGTGTGGGAGTTCTGCATCTGGCAGCTGTGTCTGAAGGGTTAGGCAATAGACTTCATTGCCTGCATCTTTTTTTCGAGACAGGGTTTCTCTGTGTAGCTTTGCGCCTTTCCTGGAACTCACTTGGTAGCCCAGGCTGGCCTCAAACTCACAGAGATCCGCCTGGCTCTGCCTCCCGAGTGCTGGGATTAAAGGCGTGCGCCACCACCGCCCGGCAATTGTCTGCATCTTTTGTTAGCATTTGCGGAATAGTAAATGGATCCAAGCCACTGGCTGGCTGTGCAGCTCAATGGTAGAGCATTTATTTACCTAACATAAGCAAGGTCCTAGTTTAGTCCCCAGTACTACTACAGAGAGTCGGGGTATCTGGCTCTCTAGCTTAGCAGTAGTACCCCTACTTCAGAATGCTCCAGGGGAGCACCTCTCCCTCCCTGCCTCCCCACCTTGCTCACCCCTGTGTATCTCTGAGCTACTTGAAGGCCAACCTGAATGATTAGGCTCCCTGGTGCCTCCCCTTTGCCTCCCATGACTGGAAACTGGGTCTCACGGAGACTGATACCTGAGCGGTTGGCCTAGAAACCAGACCCACCTCTTCTTCCCGAGCCCTCGCCTTCCCCTTAGCCCTTTGCGGCATCATTCAGTGCTTTAGACCCAAGCAAGGTGTTCGGGATAACCAAGTCTTTAAACTAGGGAGGCAGGAAGCAGGCATTTGCCTGTGTGTCAGGCGTGCAGGCAGGTTCACTGGTGTGTGTAGCCTGGGCACGTGTGGTCTGATGTCCCATCTTCCTGCAGCATCTGTCCCTAGGGCTACACACAGCTCCGCAGCCCACAAGGGAGGCAGACATTAAAAGGTACTGTTGCTGGGAAAAAAGATGCTTTCTGCCAGGGTTGGAAATGAGTTGGAGGGTTGATGAGGCAGAGAGCTGGGAGGGGAGGCCCTTGTGGAGGGCCTATTCTCAGAGGAGGTAGCAGCCATGTTGCTATATCTGCCATCAGCTGGCTGTGTCAGGGGACTCAGGAAGCCAGGACGTGGAAGAAGGGAGGGGACGGAGTTGGGAGCAGAGAATTGAGAGCATGGCTTAGGGGTGTTTTCTCAGTTCTGATTTTAGGAATAGGGAAGGACAGGTCTTGACGGCATTTCAGAGATGTCACAAGCCTTTTCTGTCTTTCTCTCGCTAGTCTCTGCGGGCTACAGTCGGATTCTTCACCCTGTTCTCCTCTGCCATTCTGAGCTGTCCCCTCCCGCTGCCTCCCATCTGCCACACTGCTGAGCTGGAGGGAGGGGGTTTTAGGGCTCTCAGTCGGGCTGGCTAGCTCCCTGTTTGACTCTGAAGTGGTTCTTGGATTCAGGTCCTGCCCGCATGCTCCCGCTGCATTGCGTCATGGCCGGTCTGCGGTGCCTGAGCACATGCTGAGACCGGCTGGAGTGTGATGCTCAGGGACCCGGGAGTGCATATGCCTCCTGGCTTTTAAGGAAGTAAAATCCTTTATCCTGATACTCTTCATGACTCTCTAGACATAGAGTCAACTGATGCCATTGTCTCCTCTTAACAGTCCTCTGTGCAGTCAGCTTCGCTCAGAGTTTCTCCCCATTTCCAGACATTAACGTAACCATGAGCGGACGGAAGCCTTTGACCACATTTGGCTCAGGGAAGCACTGGCTCCCTTGGTAGCAAGGCAGGGAGCTTTGTAGCGTCTTCTGAGATTCTTCTACGTTGCCTTGGCCTCTGCTTGGTTTGGGAGGCAGAGAACAGACTCTGGGACCTGTTTCTGAAAAGAGCCTTATGTAGCAGGCAGAGCTAGTGGGGGCATTGAGACAGGGTTGTGAGCCATGCCCAGGGAGAGCCCATGAGGGAGAGACAGGGTTGTGAGCCATGCCCGGGGAGAGCCCGTGAGGGAGAGACGGGGTTGTGAGCCATGCCCGGGGAGAGCCCGTGAGGGAGAGACGGGGTTGTGAGCCATGCCCGGGGAGAGCCCGTGAGGGAGAGAACTTCCCTCTCTACTCTGCCAGTTCTCCAGCCACCTCTCAGGCCACAGCCTCTCAGGGCTGTTATGGGCTGTCCCCCTCCAAGGATCCTGGACCTTATCCACTCCATGAGGCCTGTCCCATAGGACAGACTCTCACTGTGTTTTGGCCAGCCCCTGTGTGACCTGTCTGGGGCTCCCTGTCGGAGTTTCGGTGTGATGTTGTGTAGCTGTGGGACTTCGGTGGGCACTAACACTGTGGTGGTGAGCTGCCCCTCCCCGATACAGGCAAACCACAGAGCCTGCAGCTCCCCAGAAGCAGTTCTCAGAGGCTGTCCTGAAGGCCATGGAAGAGGCCGTGACCCAGGAGCTGGAGGAAGACCAGAGGCCGCTGCTGGAGTTGCAGAAAGAGAGGCAGAAGCAGCTGGAAGAGAGGCTGTGGCGAGAGGAGGAGGAGGTGGTGCGGCTTCACCAGCAGAAGGAGAAATCCCTCAGGTCTCCTTCCACCCATGGAGGGGTGTGGGGAGGGAGGGGCACCCTTTTCCTGTGCTGGCCCGTCTGGTACACCACAGCCTCACCCAAGTGACTCCTAGAATCCTTTCCCAGAAACTTGTGCTGGATGGCATTAGTTATCCAGGGAAAGCATCTCCGGCCTGGCTCCTTGGGTGACAGGGAGACTGGAGAGGTAGCCCTTCAGCTGGCCTTTCTGCACTAGACTAAAAGCAGGGTTCTGCCCGGAAGGAAAGGGTGAATGGCTCCCAAGAGTGTAGTAAGCAGTGTGCCACAGCCCTCGGCCAGGAAAGCTGCTTCAGAAACGTGTGAAGGTCCTTTGTTGACAGTTCGATGCCAAAGCTTGTCCTTTTAGACAGAACACTCAAGAGCTGTTGAAAGTTACTATTTTCAGACCAAAGATAGCAAGTCTATGCTTAATTTTGAGGAAACAAAACAGATAACCATCATCATCATTGTGGGAGGTCAGGTTAACCTCTCATTAGCCCAACACAGGTTCCCTGCCCCAGCGTCCACCCTCTGTCACGCCTTCTTGGGCCAACTAAAGGCCAGGGCGCAGCCAAAGAAGGCTTACCCTAGAATATAGCATCTCTAGCACTGTGAGGCTGCTCCTAAGGGCCCTAAGCTTGTTTTGGAGACCAGGGTGCTGGAGGTATCTGCCCCAGGGCCTAGAACACGCTAGTTGCTCCCTAAATGGCATTTCTTGTTTTAATTTTGGGTTGAAATGTATAGTTTTAGCCAGCGATGACAAAGTGATTTCTCTGAGGGTAAGAGCCTTGTCTGGCTCTCCTAGAAGCCTTCAGGAGACTTCTGTTTCTCTTTCCACACAAACTGTCCTCCTCCTTGCTGCTGACTGAGAAGTCAGGCAGGCTCTGGCCCTTTTGTTAGGTGTAAAATGGAGAGCTTGGATTGCTCCAAATTCCCCGTCACCCCTACATTCATGTTGGCTGTGTAAATTTTGCCATGGAAAAAAAGACAGGGTTTTGGGGGAGTCCAAAAGGAAGGATTTGTACTCTGCTCAGATTTTTTTTCTCATTATGGAGGAAAGCAGTGATATCAGTAACTTGAAGTAGGAAAAGTACTAAGTCTGTTTTGGCTTTGGAATTCACTACAGACCTTTTCAAAGAGGTTGTCTTCTGGTCTTCTGAGTCATGTTTTTCTTAGGGTTGAACTTCCTGGATGCACTGTACACATCCACTAGTCTTGTAGGGTCTATGTGAGGAGTTACCCCCCAAAAAGATGTCGTTTCTAAAAGCAGAGGTATATTTGCTTCAGGTGAAATGATGGATATCATTGGTCAAATAAAGTGCCTCTTGTGGACATTTAAGGCTCACTCATAGTTTGGGACTAGGTGATAAGGCTCGCTCATAGTTTGGGACTAGGTGATAATTGTGCAAACCCAACACATTGATTGAGCACCATTTTACGTCTGTTACTATATTCTGTGCTTGATACAAAAGACTTAAAGACAGTATCATTAGCCCGCTGTGGTGGTGGAAGCCTGTAATCCCAAGCACTTGGGGGCTGAAGGAAGAAGGATCAGGCGTTAAGGCCACTTTTGGCTACATAGGAAATCTGAAGCCAGCCTAGGCTACAGGAGACCCTTGCCCCCTTCCTCCAAAGAAGGCAGGATTCTTTTTTTTTTTTTTTTTCTTCTGGCTTTTCAAGACACGATTTCTCTGGGTAGCCCTGGCTGTCCTAGAACTCACTCTGTAGACCAGGCTGGCCTCAAACTCACAGAGATCCACCAGCCTCTGCCTCCTGAGTGCTGGGATTAAAGGCGTGCACCACCACTGCCTGGCAAGAGGCAGGATTCTTGCTCTGAAGAAATTCCCTGTCTTGCAAGGAAAGCAGGCAGAACAGATTAGTTATGAGGTACCGTGAGGCATGGCACACGGCAGCTTGTGCTCGGAAAGGCCTGCATGCAGACTGTAAGGGGAAGGTGAACTGAGGAACTTGCATGCTGGGCAATGAATATGGTTTTGTCAGATCGAAAAAAAGGAATTCTTGGCTGAAGAAGCAGCATGAGCCACCAGTGAAGGGGCGAAGAGGAGGGTAGTGAGACCTGGAGATGGTGACACGTTTGGTGTGCCTAGGATAGAGCCTGATGACTGAGGAGTGAGAGATGTGAGCCTAGACATTGGCCCCCGGGGTGGTCGTAACCTTCCTTGAGTGAATACCTTCTCCAGGGGATAACCTGTAGGTGGAGGGGAGCCCTGGACCAAGCAGCCTGCCGTCTGCTTCCTGTGGCAAGGGTGAATGGAGTTTAGGTCCATGAGGAACCAGCATGTGAGAGGTTGACTGATCTCTAATACTGAGGGTGGTTTGTAGGGAGGCCGTAGGCCCGTAGAGGCAGGCGGAGTGCACGGGTCCTGAGTACAAGAAAGACCTCTGTGGTCGCTCTCACCAGCCTACCTTTCCTTTTCCCTCAGCCTCCTGAAGGCACAGCTGCAGAAAGCTGCTGAGGAGGAAGAGGCGGAAGAGGAGACTCGGCTAAGAGAGGAAGAAAGGCAGAGGCTGGCCCGCCTCCGGGCCCAGGTGCAGTCCAGTACGGAAGCATTTGAGAACCAAATTAGGTGAGTCTGCTCTGGGAGCTGCCTGGCCTGAGGAGATGGCTTGAGTACACAGGCCTTTTCTCATTCCATTCTGTCTGCCCAGAGCCGAGCAAGAGGCCGCCCTGCAGAGGCTTCGAGAAGAATCAGAGACCCTCCAGAAGGCCGAAAGAGCCAGTTTGGAACAGAAAAGCAAGAGGGTGCTGGAGCAGCTGAGGGAGCAGCTGGAGGCCGAGGAGAGGAGTGCCCAGGCCGCCTTGAAGGCGGAGAAGGAGGCTGAGAAGGAGGTGGTGCTGCAGCAGCTGAGGGAGCAGCTGGAAGGGGAGAGGAGAGAGGTGAGCGAGCCAAATGAAGTCGCGTGTAGAGCATGAGACGGGCTAGCTCCAGGTTGGGGTGCAGAGGGGGAGCTGACTTTCTGAGCCCATCGTGTGGACCCACCCTACTCAGGGCAGGTGCTCGTCCTGGTCTCTGAAGCGGATGTACAGGGAAGTGTCCAGTGGATTTGGGGAGCTTTTGTTATTGAGCTGCGGCCAGAGCAGCGGACTTGAGAGAAGGTGCTGTTCCCTGACTTCTGATCTGGAATAAGAGGCTAGCCCTTTGCACAGGTCTCCTTTCCTCCATTTCTCCTTCTGCCATCACATCAGCCTCCAAATTAAAGACTACAGTAACAGGCCACGCAGAACTTTTCCTTTGGTGAGAGAGCTTTGGTTGTTAGACACCCAGTGATCTGGATCAGGTTCCCAGAGAGTCTACTTTGACCTCTCTCTGGCCTGGCCTGGCTCTTCCTCCCATGGGTTTGTGTATGCACCTGTGGGCTTGCTCAGAGTCAGGATGGAAGGAGTGACCTGAGGTTTACTGAAAGGCCCCTCTACCGTGGCCTTGTCCTACCCCTCTGCCAGCTGCAGACTTTAGGGGCTGAGTTATTTTAAAACAGAAGTGTCCCTGTGGTTCTCCTTGGCCCCTTGTTTACAAAGAACAAGGTGCTCTTCTGAACCCTGGTTTCCCATGGTCAGGACCTGGCCAGCGCCCTCCCCTGCTTCTCTCACAGGCTCTTTGCTTCTCCTCAGGCATTGGCAGGCCTCGAGAAGGAGCACAGTGCTGAGCTGGAGCGGCTCTGTTCCTCACTGGAGGCCAAGCACCGGGAGGTGAGAAGAGTATGGCCTGGTCTGAGGGGGCAGAGCCTGGGCCCTCAGACCCCTTCATGCTGGGTTCAGCCCCACCCTTCCTTCCCCCATAGGATGCTGGGATGGGTGCTAAATCTCTGGTAGTGAGTCCCTGCTTGGTGGCTCTGCTTCTGAGGGCCACACTCCCTTGTGTGTGCTGCTGTCTCCTTAGGTGGTCTCCAGCCTCCAGAAGAAGATAGAGGGAGCTCAGCAGAAGGAGGAGGCCCAGTTACAGGAGAGCCTTGGGCGGGCAGAGCAGAGAGCTCACCAGAAGGTTCATCAGGTGATTGAGTACGAGCAAGAGGTGAGTGCTGCTCTGTGTCAGCTCCACTAAGGTCTCTGGGCCCTCTAGCCCGAGTGGCCTCCGCTCCCTCAAAGCCAGGACCTTTGGTCCTTCCAGGCTCTTGTGTGCCCGTAGGGAGGGGTAGTGGTAATAGTCCAGATGTATGCATGCTTTGGTGCTCTGTGTGTGTGTTGGGGACACTTCATGTGTAAGACCTGCAGGTCCCCAGGCCTGTCTACTCTCAGTCCTGCAAGCTGGGTTCCTGCTCTCTTCCTTCCAGCTCAGCAGCCTCCTTCGAGACAAGCGCCAGGAGGTGGAGAGGGAACATGAGAGGAAGATGGACAAGATGAAGGAGGAACACCGACAAGTGATGGCTGAGGCCAGAGAGCGCTATGAAGCCGAGGTAGCTCAGTCCCCTCCCTGTCAGCACACAGAAAGATAGAAACACCAGCTGTTGTCCTTCGCTGCTGGCCGCCAGGCCTGGGGAGAGGCTGAGATCTGGAAAATCTCAGTTAGAGGAGATTTACTTCTCTGGCATCCTACAATAACAAGGCCATTGTTCTGCTTTTCTTCTGAAGCATGAGAAACCCTCATCCCCCAACAAGGGGCTCTTATTCCCCCAGGGTGGCTGTACTTGTTTAAATGGGAATGATTACTGATGGATAGATACCAAGCTTTTACTAGGTGCCAGGCACTGCTCTGAGCTCCTTAGCCATCCTCCTGCGTTCAGTCCTCGAAGCAGCCTTGGGAAATGTGCGCATCATCACCTTCATTTTGGAGAATGAGGCCGCCTTCCCAAGCTGTCTGACTCCACAGCTTTCAGTTTAGTCACTCCAAAACCATGCCCCCAGGGTGCCTGGAATTTCAGGACCACAAGGAAAAACCAAGAGCCAAACAATAGCTGGATATTATCTGCCTGCATTAGTTACTTTCTTATGTTGTTGCTGTGTCAAACTACCTGACAAAGACAACTGGGGGGGGGGGGGTGTTCAAGTTACACTCTTATTATGGTGGGGAAGGGGCTTTCCTCTTATTATGGTGGGGAAGCCTTGCGCAGAAACATGATGCAGTCGGCCCCATTGTGTCCACAGTCAGGAACCGGGGGCTGAGTGCGGACACTCAGCTCCAGTTCTTGCTTTAGTCTGAGTCTCAGCCCATGGAACGGTGCCGCCCACATTTAGGGTGGGTCTTCCCACCTCAGCTAACCCAATCTAGAAAATCCCTCACAGACATACGTAGAGCCTGTCTCCTAGGTGATCCCAGGCTCTGTCAACTGGACAGTAATAGTAACCATCTCGTTATCCTTCTTCAGCCTAGAGGTGGGGATGCTCCATGACTTGAGTGGACCCCAACTCAACTTGGCTTGCTCCCGTTGGGGGTGAACAGCAGCCTCATGACAAAACTTGGGGAGCTGACAGTGATCTTCATCGATCTCACTGGTCTAACACAGCAGGAGTTGGGGAGACTGATTTTGGGGGTGTTAGGAGCCACTGTAGGTTCCCACAGGCGGCCCCATGATCTTTTCAGGAAAGAAAGCAGCGGGCTGAGCTCCTGGGGCACCTGACAGGAGAGCTGGAACGCCTGCGCAGGGCCCATGAGCGTGAGTTAGAGAGCATGAGGCAGGAGCAGGACCAGCAGCTTGAGGACCTGAGGCGTCGGCACCGGGATCAGGTGAGGGCCTGGGGTGGGGCCGGTGCTTACACACTTCCCATGCAGGCTAGGAAGCCTTGGGTGCTGATCCAAGAGTTGCGGGCCAGAGTCTGGCACCTTCAGGAAGGGGATCTCAACCCTGGCTGTGTCTACGAGTCAGGGTATCTTTGCTCCTTTGTTTTCTGAGCCTGGGAGTAGACCCGGTCCTGGATAGGAGAGGTCAGACCATTTGTCTTTCTCTTGGGGATGCCCCACCGGGACTCGGCAGGATGTGGCATGCTGTACGCTGGAAGGATGCAAGGACAGGGAAAGAGGAAGCCAGCATGAGTCTAGAGTTGGGTGTGGCATGCTGGGTTCTGGATCTTTCTCCTATCCCTCAGCTAATACCTGTAGCTAGAGTTTTCCTGCCTTGCCCACAGTTAGGACAAATCTTTCTCACCTGCTAGTCCCACAGCCACTCAGACCCGACCAAGTAAACACAGAGACTTATATTGCTTACAAACTGTATGGCCATGGCAGGCTTCTTGCTAACTGTTTTTATAGCTTAAATTAATCCATTTCCATAAATCTATACCTTGCCACGTGGCTCGTGGCTTACCGGCATCTTCACATGCTGTTTGTCATCGTGGCGGCTGGCAGTGTCTCTCTGACTCAGCCTTCCACTTCCCAGCTTTATTCTCCTCCTTGTCCCGCCTATACTTCCTGCCTGGCCACTGGCCAATCAGTGATTTATTTATTGACCAATCAGCAACACACTTGACATACAGACCATCCCTCAGCTAATACCTACCGTTCACCCTTTCTACACCATGTCTTTCTCTCTGCCATACTTTGACAGGAAAGGAAATTACAAGATTTAGAGGTGGAGCTTACAGCCAGAACTAAAGATGTCAAGGCCAGACTGGCTCAGCTGGATGTCCAGGTAAGGGAGGGCGATGGCTAGATCCACCTTGCCTTGGGGAGGGGGTTTGAGCACAAGGCAGGCTCCACCTCAGTCTTGGGGTCTGCAGTCAGCCTGGGGCTTATCTCCCTTCAGGAGGAGAGTATTCGCAGAGAGAAGCAGCTACTCCTGGATGCGCAGAGGCAGGCTGCTCTGGAGAAGGAGGTCTGTTTGCCACCCTGTCTCTCTTGTTTGCCCCCCCCATCTGTTCACCTGTCCTGTACAGGCCCCCCTGGGGTCCTAAGACTGTGTTGGCCAGTATCATGTTTCCCAGTGGACCTGACTTTCGAGCCTTGGGGAGTGGAGCTCTGGTGGCAGACCAGGAGCCTACAGACCCCAGATCCTAGAGACAGTGGCTTCAGGGGCTCTCGCTTTCAACCCTTCTTGTTGTTTTCTGTCCCCCACACTTCTGACGCTGCCTGCACCTCACCTTCTCCCCACTGGGTCTGTGGGCGTTCTTATCTTTTCCTCTGCCCCAGGAAGCCACAGCCACCCACCAGCACCTGGAAGAAGCGAAGAAAGAGCAGGCCCACCTGGTGGAGTCAAAGCGGCAGCTACGAAGGGTCATCGATGAGCTGCGTGTCCGGCGGGTGGAGCTGGAGTCCCAGGTGGATCTGCTGCAGACACAAAGTCAGAGGCTGCAGAAGCACGTGAGGTAGTGTGGGCACTCTGCTCCTGGCCAGCGGCCACCTCTTCCCCCTGCCCTCTGCCCTCTGCCCTCTGCTGCTTTTGGGCCCGTCTCCTCATGGACCCCCAGAGGGAGAGGGCCCAGCTTGGGACCCAGACAGAAGCGGCCAGCACGTTTCTGCTGCACTTCGTAGGGAATGGAGTACCGAGGCCCTGTGGGAGTGAGAGTGAGAGTCCCGGCCTCACAGCCCTCCTCCCGCTCTCTTCCTCACCACAGTGGCCTGGAGGCTGAAGTACAAAGGAAGCAGGACATGTTGAAAGAGCTGGCAGCCGAGAAGAATGCGCCGCCACATTTGGAGCCAGATCTCCACATTGACGACCTGAGGAAATCCCTTGGCACAGTGAGCCGGGGCTGAGGCCTGGGAGTGAGGGTGGGGGTTATGGGCGGGAGGCGGAAAGGTGGGGCATTTGGAGAGGACCTGGGCTCTGCTTTGTTTAGATCTAGCCTCCTTATTCTCCTTCTCCATCCTCTCCGTCACTCAGATGGTACCTATCTATAAAGAGCACCTGGGGACTAGAAGACCTGTTTCTTGGGCTAGGACACCGGGAGGGACTTCAGGATCCCTTTGCTTCTCCACACTCAGCTGGCCTTTTCTATTATGTGTCTGCAGAATGAGACCCAAGAGGTGTCCTCGTCTCTCTCCCAGAGCAAGGAGGATATCGACCTGTCCATGGATAGGTGAGTTTCCCTAGCCCATCGTGTGCCATGAATGAGTGCTTATGTCAGAGCTGAGGTGACAGTGACCATCAGTGGGGCTTGGGTCAAGGCATGACCCAGGGATGGAAGAGTCTTCTCTGCTAAGCTAATATCCTACCATTTGTGACCTTCAACACAGCATGCCGGCACCTGCTGGCCTCTAGTTGAAGATCAGACCCCCTAGGAGTGTCTAGTTACCCGAGTACAGGCTCCTGGGACAGTCTGCAGAGTGTCACACACTCTAGGTATCTAACAGTGATAGCCCAGCCCCAGTCCAGTAGCTCCTGTGTATGTATGCTCAGGTGGACATGTGCCGAAGAAGTGGCCCTGTGGCTTAGTGTAGCCTTCGGTTTTCCTTCCCCGCTCCCTGCTGCCCCACAGTGTCCGGCACTTCCTCTCTGCTGAGGGTGTAGCTGTACGGAGTGCAAAGGAGTTCCTGGTGCGCCAGACCCGCTCCATGCGGAGGCGGCAGACGGCACTGAAGGCCGCCCAGCAGCATTGGCGTCATGAGCTGGCTAGTGCCCAGGAGATGGATGAAGACCTCCCAGGCACCACGGTCCTGGAAAACGTGCGCAAGAACTTGGATGAGGTTAGGAGCAAAGAGGAGGGCCTACCAGCCTGTATTGGGAGGTCTGCGGGTGCTAACTTTCCTCAGCTGAACATGCTGGGGACTCCGAGATAGGCCACGTGGGCCCTGGGGGCATTTGCCTCATCATGGCCATACACCATGTGTAAACACCTTCTTAAATAATAAATTGTTTTATTTTCACAGTAATCATCTTTAATGAGTGAGGTATACAGGTTGAGGGTCCCTAACCCCCAAATCAATTCAAGCGGTAAAGTCCATGCAGATACCCCTAAATCTGAAAACTATAAAATTTCAGATATTTCTGAGGCCAAGCAGGTTGGAAATGGGATATTCAACCTGTATTGCCATTGCCATGTTCCTAGGTGAAAGATACAACCAATGTCTAAAATATTTCAAATCTAGTGTTCTCCTCTGCTACTCAGATACACTGGAGATGGAAGACCTTTGGATACCCTCAGTGTAAGGTCGAGTAGCTCCCCTGGCTGGCTTCTCTGACAGTCTGATTTGCAGTAAAAAGACAGAGATGCCATCATTACATGATGTTACAGATTTTTGTACCAGTCGAGGCCTCCATAGCATGGGTTCCCCTGGATCATGTCTGAACCTTTATAATTCTGATGGTGCCAAGATTGGTGAGGGACACATGCCCTGAGGCCTGAGTGCTGCTTAGCTTGTGGGCAACAGATAACAAGAGGCGTGTAGACACAAGGTGGGCTCCCCAGGGTGTGTCCGTTCTATCCCTGGGCACTTTCACTGCCTCGATTTATTCCTTTTGTTGGTGCCAAGGGCGATAGTAATAGCTAGCGGAGTGATGGTAGCCATTTGGTCCACAGCTGGAGGACTTAGCATCTCCAGGCATGGTTTTCCTCCCATAGCACACTGTCCTGTTAGTCCTCAGGGTCTGAGGGGAAGTAGCCATTCTCTCAGATGAGCAGCTGGATGGAGAGTTAAGGGATGTGTTTACAACCACCCAGCCATCACATACCAGAGCTGGAACTCTAGCGTCTGTGCTGAAACATTTTTCCTCCCCTTCCTCCCTGGCCATAGGAGCACAGGCACCTGGATGAGATGAAGTCAGCCATGCGGAAAGGTCATGACCTGCTGAAGAAGAAAGAAGAGAAGCTGAACCAACTGGAATCTTCTCTACAGGAAGAGGTATCACCCTGTGGCCACATAGCCCGGTGTGGCCCATCTCTCCCTCCCTCCTCTACTCCTGGGAGCCTTTATTTCTTCTGGCCTGGACTGGGGAGAACTGGACCTCTAGGGCTCAGGCTCTTGGCTGAGATAGCAGAGGCCATGGCTGTGTTGAAACGTCTGAGTGGATGATGTCTGTGCTGATGGTTCAAGGCATCCTTGGAACATCTGCTGCTTGGTCACAGCATTCGATTCTGTGAATGTCACAGAATTGGGGACTAGCCCTGTTCTTCCTGCATGGTTCCAGGAGAGGTGTGACTAAGTGTGGCATCAAGAGTGTCTCTTCCTTTCCCGAGACTGTGTGAAATCTCTCCATGCTCCAGGTTTCAGTTTGGGAGCAGGGACACTCAGATGGGGGGACCACAAGGAGGATGAAGGGGTTCCTCTGGTCCTGGGGGTCCATATGGACTGCTTCACAGGCAGTTGGGTTCTCTTAGCTCAACCTCTCTACTGAGGCAGACTTTGTGGTATGCCTCTCCTGGGGTGCCTACAGAACACTGGACCCCAGAAGAACCTCCTCATCACGCCTCAGCCCTCACCTACCACAAGGCAGGTGGAGTGAAAACACATGAGAGGAACAGTGCTAATGGCCGCTTCTCCCTGTCAGGTCTCTGAGGAGGACACTCTGAAAGGATCCTCTATCAAGAAGGTGACCTTTGATCTCAGTGACATGGAAGACTTGAGCAGTGAGAGTTCTGAGTCCTGCCCCCTGCCTCATAGTGAGTGGTGGCGCACAAGGAAGCCGGGGAGGGAGAGGTGGAGTGAAGCCCAGTGTTGTGGAGAGCGAGGAATGTGGGCGCCATATTCCAGTGCCCTCCCCCAAGCCCTGCATTGAGCCTGTGTCTGGATGAGGTACATCATCAGAGCTGGGTCTGCAGATGGAGGGACGGAAGGGCCAGGGATCCTTGCGGTGGTCTCTTCTCTCCAGGCCTCCTGTAGCCACCCACTCTTGGCTGCTTTGGCCTGAGGTTGGGCCAAGGACCTCGTTTTTCCTTTTGTCTATGTCCTTGGGCCCCTTGTCTGGGACCCAGAAGCCCTGCGTCCATCCTTTGTCCTGCAGTAGTCGGATACTCAAGTGCCAGCTAGATCCTGAATCCTTTGCCACATCTGCCTCTTTCAGTCACCTCGACCCCAAGTTCCGCGGATCCCAACAAGATCCATTACCTGAGCAGTTCCCTTCAGCGGATCAGCAGTGAACTGAATGGTGTGCTGAGTGTGCTGGGCAGCCTCAACTCCCAGCCACCACCACAGGTCCTCAGCAGCCAGCCCCCGCCTCCACTCTTCACCTCCTCGCTCCGGTCCTCCAAGAACGCCCCTGCCCCTGCCTACTCCCTGCCGACCAAGTCCTCACCCTCATCGTCTGTGACATCCACGTCCACCCAGTGGGCCTGGGACCCAGGACAGGGCACCAAGCCCTCCTCCTCGTCGAAAACTGTGGATGATTTCCTGCTGGAGAAGTGGCGCAAGTATTTCCCTTGTAGGTCTCCACGCCCACATGCATCTGGTTTCTGGGTGGAGCCTTCCTGTCTCTCTCCTTTACCCCTGTGCCCTCTCTCATAACCATCCTTCCTGTCTTTTTCCTTTGCTCACCCCTTACCTCCCTCCCTTTGGTCTGTTGGCTCTGTCAGTGGGGCCCTGGTGAAGGAAGACCTTGCTGTGGCCTTACATCCAGAGGCCCTGTGCTAGGATGTCTTACACTGAGCTTGCGCTGTGCAGAGCTTTTATTATCAATGCGAGAGCTAGGCAGAATCTAAAAAAGTCTTTGGTGTCATCCTAATGTCTGTCACTGATACAGTACACCATCACACACACACACACACACACACACACACACACACACACACACACACACCCCTCTTTAGTCTGTATTGTAGTTCTCTGAGGTAGTAGTTATTTTCCCCATTTTATAGATGAGTAAGTTGAGACTCAGTGAGGTTTAGTAATAAGCTTCAGAGTGCTCTGTGAGTGGGTGAGTCACGTACCAGGTGTTGACTCTGTACTTATGACCCCTTGGCCCTGGCTTCTGCTCTGGGGCCCATTCCTTGTTGAGGAACACAAGTCATAAAGACAACCATTTGAGGAAAAATGTACAAACGTTTTCTGTCTCAGCCCGAATCAGAAATCAGACTTTTAGGATCAAAGTAAACAGGACAGTTCTTGTCTGTCACCTGTCCCACCCTCAGCACAGAAACTTTCCCTGCCACTGTTGTTCTGGGGACGTCCGTCTGGGGCTGCAGGAGGTGTGGGTGGTGGACATGGAAGTGGCCCGCCGAGGCTGGGCTGGCTCAGCTGGCTGACTGCTGCCTCTGAACCCCTTACCGTTCCAGCTGGCATCCCGTTGCTCAGCGGCTGCCCTCCCCCACTGGAGAACAAGCTGGGCTATGTGTCTGTAAGGTGAGCCTCACAGTCAAGATCCTCTGTGTCCCATCCCCCCCCCCCGTCCCCCCCCCCCCCCCCCCCCCCCGGGCAGGTGGCACCGGGGACGGGTGGGCGTAGACCTCAGGGTCCTGTGGCCCCAGGAGCCCAGGCAGGTTCCCAGTCCAGAGTCACCTGCGTCCTGCCTTCATCTGAGCAAGTGAACAGTCACGTCCCTGCTGCTGAGGCTCCGTGGGTATGGGGAGGATGCTGTCCACAGGCCTGTGAGGAGAAAGGAGCCCGAGGTGAGACCCTGCTCTTCCGACGGCCCCACTAGCCCTGGAATCTGGCCCGTCTTTGCCGTTGAGCTCTTTGTCTGGTTGCTGTGGCCCCTTCTTCTCCAGCGCCTGCTGAGCAACATCTGGAGTGAGAGGGACACCCCATGGGGGAGACAGACAGGCGGTTATTTAGTCCTGTTATTCATTTCCTATCCATCTTATTCTATGCCAGATATTCTCTCCTCCCCACCCCCAGCCCCAACTGTAAATCCCACAGCCGTGTCTGCTCTCTGGGCCAGCACCTCGGCCGACAGAAGGAAGTTTCTTGTGGAGACTGGCTGAGGACAGACAGATGTGAAGGTCTTGAGTAGATTCTGCATCAGATGCCCCGAAAGGGGGTGGAGGGCAGCCCCTGCCTTCCCTTTGGGGAGCTGATGCTCGCCTCACCAGAGGAGGACCTTTGAATTGCTGGAGGCCTTACAGGGATGCTGCTGGGCCAGTGAGAGGAAGAGGCAGGGGGTGCTTGGCTCAGTCACACACTCCATCCACTTCCGGCCTGCTCTCTCCTCCTCTCCTGCACTCTCAGCTCTCCTTCTCTCCCCCAGTGAGCAGCTCCACCTCCTGCAGCGTTCCCATTCTCGAGTCCCCAGCATGGACAGTGTCAGCGTCCAGAGCATGATTGAGTCTAACCGGAAGTGGCTGGAACATTTCAGGAATGACCCCAAGGTGTATCCTTTGAGCTGGTCTCCAAACCCTTGCCTCTTGCTGTTGCAGCAGCTGACCGGCTGGGTCCGCCACAGGCCTCTGATGTCCGAGGAACATCCTGGTGGGCCTTAGTCCCTCCCTTAGCACTTGCCTGGGCATGCTCAGCCATCCAGTTTTCCTTCACTTTGTGGCCAGACAGCTCTTCCCCTCGGTGCCCAAACCGACAACCACCTCGAACTTACTGCAGCTGGGCCTAGATGAGAACAACAGACTGAATGTGTTTCACTATTGAGCCCCGTGGGGGGCCAGGGCAGCGACCTCCTCCTCTACACCAAGTGCCTGAGGCGCCCCAGCACTTTATTTCCCTCTGATCAGGCATGTGTGCTCCACCCAGGACTTGGAGGAACCACCGGGTGGGTAGGTGGAAAGCCCAGCAGGACTGTAAGCAACCACACATGCTTCGTTCGCCCAGGACTGTCCTGAGCAGGAATATTCGGACGTCGGCAAGCTTCTGCGTCGAAGTGGCTGCTGAGGACTTCAGGGATGTGGCCACCTTCAATCAAAGCAGCTGCCTTGGGAGGCCCAGGGAGTCTCCTCGGAGGCTGGGTTCCTGGCCTTCGGGCCCTGCCGAGGGCTCTCATGGCGGTGGAGAGTGTGGTCCTTTGTCCAGGACAGTCCCCTAGCATGGCTATGCCCTGGAACTCGGCAGTGCTGGGCCCGTAGCTGTCTTTCTGATACCTCAGCCCCATAAGGGCCGCATCACTTCCTCTCTTTTTGCCTTTTTTTCTTTTTTAATGTCTGCTTTTGACTATCTCAGGTTTGGGCTCAGCTGCCTGAGTCCTGCTGGAGTTGTTAGAGGGCCCCATGTCCTGCTCTTCTCCCTCAGCCAGCACCCGGCTTTCCTCAGGGCGAGCAGCCTTCCCTCCCTTAGGATGCCCTCTGGAGCTCGCCCTTGCTCTCAGGTCTCACACACCCATCTCTCCAGGAAGCCAAAAAGAAAGCCATAGGAAAAGACGGGCATGACTTCTGCTCCGTCTTGATACTTCTCTTCCTACATCCCTCGTGTACCTGTGAGCCCTGTTTCCATCGGGCCTTCTACCTGGGCCACCCCCACCCACCCCAGTCCAACTATCAACCCTTCGCAGAGCTCGGTGGAAGGGCTGACTAGTATCTGGTACTGGCAGGGGCTGTCTCGGCCAGTTGGTGCTTCTGGCACAGCCTCTGCAGCCGCACGTCCCCCAGCGGGCTCTGGAGGCCACGTTCTCGGCATCTGTCTCGTTGTTTCAACAAAACGCCCTCATCTTTCTTGTCTTGAGAAGCCGCGGTTGCCCTCGCCCCTGCAGCCCACAGAATCCCACTCTCACTGCTCATCGCTCATTTCTTTGCCATGGAGTAAGACACGAAGAACCAGTTGGCTTTTACCCTCTCGATATTTTTTAGTCATCAGCCGACCAGACACAGGAAAAGTCCGTTTTGTTATCTGTTCCACTCCGTGTGCCTTGAGAACAGCTCGTGTGGTACAACCAACCCCGGTGACAATCCTGGGCGTTTTTGCATCTATTAAATCTCTGCAAGTCGGTTTTCTATAAGGCTGTCCTGTGAATGTGTTGGTCTCTTTGGAGGCCTTTGTGTCCTTCCTTCTGAGGGAAAGGGGGAGGGGACAGTGACTGGGTGTCTGATTTATTCACCCAACAGTGTGGAGTTCGGTACAGGCGTGGTCTGCTCCTTTTTATGGGTGACAGAAACAAGGCTTGGGCCCTTGGTAAGGTGTAGAGTCCTGCACGCCATCCCCCTCCCCCAGAGCACCCTCAGCCCTACAGCTGCCGCCAGGTCCTCAAGGAGTACTCGCTCACATTCACTGTCTACCCCTTCTCTGTTTCCCACTTGCTAGGCTGGAGACCCCCGGGGCTCTTTCCCCCCAAAGACTGGGGGTTTCTTCTCCTGTGTAAACAAAGCCATGCCCTGCACCCTAGCCTTAAGCTGGCGACATTAAGTGGCCTTTCCCCCCATTCCCCTGGGTGAACAGTCTGTGTACATTCTTGGGTTTGTAGCAAGGGAAAGAACCAACCCACACGGCCTTCCTTCATGCAGCTGTATAGAAAAACCAACTGAAAACCAGGGAACTTAGCCCAGTGGCCTCGCCGCCCCTAGGAAGGAAGGGGGAGATGAGGGACATCAGGCTGACAACTCTTGAATGCTTCCGTGTGCTGTGGTTTTCTGATGCTCTTGTTTCTAATCTTAACCTTAGGAAATTGAGAGTTGAGAGATGAGCAAGTTTTAAGCTCAGAGAGGTTAAGTAAGTGCAGGTCAAAGTCACAGAGCTAATAACTAGGATTTGAACTAGATCCACCTGCTCCTGAAAGTCAAATTCTGTTGCCCACAACTGCCCCAGTGTCAACAGCTCCTGTTTCTTCCAGGCTTACAGCACAGTCCCTGGCAGCTTGGTCTGAACACCTGGAATCCTGCAACTGGTGGGTTCTAGCTGGGGTGGTAAAACCTTCCTGGGCTAGGGAATTAATACCCTAATTAAAAAGGGAATTTGGGGGGCTGGGAATGTAGTACCGTATTATTTACTTGTTTAGTATGTGTGTGGCCCTGGGATCAGTCCCCGGTATAGCCAAAAAAAATGGAGACTGGTATTTGGCCGGGCATGGTGACATGCCCATTTAATCTTAATACTCAGGAGGCAGAAGTAGGCGGATCTCTGAGTTTGAGACGAGCCTGGTTTACAAAGTGAGGTTCAGGCCACCCAGAGCTACATAGTGAGACCCTGCCTCTAAATAAATAAATATCTTTAAATTAAAAAAAATAAAACAAATTGTCCTATCCCTTTTCCTCTCATGGACTTTAGAATCTAGCTGGGGAATTCATATCATAGACCTTTGGAGCCAGTGGAGGGGGATCGAGTCTGGGCTGTTGTAAAAAACACTAAAAAGTTGGGGGTGCTGTTCAGTGGCACAGAGTGTGTGCAGTGACAGGTTCAATTCTTGCACCTTGCCCTTCTGTATAGTCAGGGTTCTCTAGAGAAACAGGATTTATGGAATGAAAGGGGATTTATTAGAATGATTTATAGGCTATGATCCTGCTAATCATACAATAACTGAACAGAAAGTCCAAGAATCCAGAAGTTGTTCAGTCCATGAGGCTGATGTCTCAGCTGGTCTTCAGTAGACGCTGGAATCCCGAAGAAGTAGGTAGGCCCTGATGCCAGTGAAGGAATGGATGTGCTAGCAAGGTGAGGGTAAGCAGGCAAAGAACAAAAGCTTCCAGCAGACGCTGTGGCCCAGATTAAAGGTGTGTCTTCCTGCTTCAAGAACTGTATCAAAGGCATGTGTCTTCTTCCTACCTCAAAAGTCTGGATTAGAAGTGGATCCACTCACTTCAAAACAAGCAAAAACGCCCTCCCAGGTGTGCCCTCCATTTTTGGATTCCGTTTAATTCCAGATGTAGTCAAGTTGACAACCAAGAATAGCAATCACACCTTCCAAATACTATAAACTAGGACTGCAAACAGCAACACATTATCCCCTCAGCTTTGGAGGCTGGAAATCCAAGGTCAAGATTCCAGCAGAATGGGTTTCTGGTGAGGGCCTTTCTGGTTCACATATGATGCCTTCTAGCTATGGTCTCAGGGTGGGAGGGTGGAATGTGGCCCCTTAGGCTCTTCTGAGTCCCTAGTACCGTTCACGAGGGCTCTGTCTTCATGTCTAATCATTACCAGAGGTCCCATATCTAAACACTGCATCAACACACATGTGGAGGAGTAGGCATACGTTGTTTTGAGCTTACAAGAGAGGAAACAGCCTGGGGAAGCTCCCAGAGGCTTTGGGAGGAGACTTACGTTTTTAAATTACATTTATTTGTTTTGTATGTCTGTGAAGGCCAGAGGACAAATTGTGGGAGTTAATTCTCTCCCATCATGTGGGACCCGGAGATTAAAGTCAGGTCATTAGGCTTGGCAAGAAGTGTCTTTCCTGGCTGAGCCACTTGCTCCTGGAAGAGACTTTAAGTGACAGTTAGAACAGGTCTTATAGTCACATAGCTCAGTATTCAAAAGGCATCAAAGTCACTCTGTTCACATCCTATGTTGTGATGGTATTGTGTTCCCCAAAATATTGTGCACCCTAATGAACTTATCTGGGGTCAAAGAACAGAAGAGCCACTAGATACAGAGGCTAGAAAATGGTGGTACACCTTTAATCCTAGCATTCCAGAGGCAGAAATTCCTCTGGATCTCTGTGAGTTCAAGGCCACATTGGAAACAGCCAGGCATGGTGACACACGTCTTTAATCCCAGGAAGTGATGGCAGAAAGCAGAAAGGTATATAAGGCTTGAAGACCAGAAACTAGAAGCTTTTAGCTGGTTAAGCTTTTAGGCGTTGAGCAACACAGTTCAGCTGAGAGCCATTCTGGACGAGGACTCAGAGGCTTCCAGTCTGAGGAAATAAGACCAGCTGAGGAATTGGCAAGGTGAGGAAGCTGTGGCTTGTTCTGCTTCTCTGATCTTCCAGCATTCACCCAATACCTGGCTCCAGGTTTGTTGTATTAATAAGACTCTTTAAGATTCCTGCTACACTAATGGAGCGCTCTTGGAAAACAGCAGATACTACTAATTCCTTCTGGAGACGATGCAAGCCCGAGAGGGCTGTTCCTGAACCTCCTCCACTTCTGACCCCCATTCCACTTCTCACCCCCCCTCCCACCTTTACTAGTAGGGAACAGGTCATCCCTAACACCAGATCAGAAGGTTTCCTAATGCCCTCCAGCAAGCTCTTCTACCCTCTACCTCAGGTTGTTCCCATGTGAGAACAAGGGGAGCCTAGGGGAGAAGATACTGATGCCGAGTGTGGAGCGAACAGAACAGGCTCCACACTGGCTCCAGGTGGACCACTGCCCACAGGTTTGGAGACCAGGCTGAGCACAAGGTGGCCTGGAGGAAAGGGTCACCACTATCCTTGTTGGATTCCCTCACTTTCCTTCTTGAAGTGACCATTTCACTTCCGTGCACTCTAACACTCCAGTTGCTTCCCCAGGCACTGGTTTCCAATCAGATGGAGCGCTCTTGGAAAACAGCAGATACTACTAATTCCTTCTGGAGACGATGCAAAGCGTGAGAGGGCTGTTTCTGAACCTCCTCCACTTCTGACCCCCCTTCCACTTCTCACACCCTGACTGAACCATCTGGGTTATCAAGCCTGAGCTGGGACAGCACTATTGAAGTCACAAAGTCAGCTCAGCAATAGGCCTCCTTGCAGGCAATAGGCCTCCTTGTGATGCCCTCCATTCCTGTCCCGTGCCCACGCCCCCCCTCCACCGAAGGTCACCTTCTGTCTGTCAAGACATGGGCTGGGGTAGGCAGCGTGCCTGAGGCTGTGTTTGGGGCCGTCCCAGGTCTTTGACCCGGTTCAGGTGAAACTGTGGGAGTGGTCAGCCTGCTTCGTGGCTCTTGTTCTCTGACATAGTGGAGGACACTGGAAGTGCTTTTGAGTGTTTCCACTGAGGACAGCTACCTCTTCCCTCAGGGAGTAGGAAGTTAGAGTTTAGAGGCAGGGCCGGCAATATAGCTCAGAGAGTGGAGGTGCTTGCTGTACAGACTGGCGACCTGAGTTCAATCTCTGGAACCCGTGTAAAGGTGGACTAAGAACTGACGTTACAAACTGTCCTCTGACCTCCGTACACACACCATGAAATGCACCCCCCCACACAAACACACAGAGAACGAGAAAAAATAAGGGAGTATGTGTCGTTGCTTCCCATTTCCCCCTCTTTTCCATGTGAGAATAGGCTTCAGAGCTGTACCTGTCCTGGCAAGTGGCTGCCCGGAGTGAAGGGGCCCTCAGAACAGCACTCAGCACATCGTAAGGACCCGGCGAATGCTAGGAGTCGCCATCATTGCCTTTGCAGGGACGTCAGGAACCTGGAGGTTCTGTGCCTTGCACAGCTTCCCGTAGTTGACAGCAGAAATCGGTAGGTGTTTCTCCAGCCTGAGGTCTGTGCCTAATTCCCTGGCTGCCTCTCTAGCCTCACAGATCCTGCCATTTAGGCTCCTGCTACCTGGGACTGGGCAGGGATCCAGTGTAGCCCTACCGCATCTATCTACGACAAATCCATTCTGGGCTAGGTAGGTCACTCTCCAATCTGCCTCATGGCAACCAGATTCAGCAGGATTGGCTTGATAACAGCCTCCCCCTTGCCAGTCCCCAAAACCATGGGCATTGGGGAGTGAGTGGAGACCAGGGTCTTCTCTAGTCTTCTCTCCTTACAGGGTGTCAGAGCATGAGAGGCATTGGGAAGGGGGGTGGGAGCAGTGTGACAGTCACACAATCAAAGTACCTGTGGTGGGGAGGGACTTTGCAGGTGGCTGGCAGTGGCTTTTCTGATGCTGGGCCCAGATCATACACAACTGAAGAGCTTGTATGATATCATGTGTCATCCATGTACTGATGGATCCTGAACGGCCACAGACACGCAGGATTAGGTCTGGAATGGTGCAGCCTACCGTGGCCAACCAAGAAGGGTGGACATAGAGAACGGCCCAGCCGTCTGCATTCTCACTGTTTCCTACTCCCTACCCATGTCTCCCACTTCTTACACTCCACCCACCCACAGCTTACATGTCTTGTTCTTAAGGCGCTCATGTCATGGGTGCAACAGGAGAAAGATGGGGCCATCTTCTGCACGTAGGGGAGTTTATCAGCTAAAAACAGTCCAAAGGCAATATATTTGAATTACCTTATGAAAAACTACCTTACAGAAGTAAGTTAAAGAGGAAGGATTTATTTTGGCTCCCGGCCTTGGAGGATTCAGCCTCTGGTGTCTTAGTTGCATGAACTTGAGCAAAGCATTCTGGTAGAGGAGTTTCTTTCCCTTGTGGAAGACAGGAAGCAGAGCAGAGCTGTAGCAAAGGACCAGGTCAAGGCATAACTTGCAGTGATACATCCCCAGTGACCTACTTCCTCTGACCAGACTCCACCTTCCACAGTTCTGCCACCATCCACTAGTGGGTCAAACCATCCATTAGGTCAAAGCCCGCATGATCCAATTACCTCCAAAAACAGATGCACTCTACAGTTCCCCAGGCACTTCTTAGGCTGGTTAAGTTGACAGTCAAGGTTAACCACCATTGCCCTATATGTGGAATGCTGCCACATAGAGTGGAGTGAGACTTGTTTTGAGGGGACAATGTAGGCCTGGTATAAGGAAACCTTTTTGTTGGCAGAGTCATCCACAGGTAGCTGTGCCACCTTTGATGGACTCTGTGTTTTCTGTTGCTATATAACAAAATGCCCAAGACTGGGTAATGTGTAGGTCGGCCGTTATTTCTTCATAGCTGTGAAGGCTGAAAAGTCCACAAGAGCATGGTGGGAGCATCTGCTCAAAGCCTGGCGAGACCTTCTTGCTGTGTGTGGTGGTTTGAAAGAAAATGGCCCCAAAGGGAGTGACACTATTGGGAGGTGTGGCTTCTTCTTTTCTCCTCCTCCTCCTCCTCCTCCTCCTCCTCCTCCTCCTCCTCCTCCTTCTCTTCCTCCTCCTTCTCCTTTTCTTGAGGCAAAGTCTCTATAGCATATGCTAGCCTTGAACTCCCTATATAGTTGAAGATGACCCTAAACTGATTCTCCCATTGTCTTCTCCCAAGTCCTAGGACCATGGGTATGTTCCACCATGCCCAGCTGCCTCCGCCAATTTGTGCCCTTGAGGGCAGGGAGAGAAGCACAGGGCCTTTGTGTTTCTGATGTCCAGCTCAGTATCACTTGAAGTGTTCAGGGCATTTGGTTCATGAATAAATGCTTGGGGGCTAGCAAGATGGCTCAGTGGATAAAGACACTGACTGCTAATCCTGATCATCTGAGTTCAATCCCCAGAACCCATGTGGTGGAAAGAGAGAATCAATCCCTGCAAGTTGTCCTTTGACCTTTACATTAGTGCGCACACATAGACATTTAAAAACTTGTGAAAAAGTGTTTGGATATCATTTTGTCTGTTAAAAATACAGATATTGGGGACTGGAAAGATTACTCAATGGTTAAGACTAATTGCTGCACTTGCAGAAGACCCAGGTACAGTTTCCAGCACTCACAGGGTAGCTCACACATATATAACTACCGTCTGAGGAAATTTGATGCTCTCTTTTGGCCTCTGTGGGTGCAAAGCATGCCGGTGATATACATACAAACATGCAGCAAAGACTCATATACATTAAAAAAAAATCTTTAAAATACAGGTGTTCCTAGAGGTGTGGCTCAGTAGTAGAATACTTGCCCATCACTGTGACAGGAACGAGGCAAGTCACAATGGATTTCACCAATGGTCCTCATTTAGCCATGTGTGGGTGGCTCATGTCTGTAATCCTAGCACTCAGGATGCTGAAGTGGAGAAACACCATGGGTTCAAGGCCAGTTTGGACTACCTGTGGGGTCCAGGCTAGCCTGGGTTACAAAATGAGATCCAGTCTAAAACAAACAACTCCGAATCAATCAAACAAGTAAACAACAACATGTAGATGCCTGGGGAAAACAGTTGGGCAGTTTCTCAAAAAGTGAAATGTACAATTGTTGTATAACTCAGAAAAATCTTCTGATCATGAGCTCAAGAGAACTGGAAGCAGGAATACAGATACATACACACCCATGTCCCTAGCAATGTTATTCATGATGCTTGGAAGGTGTGAGCGTCCACAGATAAAAGATGAACCAAGCATGGTGAGTGCATACAATGGAGTACTCCTTATCCTTAAACGGGAATGCATTTCTGATATAAGATCCAGCAGGGGTGGTGAGATGGCTCAGTGGGTAGGTCGCCTGCCACTAAGCCTGATGAACTAAGTCCAGCCTTTGGGGTTCACAAGGTAGAATGAGAGAATTGACTTCTGTAAGTTGTCTCTGACCTCCATTTGCACACCCTGGCATGTATGTGCATGCACACACCTAGGTGCACATGTACACACACACACACACACACACACACACACACACAACATAATAAGTATAAAAAAGGTCATATGTTGTCAGCAGTTTATCATCTTCTCTCTCCAAAAGACACAGGTGTAGCGGCTCCCACCTGTAATCCCAGCGACTGGGAGCCCGAGGCAGGGAGTCCTGAGGCTGCAGGGCCTGGGCTCCATCTAGAGAGAACTTGTCTCAAGGCAAAAGCCAAAACACAACAACGAAAGATGCAGCATGGGCCAGGTGTGGCTGGGGCACACCTGCATTTCATGCACCTGGTGGGTGAAGGCAGGACTGCCACAAGTTCTAGGCCAGCCTGTTCAAACCAGTCCATGCAACACGGAAATACCGTGTCTCAAAAAACCAACCAAACCAACCAAACCAAACAAGTGAGAATACAACATGGCTGAAAGTTGAAATATTATTCTATGTGAAATAAACTAAATATTAAATGACAGATGCTGAATGCCTGCACTCATATGAGGTCCCCCAAATAGCCAAATCTATAGAGAAAGAAGAAAGTTCTAGAAAGGGAGAGAAAAAATTGCACAGTTAAGCGAATGTACGCAATGCTGCTCAATTGGATGTTTAAAAATATTTAAAATGGAAATTTTTGTGGTATGTATTTTTACCATAATAAAAATACAAATTCCTGGCCTAATGCCAACCAGTAGTGACTTGACTGGATTGGTGAAATTCTGACTTCTACGGTTTTTAGCCAAGTCTTCCAGGGAATCTGCTGTGCAGCTAGGTTTGAGACCCACTAGTCTAGCTCTGGTTGTGGGCAGACAGAGAGATAAGGGGTGTTCTCTCTGACAGCCTTCTAGAGGGGGCTTCCCAAACTTCCATGTGTATATGTACTCCCAGCATGTTGCTAAGATACAGCTTCCAAGTCACAGTCAGTGGCTCCAGGGTGAGCCAGAGGAGTTACATTACTTGCAAGCTTCTAGTGCTGATGAGGCTGTTGGTCTTTGGACCACATTTTGAAGATCAAGACCCTCCAGGTAGCTTTATCTGTAGGGGACAAAGGAGATATCCCAGAAAGGATGAACAGACATTTAAGGCCACTGATGCAGCTCTTCGTTTTTGCTGAAGATGAATGACAAGGAGTAGGGCTTTGGGGGATCCAGGTGTGCTTCTAACAGGCAGCCTTGCATCAGCTAAGGAATATGGCGTGGTTCAGCATTATTAGCAAGTAGAATAGTCTGGGTTTTTTTTGTACAAACCCAATTCCTCCTCTTCTTCCTCTTCCTCTTCTCCCTCCTCCTCCTCTGCCTCTTCCTCCTTTTCTTCTTCCTTCTCTTCCTCCACCTTCTCTTCCTCCCCATTTCTTCTTCCTCTTTTTTATCCTCTTCCTCTCCATTTCTTCCTCTTCCTCCTCCTCCTCTTCTTCTCTTCTTCCTCCTGTCTTCTCATTTGTGACAGGGCCTCACATATCCCGGACTGGCCTCAAACTCTCTATGTAGTCAAGGATGATCTTAAACTTCTGGCTCCACTTCCTGAGACCTGGGATTCCAGCATGCACCATCACATCTGGTTTATGTGGTACTGCAGACTGAACTGGGACTCCACATAAGCTAGGCATGCTTGCTACCAACTGAGTTCCATTCCAGCCTGGCCTGTCTGAATTTCCAGACCCTGTGTGTCTTAGTAAGCGGCCAGCTCAGTTGCACAGGAATTTAACTGGATCCTGTTTAGCTTTCCATTGCCTCTCTCATTCTTCCTCAGCAGTCTTCCTTGGGCCCCAGGCCGCCCCCAGCAGCCTCTCAGGCTGATCCATCCTCTTCCATCACTGTCTGTGTCTCTCCAGAGAGAAGAGGGCAGTGCTACCATTCTAGCCAGGCTGCATCAAGACTCACCTGCCGGGACAGCCCAGTATCCACTGCTTACCTGCTTCAGTCCGGCTTCCTCACAGGCTGGATTCCTCTAATGGCAGCATCCTCAGGGCAGAACTGAACTCAGACTTTGAACGTGGTATCCCCGGTAGTGTGACTCAGTGGCCAAGGAAGCAGACTTTTAAGAGCTAAAGAGTCTGTTTAGCCTTGTTGTGACCTCTTCCTGATCTTCTAAACTTGGAAGTTTCCTAACCCCCGAGAGCCTGGCTTTCTTGTCCGTCAAAGGGAAATCCTGACACTGTGTCCTGAATCAGCAATGAGGCTAGGAGGCAGTGTAATGAACGCACTCTCCTTAGCTCCTGCCCCACACACCATAGGGCTCCATAATACATTCTCATGACAGTGTCCTCTTTGCAGCCCCTAGGAGGGTGGCTCCGTTTCCTAGCTATTCCGGGCTCTGAGGAGTTATTTGTGAGTGACTGTGTTCTGTCTGGAGCTAGGTCTGATTCATATTTGTTTCCCAGTGTTCAGAAAACAGAGGTGTGTGTGTGTGTGTGTGTGTGTGTGTGTGTGTGTGTGTGTGTGTGTGTCTGCTTAGTTAATTCCAGGCAGAGGTTCTAGGTTTGATTAGTGTGTCTGCAATTCTAGACATGACCTACAGATGGTGCACATAGCCATGGGAGGTGTCAGGTTCTGAGCTGGCACGGGGTCTTGGTTTTCACCACATTGTTAGTCAGTTCTCCTGGACATCCCACATATCCCAGGTAGTCTCAGGGGCCCAGGCTGCTTGGTGTGACCTACCAGCACACTGCATCCTCCTCCTCTATGCCACCTGTTGGTCCCTTCTCAGTCCTCTGTTATCTTCAGAAACAGTAGGTTTCAGACCCACCTTCCTTCCAGTTCCACAGCCCCGCCTCCCCTGGGGCTGGTCACAGTGCAGGAGCAGTACATGCTCTCATCTGAGGCTGGTCTCTGGCTCAAGACCTTTCCCTTCCTCTGCTGCTCTAAACCTTTGTGGCCACAGAGGGAGGTCACAGGAGCCTCCCAGGATGGACCTGTCACCAGAAATGCTGTTACTGTACACCCAGATCCTCCACAGGATGCTTGGCTTTCTCTCAGGTATCTGAGTTGCTGATCGCCTCCAAACCTGGCAAGGGGCTGTTGTCCTTCTGTGCTGAGTCGACTGGATATGTTCCCTTTCCCTGTCTTTGAGTCTTTTTGCCCTCTGACCTCCAGCGATCTCTCTCTTCTCTGTGGCCACACCTGGCCTCACCTTGCTCTGTGTCAGCCCAGAGCTTTTGGGTGCTGGCTGGATCCTCAATTAGTATGTGTATTCACTTGTACTTCTCGTGTAGCTGTGCACCAGTGGTTTCGGCAGCTACACTTCCCTGGCTGCTCTGGGTCTTCTGGAAGAGAATCCAGGGGACTCCCACTGCCCGCTCTAGGCTTCCCAGCACGCATTCCCTGATTGCCTCATGGCACGGGCTACACACACTTTCCATCTGCAGACAAGAAGCCTGGCTCAGAGGGGTTTAGGCACTTGCTCAAAGCCACGGAGCTGCTTGCCTCTTAGAACCCAGCACGGACCTGAGAACAAAAGGCATGCTCAGTGGATGCACCCTGGCTAACTGAAAGCCTTACAAACGCTTCCAGCGCAGAGTCAAAGCCCAGGCCTGGGACACAGGCCTCTCTGCCCTCCCCACTGGCCCTTGCCAGATGGGAAAAAAGCCACCACATAGAAACATAACCTTTATTGCACACGGCGCTGGGTCTTTTTTCATAGAAAAAGGTATTAACACATAAGCATCTGCAAATTGAAGCAACTCCTGGTTTTCTTGGAACAGTAAAATCGCATGCAGTGTCTCTGAGTTGGGATTTTGGTCTTTGTCAAAATCACCTAGTCGGGAGGGGGGTGAACAGGAGGGGAAAAAAATTGCTGTCTTTGTGCCTCTGACTCAAAAGAAGGTGAGAGAAATATATAGATATATAGATTGTCGCTGTGTCCCATTCTGCCTATATATGTATATATCTCTCCACACGTATTTCATGGGGTGGAGGATTTGACTTGTTTTGTGCCCTGGCTTCATGGAGAAGAAGAAAATAGTTTCATTTGTACAAAAGAGTCCTATGTACAAGTGTTCATGACTTGGGGGTTTCTTTTTTACGTCTTTTTTTAATTTTTTTATTATTTTTTTTTTGCCTGTGAGTTTAATATAAATAATTCGGGAAACAGCCGCGTTGGTGTGTGAGGGCTGGAGGTGCAGAGGTCCCAGGGTACAGCCCTTCTGATGTCAGCACACCTACACCAGGGTGTAGGATTTGGAGTAGGCTCCAGCCCCTTGTTTCTGAGAACGACCTACCCCTGGGGTGTTCATCTCAAGTAGCGAGTCCCTGGAGCCCCCCATTTTGGTGTGCGGGCCTCCGGCCCTTGGAGGTTCAGTGCTGGGGGCCGGAGGGGCAGCAGCACTAGGGGCAGCAGGAGGCTCACTGGGGGTAGGACCAGGTGCTGGGGGTGCCGTGCCAGCTGGAGGGGCCGGCATGGCCAGAGTCCTCTGAGGTAAGGTGGCCGTGGTGGTGGCAGCTGGGGCCCCTGGATGGGGGAGGGCCAAGGGCTTGCTGGCAGGGTCCAGAGTGAGGTGCCGGGACTGGGTGTGGTAGGCTCGAGTCAGGTTCCTCATGGAGGCCTCTCGGGGTGGGACCACAGGGCAGGGCTCCCGCCCATCTGCCTTTCGGAAGAAGTTCTCCGACTTGGAGTACACTGGCAGGTTGCAGTAGTCACCTGGAATCACAGAAGCCGTCTGAGTCAGAAGCCTGGGGACACATTCATCCAATCCCTGTCCACCCTCGCCAGATTAAGGGGATGACCACTGTGTAATGAGCCTCTCCCATGTGCCAGTCATGCATGTGATTTTTTTTTTTTAAATGCAAAGGACATAGTATCATTTGAATTACACAAATAGAAACTTAAGGTCAGAGAGCTTAAACGACTTGTTTAAACCACAGAAGCATGAAGAAGTTGAGCTAGAACATGGTTCTGAGAGGTTCTCAAGTCTTTGCTCTTGCATTCTTCTCAGGGAACTAGGGTAGGCTGGCAGGATGAGATCTGGATAGGCTTGTGATGCTGAGAGGCCGGGGCCAGAGCAGGGGATGTGGGCTGAGCACTCACTCTTGCTGGCTCGGTGAGGGATGGGCACAGCCACGTTCTTGCCCCGGTCAGCATCCTGGGGCTTGGGTGGAGAGGCCGTGAAGCGGCAGATGCCGGGCTCGGAGGGCGTGCTCATGGATGTCATGCTGTCGGCATTCTCGTTGGTGCCCGTGGTCATCTGGTCCGAGGAGCTGTCCGAGATGAAGCACTCTGTGATTTCAAACTTGGCGTTCTGCAGCTGCTCCTCCAGCTTGGCGTGCTCGTAGGCCCGGGCAAGCTCCTCATAGGTGGAGGAAGCGCTCTCCGTAGACACCATGCTGTTCCGTCCTTTGTCTGGAGACGTGGAGGGGGGGGTGGAGTTGAGAGGAGAGGAGTAGGTTATGGGGTGGGAATTGCACCATCCCTAATTCAAGCAGCCATTTGAAAGCCTGGCCATGAGGGCACCAGGCTAGAAGACGCTGTTTTCCCTGGGGGGAGTGGCAGTGGTGGCATAAGTGAGATCATTGACTAATAAAGAACAGAACCCTTTTCAGTCTTTAAAAAAAAAAAAACAACAAAACCAAGCCTTGTAATATCAGCTCTTTCTTTAACAAATGCCCAGTGCACCATTCTTTTCCTAATAATTCTTCAGGGAAATCAAAATCAAATCATTGACCAAGCAAAGTCCAGTGACGGACCCCCCCCCCCCCCCCACACACACAGGGAGTCAGTGGACAGCTGGGAAGGCAAGTGACGTGGATGTTAGACAAGGCTGGTTAGAAAGGAATCGGAGGAGAGAGAGTGGGCAGTGAGTGGGGGGCAGGGAAAGATGGGCGGGATGCAGGCAGGTCCCTAGGCGCACCTGTGTCTTGGGATAGACTGGCACTGTAGCTGTCACTCTCAGCGACAGTGACACCGTGCTGGGAACCCACATTGCGCCAGTCGGAGGTGAGGGTTCGGGCAGGGGTGGAGGCCTGGCCCTTGGTCAAGGTCCACTGGCTCGAGTACCGGTTCCGGGTGCTGTGGGCTGATTTCACGTTCTTCCTGGACACTGGGTCTACACAGAGGGAGGCAAGAAATAGCAGCCTCCACCTGAGGGCACTTAGGCTCTCAGCAAGGGAAGTGGCAGAAGCAGTCGCAGAGACTCACTGGGGAACACTGGCCATGCAGCTTTCCTGACATGTGCGGGAGCAGTGGGTGGCATCCTGACCCCCACCCCTCCCCAGCATTTCCTTCTACGCGGGAAAGGGTGGGATGCTCTGTTCTGTCGCCTTCTAACTGTCATCCCCTGTGTCCCCGATGTAGCCCTTCCTTGTGTCTGGAGTCACTGTGACAGAAAGCCCTTGGAGAGCATGAAGACCCAACCCTTGCCCCAAATTTCTAAGTAAGGAAACTGAGAGCCAGAGAGACAAGGTTAGCACTGCCCAAGGTCATTTATAACTAGGATGTCTGCAGTCAAGGCCTCCAGACTCTTAACTCCAGAGCTTTGTCTACTCTTCCACCCCATTCCACGGTATGCTCTCTCTTTCTCTAAAAATGTATGTGTGCGTATGTGTTCGTGTGTGTGCATGTATGTGTTCGTGTATAGAAGCCAGAGATTGATGTCTGTTGTCATCCACGTGCCTGGTCTTCTGAGATAGGATCCCTTGCTGAATCTGGAGCTTGCCAATTTGACTAGGTTGGCTGGGTAGTGAGCTCTAGGGATGTACTTGCTTCTGCATCCCCAGAGCTGGCACTACAGATGTGTATCTCTGTTCCTGCCTTTTTATGTGGGAGATGGGGATCCAAACCAAATCCTCAGGCTCTTGCAGAGGCACCTTACTGGCTAATCCAGCTCCCCAGCCTTCTTTTTCTTTCTTTCTTTTTAAAAATCCACTTTACCCCATGCTGAGTGACCCCCACACCCCTATCCCAACTCCCATAGGACCGCCGCTTCACGATGTATGCATACTGGTTCCTGGCCTGATGTCGGACATGTCGATGAGGGGTCCTGTGCTCTGGATGAGGGCTGGATGGTGCAAAGAGACACCAGTACAGAAGCTCTGTGGGTTGACAGCTTGGCTGAACTCAGCATCTGTTACAGGGATGGTGGCCTTGTCATCTCCTAGAGGGAGAAAGAAGTCACCTGAAGTCCTCCTAAAGTTTTTCTTTGTCTTTATGCAATGCTGAATGCCAGAGGGGCCAGCCACTCTCTCCATTGGAAGAAGAGGACAGTTGGCCCTTGAGAAGAGCTGTCATGAATTCCAGGGCTGCTGAGCGGGCGGGGCTGCAGCAAGAACCCTGGGCATGGCCATGGGGTTTGCAGTTGTGCTCCAGGGGTTGTGGCCTGGGGAAGCACACCTAGAACAGAGCACTCACCCAGCTGCTTGATGCCCTCCTTGTCCTCAATGAGCAGCTGCACCCTGGGGATGTCGATGTGAAGCCGTGGACCCTGGGGTGGCCCTTTCACAGGGGTGTCAAAGCTTCGATTGTTCTTGCTGTGGAATAAGAAAAGGTTGGGGTAAGGGACTTTTCAGACCAAAGGGACCTTAGATACCTCTTTGGGTGGCTCCAATATAGGGGAACAGGGGGCTGGGGCTGGGGTTCAGGGAGAGGGGAGCAAAGAGAAAGCAGCTAATTGACACCTACCTTATCAGCATTTCTGCCAAACTCTTTGCATCTGCAAAACAGTAGAGAGAGGTAGCTGGGTGAGAATGGAGTTTGGGCAGGAGGACCGAAGTGGGGACGCTGTCTAAAGTGGCAATGGTCTAAGGAGTGGAAGGAGCAAGACAAAGACCCACAAGACAGCAATGATAAGTTTTATTGTTCTCAGTTTGGTGTTGGCTTAGATCTGGCTCCCTTTTCTTCGATTTCCCCCCATCCAATAGAGAGCTCTTCCTAAAGGAGAGGAGGCATCTTCAGTGCTCTGTCTACTGAACCAGTGCTCTGTCTACTTCATGAACCAGCTGTAATTTAGGAAGATGCCATGGCATGCTGGAACAGACATTAGTAAAGGATCCTCAGCTGTCTATTGGGAAAAGGGGAGAGTGTTGGATGAGGCAGAGGTGGTCAGTGAGAAGGCCTAGATGACTTAACTCTCACACCAGCCAAAAGACTTCTTCCTCTAGGGCAGCGGTTCTCAACCTTCCTGATGCTGTGACCCTTTAATACAGTTCCTCATGCTGTGGTGATTGACCCCCAACCATAAAATTATTTCATTGCTACTTCATAACTGTAATTTTGCTACTGTTGTGAATTGTAATGTAAATATATGATATGCAGTCTATCCTATATGTGACCCCAAAAGGGGTTGTGATCCACAGGTTGAGGCCACTGCTCTAAGGCATGTGTGCCCCAGAGTCCATGAATTGATTTGAGAGTCCACGCTGTATCTCAAAGGGGTCTTGAATCTCTTAGGTGATGATACTGGAGGAAAGGGGAACCAAAGGGTCTAGCTAATGTATTGGAGCCCAGAAGCTGAAAAATGACCTGTCCAAGTGGAGATAGTGGTATGCCTACACCCAATCATCCATCTACCTAACTGTCCACCCAACCATTCACACAGCCACCAAAATATTCATCCATCTATCCATTCACCCACCCATCCATCCACTGATCCAACTATCAGTGTATCCAACTTTTTTTTTTTTTTTGAGGCACTCATGAATTCTAGGCTGTCCTCAAACTTGAACTCCCTTTGTAGTTGAGGATAATCTTAAATTTCTGATCCTCCTGCCCTAACCACCCAAGTGCTAGGTTTACTGGTATATACTATCATGCCAAGCTTATGTAGTGTGAGAATGAAACCCCAGAGTACATGCATGCTACAGAAGCACTCTTCCAACTGATCTATATCTCCCAACCCCCATCTAACTATTTAATCGTCTACCCAAACAGCACTCATTTCTGCAACAGTGCATTCAACAGCCAATCATCTTTCCATTTATACATGCAACTAGCCATACCACTATGTAACTACCCATTCAACCATTTATATAATTATCCTACCATCCAGGTATTTTTTTTTTTATCCAACTGTGTGGATGGCTGCATCATGTATCAAATTGTTACTTGTTATCCATCAAAATACCCATTCTGCCACCCACTGACCCAATCAACCATTTATGTATCCAAACCATCTATCTACCCATTCTTGTGTTTATACATCTTTCTATCTACCATACAGTCAATCATCCATTTAAACATTCAATCATTTATCCAATTATCTAAGCACTCATTTACATAGCTATTCACTGAACGATCTGTTCTTCCATCCCCTCTGGTCCCGAATACCATGGAGAGGTTAGTAATTCTGTGCTATTCTTGTCCTCTGGCTTCTCACTTTAAATAGTGAACTCTATAAGTATATGGCTTGCCCCTTCTTTACCTCTGCATCTCTACCCTTCAACAGTATCCACTTTGCATCACACTCAAATGTTTTTCAAGGGAGTGAGCAGACATATGAAGTAACCAGTAGGTGCTAGACAATGTACCAGGCCCTGGGACAATCAAGAAACATGAGTTTCATTTATGCCAGACTATGGTGTTAAGTATTGAAAGGAGACAATATTCAAAATATTTCACATTTGACACCGCATGGAAACTTCCTGGCCAGGAATTGAACAGAGTCCTAGAGAGATGTATTTGCCAATGATATGGAACTATTTGCATATGTTAATAACCAATATGGCTTTACCAGTGTGGACTTGTACAAATGTCAGCCCTTGTTGCTGTAGGCACAAAATCCTGGGGCCATAAAAGGAGAAAACTGTGAATGACTAAGGAGACTTAAGAAGGTTTGAGTGGCAGGTCTTCCTTTTAGGGGACACAGGCTCTGGTCTCTTGCCCAGGTTGTCCTGTGGCCCACTGAACGGTGGCAGTATGGATGGGAGTTACCACCCTCAAATCCCTGAAAGCTGGTAGAAAAACCCCTCACCTCGGAGCCGCTTCAGACGTTTCTCCTTCCTCTTCTTGCGTACAACGAAGAGCAATGCCGCCCCCAGTGTGGCCAGGATGACGGGGCAGCCGATGGTGAACAGCTTCTTCACGTCATCCCCTTCCCCTTGAGCAGACTTGATGGGTGGAATGGTACCTGAGAGGGGCAGAGAAGAGAATCAGGGGCTGCTATGAGCTGGCAGAGGCCCGCGTGTGAGAAAACCTACTGATGAATTCTGGTGTCCTTGGTCTTTGATCCCCCATCTCCCACTCCAGAGCTGTAGTCTCCTCTCTGCTTCCCTAAATTCTAGTCTTATCACGACAGCCATGAGCAGTTACTCAGCTTTTATGTTGTATTAATGACTTTCTGTTCTAGAATTTTTCTGGTTCTGTTCTAGAATTTTCCTGACCCTCTCTCAGGATTATTTCCCTGCCTGGCCAGGTTTAATGTGTAATCCTAGGGCATCCACAGGTGTTGAAGGGATTCCATCCCACATCTAGCTGGGCTTTGGAGGAACAAAGCAAGAAGAACAGTCAGGAGAAGTCATGGAGTGGGGGTGGATCCTGCGATCCCTTCTCCTGATGGGGATAACTCCTTCATCTCCCCAGGACACCTCCCTCTGTCCCTGTTACTGCCACCACTAGCAGCATTTGCTGTCCCTGGGTGCCCGCAGGAAGGTGATGACAGACTCCACCCATAAAACCCTCTGCAAAACTCTGATCCTTGATCCTTGCCTGTTTTCCAAGTTGCACTTAAGAGTCATCTCCCATGTGAAGACTTTCTTGTTGGGGCCTATCTCCTGAAGACTGTTTTTGTTCTGTTTCCTTAGTATGTAGGTGGACTTAATTTAGCTTGTGACAATTGGCCCCTAAGAGCTCAGCTTTCTTTTTTTCCAATGCAATGTGTGTGCGTGCATGCATGAGTGTGGTGTGTAAAGCATCCCGATGAGGTAGATACCAGTTAGGTGCTCACCAAATATTCATGCTCTTGCCTACATTTCCCAGACTTCCTTGCAGTTAGCTTAGGGTCACATGATTAGTTGGAACAACAGAGGGTGAAAAGGAGGTGATGATTTTTTTTCTTAGAGCAAAGCCCTGGGTTTGGTCCCTGACATACATGCACATGTGCACGCCCCTTCAAGACAGTTAAGAACTGATGTGCCTTTTTTCTTGGGGGAGGGGCCATGTTCAAGATGGTGTAGCTAAAAGGTGGTAGCCAACCAACTTTCAGGACTTTATCAGAACAAGAGAATCTTCACTGGGTGGAGCCACCAGGCTCTTGGTTACTTGTTACTACAGATCAGGCTGTCAATCTTGGCCAATACACTCTGCAAGCAGAGCCCTCAGAGGGCAGGGCCTCAGTTCTCTCTTGGCTTACCTCTCTCTCTCTCTCCATCTCCCTGAAGCAATGGGCAATAAAAACCGCGTCTTCAAAGACTTTGGTCTGCCTGTCAGGACTGGCCACCAGGAGATTTGCCCATTTACCCACCTGCTACCAATCTGCTGGCCTCTCTGCCTCGCTCCTTAGCCTTCTACCCTGGGTTTATCCCTGCCCATCTCTTTAGAAGCCTTGGTGCTGTGCCATCCCATCCTTTCCAACTCACTGCCATCGTAGTCCAGGGTGGCAAACTGGGCCGTCTCGTTGCCACAGCCAGCGCTGTTACAAGCCCTCATGCGGAGTTCATACCACGTGGCCTCTCGAAGTTCTGTCAGAAACACCTCTGTGGAGCTGTTGGCCCGGACGCCCTGCCAGGCCCAGGTCCCCTTGGGCCGGTACTCCAGGACAATGGCTGTGATAGGACAGCCCCCATTGTTCCAGCCCTGCAGGTTAAGCCGAGCGTGTGTGGAGTTGATGTGGGTGAAGAGGTGCTGGTCTTTGCTGAAGGAGGGTTCTGGGGGACCGGAAGGAGAAAGAGGGGTCAGAGAGCCCTAGAAAGAAGAGACCCTTCATCTATCTGGGAGGGCTTTTCCTGGGGGCAGCTGGGACTGCAGCAGGGGTACCCCCAGAGTGGAGCGGTGAGAGGAGGAAAGGCCCTAGAGTGGGGTCCTAGTAGTGAGGGTGAGAGGTGGGAGGAGGGAAGAGTGCCAACCTCTGACCCTCCAGGTAAGGAAGTAGGATATTTTAGTCAATCATCAATCAATTAATTAATTAATTTTGACAAAATCTTATGTAGCCCAGGCTGGCCTCTGACTATGTAGACAAAGATGACCTTGAATTTTCTGATTCTCTTGCTTCCACCTCCAAGTGCTGGGATTACAGTTTATGTGGTGCCTGGAACTGAACTAGGTGGTCCTGCATGCTAGCTACACCCGCCCCCCAAGTCCAGCTCAGTTTTTCCTGGTGATGCTCTAGTGATGGGAACAAGGCTGAGTGTCCTCCCTCTAGCCCCCTACACACTTGTCTCCTCTTTCTCCGTGATAGCCATCCTCTGCCCACTGCTTTGGGCTCGCCACCCCACCCACTTCCCTCCTGGGCCCTGCTCTTCATCGCCACCCCCCTACCCCCCCCCCCGCCCCCCCGACCCGGCCTCACCCCGCCCGTGGGTCTTGGCCTCGATGATCTCGCTGATGCGCCCAGAGCCCACACTGTTCTTGGCTGCCAGCTTCACCTTGTACCACGTGCCACACTTGAGACTGTCTAGCTTGAAGGAGCGCTCGCTGGAGCTGATGAACACATCCTTCCACTCCTCGCTGTTATCCACTGAGTACTGCAGCACAAAGCCTGCGGGAGGGGTCGGCTTGAGTGGGCAAAGCGGAGGAGGGCGGGGCAGCCGAAACCCAGCCTTGACTCCAGCAGAGGTCATATGCACATGCAAATGAGATGCAAAGCTGGAGGCCTCCTGTCCCGAGTGCTGGGTGAGTCTGGGTCTCTCCATAGCTCTGGCATTAGATTTAGAGAGCTGGGAGGGCCTAAGACACTAACTGTCCTATGAGGGGCAGGGAGTGTGGCCAGCAGTGTCCCCATTTGGGAAGAGCTTTCGGGAAGTACATGAAGAGGGTAGCCATTCCAGCTTTGATCTGGAAGTTCCAATCCCCATGGAGGCTTCTGTAACTGTCACACCTACAAGGCGGGGCTGAGAGAGAACCCTGAAGACCCGAGATCCAGATGGGCTGGCTCTCTTGGTTCCTGGACCCTGGACGCTGGAGGTAGACCCAGCAGAGTTCTCCAGAGAACACAGCCGGACTGCGCTACACCTTTCCCAGACCTTGTTACCTATCCCTTCACTTGTAAGTTACTCCACAAAATAAACCCCCCTTTTAACTACGTGGAGTGGCCTTAATAATTTCACCAATAAGTACACTCTTAGCCCCACCTCAGACGATAGAACCCTGAGCTGCATTCTAAAAGATCTCTGCTGAGTCACACATAATCTTGTTTGAGGGGCACTGATGCTGTGTTTGTCTGCCTTGAAAGACTGGGGAACCTAGGCCCCATGAGGAAAGCACTTTAGATGTGCTCCGTTCCCAGATGGAGGGGATGGGAGTACTCTCCATGCACCTGAGTACCTCCTGTTCTGAATCGCCCTCCAGATTTTTCCTGGGGATTATGGGACCAAGTATGAGAAATAGGTGAGGCCCTTCCCTTGCCCTGGGTCTCCAGAATTCCCTCTCCTCCTGACCCAGACCCCTCCTTACCTCTGATGGAGCTGCCCCCATTGTCCCCTGGAATCCAGGTCAGAGTGATGGAAGAGGCCGAGGTTTTGGAGACGGTGAGGCGGGGCTGGTCCGGGGGAACTGTGAGAAAAAGCTACCAGCTCTCATCGGCAAAGGTTAATCCCGTGGCAATGATGGAGGTCCAGAGGGTCATAACAGGAAGGCCCTGGCCCTTCCACATGCCTTCTCATCCCTCCCGCCTTGGTTCTCCCAAGGTCTGCCTCCCCAACACCCGGGGGTTGCCTTTCTTGGTCCTTCAGTCTCTTTAACAGGATGACATTCCTGTCCCTGTTGCCACTTAAACCACCTGCCTTGCCGAGTCTCACCTTGCACCAGAAGGTTGACGATGATGGTATCAAAGCCGCCAGTGTTGGTGGCTGTGCAGGTGTAGTAGCCCGAGTCCTCGGCCTTCACAGCGCGAAGCAGCAGTGTGCCGTTCGTGTGGATGAGCCGGTGTCCATCCAAGGACACGGGGATCGCTGAGTCTTCACTGCCAAACAAAGAGGTGGCATGGGTGTTGGCACACGCTCCCTAGTGCCGGGGCCCTCCCCTCAGTGTGGGGGCAAATAGAAGAGAGGCAGGAGGAGGCTATCAGGGGATCTTGGGTTTTTTGGGACCTTTGTTCAGCGCTTCCCAAGGATTTCCAGTGAGCCCCTGTCTCTTTACCCACCCAGGAAGGTTATTGACTGGGGGAGGGGCGGGGGGGGGGAAGGTAAACTCACATGAATAGTGTCATATGCCCTGTAGGACTGCCGTAGGGCAGAGATGACCAAACAGCTTTCCATTTCCCAGGAGCCATCGCACTCCTCCAGGGCCAATACCTGTCCTTGGTCCACTTCACAGCTGGGGCTGGGTCTCCCACTGAATTGCAAGGCAGCCGGACGTCCCTCATCCAGGGTGTTGTTACAGTGCCTCCGAATGAGATGATCTTCGCTGGGGCTACAGGAAGGAGAGCATAAGGACCACTGTGCTTTTCACCCCTCACATTTCCCTAGCCCCTTTCACAGGGCTCCCCACATTTATAATGCAAGTCAGGGGAGATTTTTGGATAAACTGGTGGAGGTGTTTCTGTGACAAAATGGGGCCAGTGTGCCAGGGCTCAGGAGAAGAGCTGACGGGACCCGGGGTCTGCTGGTTCTGGAGGAGATGGTGGGTGATGAAGCCTCCCAGGATTCCGGGCCATCTAGGTGGTGATGGTGTTCTCGAAGGGGCAAGGTATACAAGGAGAAGGGCAAGTTGGGTAGGAGAGGCTGTGTGTGCAGGTGTGTGTGAGTATGTACTTCTGAGAGTTTATCAAGTGTGGTGGAGGTGCAGTCGTGTTCAAGTGTTCTACCTCATGAGATAGCTGTGTATGTACAGGAATGTGTCGTATGTGATGTCCACAGGGATGGGGTCAGACTTGTGCCAAGGGTGGCTCAGGCCCTAGGACCTTGTCCTGGGAAGATGGCAGGCCCTAAGCTCCTTCCCTCCTGAAGAAGGTGAAATCTGGAGACAGGGTTGGTGGTACCCTGAGAAGGAGGAAGGGAAGTGAGGAGGCTGAAACAGCTGTGTGCAGGGAGCTCTGACTCAGAGCTCCACGGGACAGCACAACACATCTCAGCTGTCTTGGATGGCCAGGCCACACAGCTGGATAGAAGGCTGACAGAGGCTGATGGCTGCAGGTGTGAGCCCCTGGCTTACCACAGACCCTCAGTTGGATGCTTGCTGGTTCTGTCTCTGTGGCCAATGGGGGGCTTCTCCCATCCCAGGGAGTGGGGCTAGGTCAAGGCAGGCCAGTTCTGGGAGCCCAGCCTGGAAAGTCAGGTGAGCTTGGGGTTGGCTGGGGAGGGGATGGGGGCAGGAGGCAGGGCCCAGGAGGCCAGAGACTTGAAGATCTCTGGTGCTAGTTCCTCTGGGCCAAGGCAGAGAACAGCCCACACTTCCGCTGTGTGGCTGATCCTGGGTTTTGGGTTGGGGCCTCAAAGTTGTCATTCTTTTAAAAGTATGGGAGTGCCTACAGACCATCCCTCATGTCCAGATCAGGGATTGGTGAGGCCTGCCCTGGGAAGGTCTTGTTCTAGCCCAGAGCCTGCTGGTACATAGAAGAGCATTGTCAGAAAGAACCTTCTGCCTGCTGTTTCTGGTTGCAGCAGGAGGCTCTCTCTGGAGTCCCAAAGGCCCCGCAGAAGCATCAGTGTACCCCATACTCCAAGAAGCCCCTCTTCCAGGAGCTGAGTACTAAGACCAAGGTTCTGCTTTGGGTTGGGCCTGAAGGAGATTCTCTCAGGTCAGGGGAGAGTTTGCAACCTAGCCAAGGTGTTTCTGTGAGAGCGGGCCTGGTTGTAGCCTGTTGTATGACTTCTCCGGAGTCAGGGGGCAGCAGAGGCCTGTTCTTTTGGTGGATGCAGAAGGGAGACCTGTAGCCAGCTCTTCACAGCCACAGTCACAGGTAGCAGGGAGGGGACACAGCCCCTGTTTGGGAAGAACCAGAATTCTGCAAACGAGCTTCTGGAAGTTTCTCCCTGGCCCCTGCCCCAGGCCCAGGCTTCTCACCCTTGCCAGCAGGCTCGATGGTGACCTTCTCGCTGCTGTTCCCCCTGCCTGCAGAGGTGACCGCAGCCCACCCACAGCAGGTACTGCTGTCCCCGGTTCAGGTGGGCGATCCTGTAGAAGAGCTGTTCAGGGACTCGTCTCGTACTCGCTGGGAGCCTGTGGGGCGGAGGCGAAGCCACACTATGAAACAGAAGCCAGGCCTTGGCCTCCAGCCTGCCATTGTCCTCAGCGCCTCGGGCTGGAGCCAGGACTCTGTCCAGCGTGCTCTTTCCCAGCCTGAGAATGGGCAGTGGACAGCATCTGTGCTGGGTTCAGCCCCGGGAGCTGATGGTGGCCAGTCCCGCAGTATTTCTGGGTCAACCTCGGTTTACCTGCCTGAGTTCTATAGGCCGTAGCGGCTGTGGCTGCTGGCCAACAGGTGTGGGTGTTTTGAGTGAACGAGGGGCAGTCAGAGAAAGGAGAACGAGGGACTCAGGGTCCCAGGAAAAACCACGTGCAAAGAGAGCTTCTGTGGAGAAGCCGAACGACTGACTGCCTCTGCCTTGTTATGGCTGCAGTCAGCCCCGCAGCCTGTCCCCTGCTCAGCCGCCTCCCAGCTCTGCCACCTAATTACACTCTCTCCCTCCCAGGAAGGGGTAGAGAGGCAGCAGGGAGAGTTTTTCTGGGCAGCACTTTATTAACGATTATTAGTGGTATAGATCACCATATATATTTGTAGGTTACATAAATCTATAACATTTTTTTTTAACCAAATGACAGTTTTGACAAGTTGCCAACAAAACAATATCAGATCCCAGTGGTTTTACCAGTTGCTTTGATGAAAAGATTATGTTGCCTTGGAAACCAGAGGCTCAGATATTGAAATGAATTTGAGAAGGCGCTTTTGATAAGCGCTAGTTTGTAGACCTCCTGGCAGCCTCTTCCCTGGCGTCGGCCGGATGGGGCTGACTTTCATTTTATTTTATGTTTTTGGCCAGCCGCAGGGAATGGGGGAGAGGATGGCACTCAGAGCCCCTCTGAGATCAGGGCGCAAGTCCAAGGAGGGGGAACAGTCCCCGGAACAGATGGGGGCCCCGAGGCAGAGGGAGCTGGTAATTAGTTATCTCTGCAGTCGTGAGATCTTGCACACAGGCTCTCTTGCACATGGCTGTGCAGATGCACACGTGTCCGAGAGATGGATGTCACCGAGGACATTCTCCATGGCCAGTGGGAGAGCGGAGGGGTTCCGATGACTTGTGACAGGAGAAAAGGAACCTCCTTTTTGGGACTCAGATCCTCTGAAGGGAAATGTTGGGAGAAGGTTTGTGTCACCCTCGTGATGTGTACAGAA